>NC_073262.2:20048712-20351742 GCF_029289425.2 Pan paniscus | reverse complement strand
AAGGTCAGGGGAGCAGACCTCTCCCCTCTGCGCACCCCACCCCTGCAGCACAGCCTGTGTACAGACCTTACCAGACAGGCAAGATTGTCCTGTGCCAGACTACTTTCCACTTCATCTCTGTGCTTGTTCTTTTTCAATAACAAAGGCTGAGTGTATGTGTGTGCATGCACGTGTGTGCACACACATGCACATATGCACATGCATATTTTTACTCTCCCAATGAATATTGTGAACTAAGATGCCAGGGTAAAAAAGCATCAAAGGCTATAAAATAGCAATGGATTTCTGCTTTAAATAATACAATCTTTCCTATAAGGAAATTGACTTCTTAAATATCAAGATAAATACTAGCACTAGATAGCTGGACAACTGCAGAAAAATTCAACCATGGAATTGTGGCATCACATTCATGGATATAAACAGCATTGATTGAACTCTTGTTTAAAACCCTGAGAAAAGGTACCAATTCTTCCAAATTTTTAATCTAGCCTTGTGTTTGGCACCTACATTTTAGGCCAGAGTAAGGAAAAATAACCAGGACTATGATGTATTCCTCACACATGGGTTAAGAAATCAAAAGTCAGGATATTTGGGATAAAAATACACACAGATGCCTCTTGTCAACACAATGTCTGAAAACTCATAGGGACGCAATGTAGCTGAGTGGAGTGTGGGCTTCAATGTCAGCTACACAAGGACTGAGTCCTTGTCTGGCCATTTGCTAGCTAATTGACATTGGGCAAGTTGCTCAACCTCCCTGAGCAGTTTTCTTATGGATAAAATCATGAACATGGAAGCCAATACACATAATGTACCCTGCACACAAGAGTCCAATCAATGACAGTTATCGTAGAATGAAAACTTCACATACATTTTAAAACTAGACCATCAGAATAGACTGTAGTCCTCATTATTGACATATTTATTGAGTTCATATGTAGCTATAGTCCACCCTAGACACTAGCTCATTGTCTCTCAACCCATTCTCTGTCCCTCAACCCACATCCCCTACTTAGCAACCTAACTGGGCAATTCAAAGTGGTTAAGTCCAACAGTCCTGGACACATTCAGAATTCTCCCTTGGTTTCCCTCATTGCGCTAGTCCACATTAGGTCGACTCCTCATAGCAGCTTGCTTGCTATCTGCATTTTGCTCTGTGATCATACCACCCCAAGCATGCCCTCCCCACTGGGTTCAAGGGCCATATCTCTACCATTATTTCTCAAGGAGTAGCAAGTTGAAATATTTTCCCAGTTTCTTGACACTTCATGTTTTGGCAGCAGATTGTACCACACTCAGGTTGACCTTGCCAAAGTTCCCCTGGTCTGATATTTGTTTCCTTACCAAATAAAATTCACATTCTTTGTTCTGCCATGGCTTCATCTCCACTTCCCTCATTAGTCTCCTCCCAAGATCCTTTCAACTCTAGCCAGATAAGTTTACTCATCTTTCTCCACCACACCCAGTTCATACCTACCCCAGTGCCTTTCCTTGGGCTGTTTCCTCCACCTCTATCCTCTTCTGAATGTTTTCCTAAGTTCCAGTCTACCTTCAAAGTCTCAACCCCTCCCAGTCTCATCTTGTCTCCTTCTAATAGAAGGAGGATTCCCAGCCTCCTCCAACACACGATGGTTCTCCCTTCCTCTGACTCCTCTAGCCCATCCACTATCGATGCTGGTGTGTAATAGGGTATCCAGTGCCTGCTATAGCCAGTGACTTTTCCTATGTATTGTCTAGCTCCCCACTCTGAGTGTAAGCTCCTTGAAGGCAGGAATCGTGCCTTCTTATGCCGGTTCTGCAACGGGCAACCAGTCAATCTTTGATTATCGTGAAGATAGACTCAAGCACGCCTGTAATCCCAGCACTTTGGGAGGCTGAGGCAGGTGGATCACCTGAGGTCAGGAGTTCGAGACCAGCCTGACCAACAGGGTGAAACCCTGTCTCTACTAAAAATACAAAAATTAGCCAGGCATGGTGGCAGGTGCCTGTAATCTCAGCTACTTGGGAGGCTGAAGTAGGGAGGATCGCTTAAACCCAGGAGGCAAAAGTTGCAGTGAGCCAAGATCATGCCACTGCACTCCAGCCTGGGTGACAGAGTGAGACTCTGTCTCAAAAAACAAGATAGAATGAAGCAGTAAGAGGTTGACATGAAATAGAACTTTTTTGATTTAAACAAAAACCGTTTATTTACTGCTGTAATGTTTAGTCTGTTCTTTCATTCTTTTTCTTTTATTTTCTATAAACCACTTGGTCCTTGAAATTCCTGTTGGGGAAGGAAAACCTGTAACTCCTGCAGCTCCGATTGAAGCAGAACACTTGAATAGACACACCGTGCCCATTAGAAAATGCTGCTTCTCGGCTGTCTGCTCCTCCTGTTCGACAGTCAGCCGCATCTTCTTTTGCATTGCCAGCCGAGCCACATCGCTGAGACACCATGGGGAAGGTGAAGGTCGGAGTCAATGGATTTGGTCGTATTGGGCGCCTGGTCACCAGGGCTGCTTTTAACTCTGGTAAAGTGGATATTGTTGCCATCAATGACCCCTTCATTGACCTCAACTACATGGTTTACATGTTCCAATATGATTCCACCCATGGCAAATTCCATGGCACCATCAAGGCTGAGAACGGGAAGCTTGTCATCAATGGAAATCCCATCACCATCTTCCAGGAGCGAGATCCCTCCAAAATCAAGTGGGGCGATGCTGGCGCTGAGTACGTCGTGGAGTCCACTGGCGTCTTCACCACCATGGAGAAGGCTGGGGCTCATTTGCAGGGGGGAGCCAAAAGGGTCATCATCTCTGCCCCCTCTGCTGACGCCCCCATGTTCGTCATGGGTGTGAACCATGAGAAGTATGACAACAGCCTCAAGATCATCAGCAATGCCTCCTGCACCACCAACTGCTTAGCACCCCTGGCCAAGGTCATCCATGACAACTTCGGTATCATGGAAGGACTCATGACCACGGTCCATGCCATCACTGCCACCCAGAAGACTGTGGATGGCCCCTCCGGGAAACTGTGGCGTGATGGCCGCGGGGCTCTCCAGAACATCATCCCTGCCTCTACTGGCGCTGCCAAGGCTGTGGGCAAGGTCATCCCTGAGCTGAACGGGAAGCTCACTGGCATGGCCTTCCGTGTCCCCACTGCCAACGTGTCGGTGGTGGACCTGACCTGCCGTCTAGAAAAACCTGCCAAATATGATGACATCAAGAAGGTGGTGAAGCAGGCGTCGGAGGGCCCCCTCAAGGGCATCCTGGGCTACACTGAGCACCAGGTGGTCTCCTCTGACTTCAACAGCGACACCCACTCCTCCACCTTCGACGCTGGGGCTGGCATTGCCCTCAACGACCACTTTGTCAAGCTCATTTCCTGGTATGACAACGAATTTGGCTACAGCAACAGGGTGGTGGACCTCATGGCCCACATGGCCTCCAAGGAGTAAGACCCCTGGACCACCAGCCCCAGCAAGAGCACAAGAGGAAGAGAGAGACCCTCACTGCTGGGGAGTCCCTGCCACACTCAGTCCCCCACCACACTGAATCTCCCCTCCTCACAGTTTCCATGTAGACCCCTTGAAGAGGGGAGGCGCCTAGGGAGCCGCACCTTGTCGTGTACCATCAATAAAGTACCCTGTGCTCAAAAAAAAAAAAAAAAAAAAAAAAAAGAAAATGCTGCTTCTCTTCATCAACTTCCCCTGCCATGCCGTGATCCCAGGTCGTGCTGTAAAACCGTGGAGGGTGAGGAGGCCACTCTAGGGCTGAGGGATTAGGATGGGTCAGGGAAGCCTCCTGGAGGAGACTGTGGAGTCTTGAAGTGGAGACTGGGGAGTGCTCCTGCGCACAGCCTGAGGGAAAACCTGCTGTGATGTACCTGTGTGTAACCACATCATGGTTACAAGGCTGGCCTATCACCTGCTTGGAATGGACAAAAAGCAACTTAAACTGAAAAACAAATACGAAATGATTGTACTTGGAAAGTCATTTCTAAAATGTGACCTAAAGTGCCTTTTAACCTCTTTATGGCTCAGTTTACCTGTGGAGATTATAATTGAACCTACCTCATAGGATAGTTGTAAAGTTTACCTAAAATAAACAAAATGTGCTGTATCCATACAATGAAATATTATTCAGTCATAAAAAGGAATGAGGTGCTGCTACGTGCTACAACATGGATAAACCTTGAAAACATTATGCTAAGTGGAAGAAGTCAGACACCAAAGGACACATATTGTATGGTTCTCTATACATGAAACATCCTGAATAAACACATCCTAGAGACAGAAACCATATTAGGGGTTATCAGGGGCTGGGGAGAGAGGATAATGGAGAGCGACTGTTAGGTATGTGGTTTTGTGGGGTGTGATGAAAGATGTTCTGGAATGAACTAGTGGTGATGGTTGCACAACATTGTGAATATATGAAAAACACATTGAATGATTGTACACTTATAAAGGGTAAATGTTACAGTATGTGAATTAACCTTAATTTTTTTAAGTGTAAGCAAATAATACAGACAATTGGCTTGGCACAAAGCCTGGCAGATATAAATGCTCAGCAAATACTGTTAAGATTATTGGAAAGGGCAAGATAACAGAAAACACTTAGATGTGGTCTTAAACCCTGGCTATTCTACTCACTAGGTGTGCTGAGTGACTTTGGGCAAGTTATTTGAACTCTTAGATGCGGCTTCTGCAAAGGTTAATTGGAAGTGATAACCCATTCTTGTTAGAAGTATTAGGTAATATATAAAGCTCCTTTGCACAGTGCATGGCATGGGGTAGATGCTCAGTAAACCATATTCCTCTTCCTCTTTATTTCTTATTAAATCTCATTCCTGCAGAAATCCTTAGAACACAGTTCTAGCTGGCCAGAAGTTGGGGTTCCATCCTTGGAACTAATGAGAACCCACCAAGGACGCTTACTGGAATCATGCAAAGTGCTTTCCCAAAGAGCCTCAGGGCAGAATAACCAGAAGAGCAAGTGAGGACTGCTGTTGGGAGGGGAAGCCAGAGGTCACAGCAGGGAACACAAATCCACACCCTAGGTCTCGGCTAGGCTGCAGAATAAGTCCAGGGGTCAGGCCCAAACAAAGTAAACAAGATCTGGGAGCTGAGACAAACCATTCAGAATAAAAGCCAGGAAAAAGGCAACGGTGTTAGGGCCCAAGGCAAAACCAGGCCTGTTTATTTAAAAGACATTAAACTAGATTGAGCCTAAGACCTGATATCTGTTATTCTCAACTAGTCAGTAAATCATTCTCCCTGTCTAGAAGCCTACGAAAAGAAGAAGGAGTCAGAAGAGAGAGGGGGAAGGGCAGAGTGGGTCCTAGGGAACTGGGCACAATTAATCATCACCACCTCTCCCTGGACAGTGCAGCTCAGTGTGCAGCAGTTGGGGGTGGGAAACTCTTTCCTGAAAATTCTTCGTCTTCTTATCCCACAGTCCAACAATCCTGCCAAAACGTTGCCACAGGATAAATTTAAGGACAAAATGCAGTGATTTGTTAGATGCAAAATCTCTGAGATGGGAGGCTTTTGCTCAAGAGTTGAAATTGTTGCATTGATAAATGTTGATGCTGTCTACTACTGCTGGCTGTCTCAGGAGTTTGGGGAAGGAGGGAGATTTTCATCCCATGAAGAAATTTCTCCTAGTTGTCTCTTAATCTGTTCTGTGATCAATATTAACACTGCCAAAATAGTTAAACTCTTTTTCCTTGTTGTCACCCATCTGTGTATGAATTCATTGCTAAGGCCAGATCCAGGACAATAAAGTGTCTGCAGATAAAACAAGGGAAGATTATTTTTATTTTTATTATAATCCATAGAGAAGATACTTGGTCAGCAAAATAAATGACACCAGACACCTTCACTGCAAATGGTGGGGCTGATTCAGTTTTTTCTTCCTTCATTCTTCAACAGAGATCCATTTCCTTAAAGGCCATCATATTCTGAGGCAGAGACATGCACATGTGTTTTTGCTTAGGGGCTGTGTCTGCAGTGATGTCCAGACTGTTTCTTGGGGACCTGGCCAGCACAACTTAGGAGACATTCTGTGTTTCAATAATTTCTGCTTTCAGAAGAGCATACTGTACCTCCAGGCAGAGTCTGAGGTTTGGAGCCCGCCGGGAATGTGACTATAACAAAGAGTCCTGAAAGCCTTTGGCTGCTAGGACCAAGCAAGTTCTTTCTGGCAGCACTCCATTTACTGATTTGCACATTCACCCACTCCCTGACACACAACCCACTTACTTCTACAAATTAAATGCACATATGTGCAAATTCATGTGCATCTCACACACCCACATACACACATACATACCCAAACACCCTTATGCACACAGTTGAAAATATACCACATGCACACATATACATTGCTCATGTATATGGGAACAAGCATAAAAACCCACGGATGTACATATGCATGTACACACACACACATTCTTTATGCACATGAACATGTTGGTCCTCATATCCACGGCAGGAATTCTGTGACAACTTTGCGGTGTCCAAATGATACTAATATTTATAGTCTTCTAGACAATTGTGCCCTGCTATAAAAGTGACATTTTTTAGGAGACACAACGAGAACAATAACAGCAATTGTCTCACCAATTGTAAGGCACAGTCTATAAATCACTGTGCCTTACTCCCCAACAAAAGAAAGAAGCAAAGCATTGTTCAGAACAGAACTGAAATGTGACCAGGTATTAAGATTGGAAAGACTTTCGAGCGGAAAAATCAAGGCACCGATATTAACACAAGCCAGTAAATAAATAAAGTCTGATTTGGCCACCAGCAACTTCTTAAACTTCTGGTTTAAGGTGGATGAGGATTTGAGAGTGATGTTATGGTTTGTCAACCCACACACATCTCTGTGGCTTTCAAATAGAGACAGCCTTCCTGAGTTCCTTCCAGCTTGGGGATACTATTTTTGCTAATGGCATTTTTAAGGGTCCAAACAGGCCATTTGCTTACATAAGAAATGCAATGGAAAGAGGCAACATCTTTTTTGTTGTCATTTTCTAGTTTGGCAAAACCACATCTTGGAAGTAAAGCAGAAATTTTGGAGGCAGTTTACCTAAGACCTCAAACCAAAATTTACAAACAGCTGGATAAATTCTTTAATGGGGCTGTATTTGTTCCTAAATAGTTGGCAACAGGAAGTATAATTTTCTTAAATTCATCCCTAAGAAGCGTTGACTCTTCCACCTTCTCTCTGTCCTACGTGGGACCTCCCACTTCTCCCTGCCCATCTCAAACCCTAATAAACAAATCCCTCTCTTACGCCATCAGCCTCAGAGAAACGTGAAGGAGTTTTTCTTGAGTTGAGTTCACAGCTGCCCTCTCAGGGCCACTGTAGTGTGCTGGGAGACCTGGAAACCTGGTGGGCAGAGAAACCAAAGTGGGAGGAGATTAGGGTTGGGTTGGAATGTGGGGGTGGGGGGAATTTGAGCAAGAACTTTGAATCTGAGAAGTCAGAGCCCAGGGTGCTGCCTGGAATTCCAAAATGGGGAAAGAGATCTCAGCTGCTTTCATATGGAAATTGGCCTGGAAGCTGACTTTGTCCCTGCTTGGAACCGAAGCCAAGACCAAGTTCAGTGAACCTAACACACCGTTCAATCAACCATTGAAACCCAGGAGAAGAGAAGGCAGGAAAGGGAGGGCAGAGGGTCAAAGAGGCTCGCCTTTCATTTGGACTTGGTTCCGGAGGTAACAGTAAGGAGGAATTAAACACTGGAAACAACTTGAAGGCAAAATCCCATCTATCAGGAAGGTGCATTCTGCCTGGCTTTAAATGAAAGAAAAGAAAGGGAAAGAAGAAGGAAATTGAAAAAGAAAGCAAGAAAGCAAGCAAGAAGGAAAAAAGAGAGAAAGATGTAGACAATGAAAATCACTCAAAGCAATGATTCTGCAATTGACAAAATAAATGCAAATACAAACACTGGGTGTAACTTAAAGAAGGAAAGAACTGACCTATAGTTGGCAAAGATTCCCCCCTCCCCACCCTCTTAGATAAAGGCTTTCAGAGACCCGAAGATTCTTAAAGCAGATACTAACTGGACTTCTGAAAGTTTACTTTAGGACTCGCTTTAACTTTGTTTTGTTTTTATTGCAGCTTGAAAAGAAAGTTGAAGTACCTACTCTTTGCAAAAAGAAGCTACTATAGTTTCTTCCTAGATACTGTTTTGGGGACTAGTTTCTTGTCTTTTGTCCTTGATTTATTATTGCCTTTATGTGTTCTCCCCATTTGGTTCATTTTATTCTTATTTTAAAAGAACAGCTCCAAAGACCCTTCTATTTTCATGGAAATTGCTCAGTAGTAACAATTTCAGATAGCTTCCAAAAGAATAATCATCACACTGGCCATTTTACCCAGGAAGCTTTGCAGCATTTCACATAACAATTTACTAATTAATGACAAATTAAATGGAATTTGGTAAGAAGAATCAGAGGTTAGAGTGCTGGTATATATTGTGTGTAAAAAGGTATGCAAATATCTTCAGCCCATTTGTGGTTCATCAGTGGGAAATAATAGCTATTCTACTCGACAATTTCACATGCAGGAGGGCTGCCGCATAGAAGCAGAATTTGGAAATTATACATCATTTTAACTTTTTAACCGTTTTTCAGATTAGATACTGTTCCTTCATTTTAAAGGCACAATGAACTTAATCTTTTTTGTTTTAGTAGATGTAAAATCATGGAAATTCTACTATACTTTGCTGCTTATATTAATTACATATTTGCAAGCAAGAAGCAGTCTTTGGAAATTAGTGACTAAAGTTTTCATCTTTCACAGGAGAAAAAAAGTACTGACTCCAGTCTCCTGAAGCAAGCACTGGAAAACCATAGCCCACAGGCCAAATCTAGCCCTCTTCCTGTTTTTGTAAATAAAGTTTTATTGGAGCACAGCCACATTCATCTATCTACATAATGTCTATGGCTACTTATAAACTGCTATGGCAGAGTTGCAAGAAAAATCTCGTGGCCCACAAAGCCTAAAATATTTACGATCTGTTCCTTTACAAAAGGTTTGCCAATCTCTGCCCTAGAGGGTAAAGCTAGGGAGAGAACATTTATCATAAAGACAAAATAAAAGGTTTTAACTTATAAAATATCAAAATTAATTTAATGTGTCCTGTCACTACTTAAAGCCCACAAATGGTCACCGTCACTCCAGCTGTCACAGAAATTTGCCAAGTGTTCTTTTCTTGCTCAGTGCACATGTAAGGGAAGTGCATTCTTTGTGCCCCAGTTCTTCTGTAGCCCGTTGAACAGGCTGGTCACCTCAGGGAAACACTGGTCATCCTTAATAAGAAAAGGCCTTGCAAAGAGTGAAATGTGTCTGCCATCTGTGGAAGTTCTAGGACAACACAGAAGGGTTCCCATGTCAAATAGGTGATTGCTTTGGACACATGTCAATTAATTTATTTTTACTGATTTTAACTTTGAGAGTAAGACAAAATATCGTACCTGTTTTTATTATTCATCTTTAACTTATCTTCTTTTCAAAATATTAATACTCAAAAGGTATTTGGGGTCACAAAAATGTCTTATTATATTTAGAACATCCCCCCTTGGATATAGGATGCTACACCCACACATTCATTCAACTTCTGAACATTCTATTTGTGTTGAGGGCACAGGGACACAGCCCAATACAAAACATTTCTTGCATGCCCACAACTTGGTATTATTACCAACAGCACCTGTCAGATCACAGCCAAACATGAGCTTAAAGCGACAAAATTGGTAAGTCAACTTGACGAAACATTATTATTTCTCCCGGTCAGTAGGTTGATAAGCATCTGAATTGGCTAGCTGCTCCAGCAAAATGTGTCTCTCAGCACAGTGTCAACCTCTTTCTCCTGCAGCTTCTAGTCTCTAAAATACCTCTGTGTGAGCTGGGTGCAGCAGCTCACACATGTAATCCCAGCACTTTGGGAGGTTGAAGCTGACAGATGACTTGAGGCCAGGAGTTCAAGACCAGCCGAGCCAGCATGACAAAACCCCATCTCTACTAAAAATATGAAAATTAGCAGGGTATGGTAGTGATGGCGCATGCCTGAAATTGCAGCTACCGGGGAGGCTGAGGCACGAGCATTGCTTGAACCCAGGAGGTGGAGGTTGCAGTGCAACTCCACTGCCACTGCACTCCAGCCTGGGCAACAAAGTAAGACTCAGTCCCAAAAACAGACCAAAACAAAACAACATCTGTGTGCATTGTAGAACTGATGTCTTAGAAAAAGCACAGAACTAAGAGTTTGTAGCTTGACAGACTGTATGTTCCAGGCATGTGACCTAAGCATTCCAGGTTAGAAGAGGAAATTGGTTTAGCTCAGGATGGCCGAACTCAGTATCCATGCAATCTCTCAATCAGCCATTCAACAATAGCATTAAGCACTTCTTCTACTTCAGCACTATACCAGGTACTAGGTAAATAGCTGGGAAGAAATAGACAGGGTACTGCCCTCAGGAAGCTTGCTGTTAAATGACTGTGTTGTGAGAAAAGGGTGAGAAAACAAATACACACATACATATAATGGCAAATTATGAGGCATGCAAGCAAGAGACATTAATAGAAGTGGTTTGCTTCAGGCAGGGAAGGCCTCTACAAAGAAGTGACATTAAAATTGAAACTTAATGGATGGGATGGGCACAGTGGATCATGCCTGTAATCTCAGCGCTTTGGGAGGCTGAGGCAGGAGGATCACTTGGGGCCGGGAGCTTGAAATCAGCATGGGCAACATAGCAAGATCCTGACTCTACAAAAAGAATTAGCCCAGTGTAGTAGCGTGTGCCTGTAGTCCTGCCTACTCAGAAGGCTGAGGTGGGAAGATCACTTGAATGGAGGAGTTCGAGTTTACAGTGAATTATGATCTCACCACTACACTCCAGCCTGGTCAACAGAGAGACATCTTGTCTCCAAACCAGCTAGAAAAACAGTGGTGGAGTGGGGAAAGTATTCCAAATAGAGTGTGCAGCATGGGAAAATGTGCTGAGACTGGAAAGAGCTTTGCACATTTGAATAATTGAAGTAAGATTTGCACCCGTGGCAGACATCACTAATTGATCACAGCCCTCCTTTCTGTTGAAAATGGACAAAGCCTCAGCATTCTCAGCACAGCACTCCAGGCAGCCACAACTAATCCGTTCGAGTGGGCAACCACTGAAACCTATTTGTCATCCCTGAAACACTTGGTTACAGAAGGTTCTCCCAGGCCTGGAGTTTCTGATTCTATGATTCTCATTTTATTCACTATTTGAATATTAACTCTTGGTTTGAACATTCTTCATGTGCCTGTTTTCTTCCATTATTATTGACTTCCTGGAGATGATGAGCCTTCTCTCTCATCCCATTCCATTCAATTTCCACAGGCAAAGCCCCTTTCCATACATATATTCCAAAGGCTCTTCAAATTCCCTTTCCCTAGTGGAATCTCAACAATGTGTATCAGTTATCTATTACTGTGTAACAAACCATACCAAAAGCTAGTGGCTTTAAACAACAGGTTACCTTTCCCAAAGATTCTGTGGTTGGCTGGTCAGTTCTCACTCAACAGATTTCAGATGGGGCTGAGTTCAGCCAGGGCAATAGGGAGAGCAGAAATGGCTGGGCCTCTCTCTACTTGGTCTTCATCCCAGCTTCTTCCTAGCATGGCGGTATCAGAGTAGAGTTATAAGAGGGTGAAGAGGAGGCTGCAAGGCTCTTTAAGGCATAATCTCAGAACTTTGATCGTATGGCTCCTTCCCATTCAATTGGGCAAAGCAAGTTCACATCAGGCCAATTCACATCAGATCCCCCTCCTTTTTCTTGGGAAAGGCAGCAAAGACACATTGTGAGGGGTGTGCATCCAAGAAAGGGAGGACTTTGTGGACATATTTTTTATATAGCCCAATAAGAATCTATTTCAAAATTGGGGAGGTAGACCAAAGAGCCCAGCTGTCTCATTCCTAGCCCATTCTTCTCTCTCTATCATTAAACCATTAGACGCCCCTTGACCTTAAGGCACTACTTGCAAGTTGGCGATTAGGATACCTAACAAAATCGTAAAAATTCCTCAGAGCCCAGCTGGCCAGAGTATGATGCAGCCAACAGACAAACAAAAGCTTTCAACCTGAGATAGGTCTGTTTACTTCTCTGGAGACACCAAGTCACTGACGTTCACGTTCCTGATTAGCTCAACTCCCCCAAAACAAGACCACTGAACTGTCCAGTGCTTTTCCTTCATGACTTAACTACTTATCACTTTCTACTTTATAGAGATTGTGTTGGATTCAAGGCAGATGGACAGATTTGAATCCCAAATGCATCTCATACTACTAGCTGGATAACCCAGAGAAAATTTCTTTGCCTTGGTTTTCTCATCTGTTCAACGGGAAAATAGGAAACTTGCAAGATGGTTGTGAGAATTAATGGAAATAGATGCAAAGTCACTAGTAAAATTGCTGGCTTGCATTAGGTACTCAATAATTATCAGCTATTACTTGTTATTAATGGCGTTTGGTCAGGAAAAACTTCATGTAAGAGACAAGCTTGGACTGAGTTTTGAAGAATAAATAGAATTTGGGTGCTGGGGAACAATCAGATGGAGAAAGTAGCAGACAAAGAAATGCACACTGTAGGTAATTTAGGTGTAAATAAGTGGACTAACTTGGTTGAAGCGGTCTTGTCTTTACATTCAGCCTTCAGCCTTCATCCTTCCTTCACTGGTTTAGGAAATAAAGTAGGGAAGGAGGCTAAGGCCAGATATGCAAGAATTGTGAATGTATGGATAAGAAACCTGGGCTTTTTCTAGCACAGTTGAGGGCCATGGAAGGACAGAGGAACAAAATTAAAAACAAGCCTCCAGGGCATGATCAGAAAAATTAGTCCTGTCATCATGGCAGGGTGGCTAGGCTGGAGATAGACCAGAGGGAGAAAAAACCATTGGCAAGTGAGATGGCATATGAAGGTCAAGTGTGTTTGATCATGTTTTCAAAACTAATGCTTCTCATCTCTTCAACTGAGGCTTTGGGCAGTTTGAAATTATGTCCACAAATTCTTTGACACTGCTCCTATGGAAAAACGGAGTCTATTCCCTCCCCTTGAATGTGGGTTCACCTCAGTGACTAACCTTCAATGAATAGAATGTGGCAAAGGTGGCACTGTGGCCTTCAAAGTCTAGATCATAAAAAGCAATACAGCTTCTGCCTAGTTATCTTACCCTTAGGATGCTTGCCCTTGGAACCCAGCCTCCAGGCCATGAGGAAGCCAGGTAGCCCTCTGGTGGAAGGGCCACATGTTCCAGCCCCAGATCCAGCTGAGGTCCCAGCTGACAGCCAGCATCACCATCCAGACATGTAAATGAGAGAGCCTCCACATGACCCCACCTTCAGCCTTTGATCCCCACAAGCTGATGCTAAGTGGAGCAGAGACGAGCTGTCCCTGCGGAGCCATGCTCAAATTGCTGATTTGCAAGCAAAGTAAATGTTGTTGTTATTTTAAGTCGCTAAGTTTTGGGGTGTTTTGTTACACAGCAATAGTTAACTGGAGCCAGCTGTTCTGGGTACTGGCTGGGTGTCACACATACACTGGTTGTTCTCATACTTGTTCAGAAGGCCAGTTATCCAGAAATCATAATTTTTGGGTGGAACATCCTCTATCCCATCACTCTTTCCATTTTCTTCATAGCATTTGTCACAATTTGCAATTATAGTCTGTATTTGCTTGTTAGCTTGTTTTCTTTGCCTCTTTCTCTAGAATAGAAGCTCCCTAGGTACCCTGATCTTCTCTGTCTTACTCACTGCTGTATCCAATTACCTACTAAGTGCCTGGCATATGGTGAGCACACTATAAATATCTGTGGAATAATGAATGAGTAGATAAACACTATGAAACTCGGATATATTCAATTCCATTACAGCAACCACTTACAGAAGACATGTGCCAAAGTTTTAAGAAAAGAAAAATGTGTGCAGTTTAGGATTTTTTTTTTTTTTTGAGACAGAGTCTTGCTATGTTGCCCAGGCTGGTCTCAAACTCCTAGACCTTGGAACCCAACAATCTTTCCACCTCAGCCTCCCAAAGTGCTGGGATTATAGGCATGAACCACTGAGCCTGGCCCACTTTAGGATGTTAATGGAGAAAATGATTTGCATTCACTTTTTTGTTTTTTATGAATTGGTACCAAGCAGCCTTTGGGCCCTTGTTACTACACCATCTCAGCCCGGCTCACAGAAAAAGAGTGCTTTTTGGATGCTTCCTCTGAGAACCATTACACACGTCATCTCATCAAACCCTCGGTAGCTCCGTGTGGCAGGTATTCCTGTTTCCAATTAAGGGACGAAGACACTGAGGCTTAGAATGATTCAGTATCTCTCTCAAGAAACACAGCCTTGAAGTGAAGAAACCAGGGTACAAACTCAGGTGTGACTCCATACTGGCAACACATGGGGCTAACAAATTCAGGTGGACCAAGGAAAACTGAATGAGTCTTTCTCCTCTGTGATGGCAACCCATGGATGTGCGCTAGCTGTTCACAGGCAATTCTTCAGCTTCTGCAGGGATGAGGGGGTAAAAATAAGATAGCGTTCCTTCCTGTCTTCATCTGTGTAGGTTGCTGCACCAGAGCACTTTAGACTGGGTAGCTCATAAATGACAGAATTTATTTCTCACAATTCTGGTGGCTGGGAAGTCCAAGATCCAAGTACTGGTGGATTTCATGTCTAGAGAACGGTGGATTTCTGGTGCTTCTCACTGTGTCTTCACATGACAGATGGGATCAGGGAGCTTTCTATGGTCTCTTTTATAAAAAAAACACCCATTCATGAGGGCTCCACTCACATGACCTCAACACCTCCCAAAGGCCCCATCTCCAAACACCATCACTTGGGGATTAGGTTTCAACATATGAATTTTAGCAGGACACAAATATTCAGACCATAACACAGCCATCATTCTTTTTTTTTTGAGAGGGAGTGTCACTCTGTTGCCAGGCTGGAGTGAAGTGGCCCGATCTCGGGTCACTGCAACCTCCACCTCCCGGGTTCAAGTGATTCTCCTGCCTCAGCCTCCCAAGGAGCTGGGACTACAGGCGCATGTCACCATGCCTGGCTAATTTTTGTATTTTTAGTAGAGACATGGTTTCACCATGTTGGCCAGGATGGTCTCCATCTCTTAAACTCGTGATCCACCTGCCTCGGCCTCACAAAGTGCTGGGATTACAGGCGTGAGCCACCAGGCCTGGCCAGCTTTCATTCTTTTAGTCATTCAACAAACCCTCACTGAGCACATACTATGTATCTCTATTGCAGAGGCCAGACCTTATCCTAGGCACTGCCTGTCGGAAAATCAGATGCAGCTTCCTCCAGTCCAGAAAGGGAGGGAAATAAACACAGGCAGGGGGAGTTAGGAGGCGATGTGGCAAATGCAGACCAGCCAGACACATACGGAGGACTGACAAACTCACAGAAGATGGTCTGTGGCCCTGTCCCAGGGCTCCATGATAAATTTCGTCATTAATCCTAGCTTCACCTGCACAGACTCCCCCTTTCTCCTGTAAGGGGTGCAAATCCAAGAAAGAGAGGACTTTGTGGACGTATTTTTTAATACAGCCAGGGAAGAGTCAATAGGAGTGAGAACAAGCTTCCCAAAAGAGGCCACGTGGGCAACAGCCAGTTTCTGCAGCACTCCCCAGGTGCCCCACAGCCCTCCCAGGCTGCATCCTCCTCCTTCCCAGGCCTCCTGGGCGGGGCCAGCCCATCCCGGGAGCACAGTGACTCCTCCCAGAAGTGGGAAACACAGAGGGCCGGGGAAGCCCACCAATAAGATGGTCAAAAGCAATTATAACTGGGTCCCGTGACAGGGTAAAATATCTGTGTTGTAATATTGTCTCAATAAAAGGTATTGTAATATTTAAAATGTAGTATTGATCCCTCTGTGAGGACCATAAATCCTGGCAGGATTTGAGAGCCTGACCGCAGAGTCTGGGGGAGAACCTTGGGAAATGCTGTGCCCTCAAGAGCACAAAGTCACCCACAAGAGCGGGGCGAGCTCGACGGCCCGGGTGTCCCTCCAACATCAAAGGAGGGATGCTGGGGTCCCCGGGCCGACACAGGAGAACCTGAGAGAAGCTGTCTAAACAAAGGGATCAAAATATGAAACTAAATCACCTGCTAGTGTTTTATGAGGCCTTGTTCTGAATCCATACAAGCCCCAGGGCCCATGATTCCTCATGCTGAAAGGGAATACTTTTTCATCCTAAAACGAAATCAAGCTGCTTAAGTAAAACAGATGTTACCGTTGAGTGCCAGCACCCCGGCCCCTCCTCCCTCACCCCTTCTTCCCGCGCTGGGAAGAAGGGAGCCCGCGCTGCCCCGAAACCCAAGTCGGCTGGGGAAAGCCAGAGCCTTGGAATTTCTCCCTCCTTCGCCCACAGAAGTTTTCTTTTCTGTTTACCGGGGAGGGAGCCCGGGAGGGGGCCGGTGGGGGGAGGCCAGTCTGCTCGCGGAGGATTTGAAGGCGCAGTGGCGACGTGAAAGGCGGAGAAGATTTTCATTTCCTGTGTTACGGGGTGCAAATAATATCAGTATGAAAAACCTGGCGGGGAGATGGGAGATAGCAGTTTTTACATTGATAAGTATTTGTTCATTTCCTGACAACAAAAAAACAGAAATCTCTTCAGAAATTAAGCGGCGCGGCTTGTCGGGCACGTTCGTGGCGCGCGGGCCGCCCCCGCCGGCGTAATCGCGGCATCAGCCATCAGCGCCATCGCGGGCGGCGGCCGTGCGGCGCCCACTTTTTGTGTCACTTATTTTCTCAGCGGGCCCGATTTGCATTTTAATGGAAGTAGTTTATAGACTTCTCCGCTGCCTTCGGAGTGCCACAAGTGGCATCATTAAGTGAGCTAAGCCGGATTAATGCTGATAGTAAAGTCAGATAATACAATAACAGAGGCCTCCATTCCATTTGCATGAGGTGAGGAGCGCGCGGCTGCCTGGTGGCTGGCGATAATTTGCGAGCGCGATATGTTGTACTTGAGAGGATAAGATTAAATTTAGTGGGTTTAACTGTCATCCCAGTAAGTCAATTACTTCATCTTTTCAGCCTTTGAATTTCTTTTATAAATAAAATAAATGGAATATTGAGCTGCTCCGCGGCCATTTCGAGCTTCCATGAAGAATTACACAGGCCGAGCCAAAAAAATAAAAGGCTTCGGATTCAGCTCCATAAACAAAATATAAACTCCATTCAGGTGCCAGCATGGCAGCAGCCCCGAAATATTGTCCATCCCTCATATCACAAGCATGACAGATTCCATTGTGACTTTAGTTTCTCCATAATAGGAAATATTTATGTTGTGCCTGGGTGTTTTCTATTCCTTTCCCTCTTATTATGGGAGGCAAACAGGCCGAAGCAGGGCCATGTGCTTCCCCCTTTCCCTCCCTCCCTCGCCTGCCTCTCCTTGCCCTGCGCTAAATGTTTAGTGTTGGGGCGGATATTAAGGCAGCCTCCTGACCCCAGGAGATGCCTCAGATTTCAAGCGGGTCGGAGATCAACAGAAGGGGGCAACTTCTTTCAGGCCCTCCCCCTCGCCCCCACCCTGGCCTGTTGCCTCTGTAGATGGCTTCTCTGCATGAACTTTAGATATCTAGCATCAGCGAGCGGAATCTCGATAGAAGAACCTCAACATCTTCATTTATTCAAAGAGGGATGGTGGTGGGGGAGCGGGGGGGGCGGTAGGGACAAGGAAGAAAAAGAAAATCAAGCAGTTGAACCCCTATAGGTGGCACCAGCCAGTGCAAGTCATGTTTTAGGAGACTCCAACTCTGCTGTGTTCTCTACACATTAATAAACATGTACTCAACAAATATAGATATCTTTCCTAATCATGGATGGATGGATGGATGGATGGATGGATGGGTGAGTGAGAGAAAGACACAGACAAGGCATAATCTGTGTCAAAACCCTATAAACTGGTGGCTCAAGAGCTCAGCACAATGCAGTTGGACCAAATGGTAAGGGTCAGGAGTCCAGCCAGACAGTCTGACTGTGTGCCTGCTCCATGCCCTGCCCTGTCTGGGTCATGTAGAGCAAAGGGAAGGCATGAAGGAATGCCCTTGAGAGGATTAGCCATATACACTTTGGAGAGGCCCAGGAAAATATTCAACAAGCAGCGTTTAATAAAGTGATCCACAGTGATGTATGGATAACAATGAGGGCATGAAAGGCTCTCACATTCCTGCCCATCTTCCCTCCCTCTTCTCCTACTCCTCTTCCTCTCTTCAGATTGTACCTGAACATGGCGTGTATTTGCATGGATTATTCCATCTTTTTGGAATGCTTTTCTCTTCTTCTCCTGCTAAATTCTAGCCTTTTCAAGAGCCATGTCCTCCATTCCTCTGTGAACCTTCCCCAGCCCACACAAACAGATGAAGGCTCTGTGTGCAATCTCTGATACAGCAGCCCATGTACTGTTCCTCAAGCATTTACTGATATGCTGCCTCTCCTACCCAGCTCCAAGCTCCTTGAGAAAATGACTGTGTTTTACTCACGCATTCATCTCCATCAAGTACTGAGTTCACAGCTCAGTGCTGTACTGAATGCTAGGGACACAAAGACGAACAAGATGTAGTTCTTACCCACAAATAGCTGAGTCTAGGAGATGAAACAGGCCTATAAACAATCAGAATACAATCTTAGAGTATGTTTTCCTGGTGTTTGGCACAATACTTGACCTGTAAAACATGCTAAGCAAATGTTGGTGAAGTGAATGACTTCACCATGAGACATGGCGATTTCACCTGGGAGATTCTGAAAACCCTTAACACAAAAGTTGTGAGGCTGCTATCACATCTTTCTCTGCACCTTCTTTGTCTCCAGCCCTCTCCACCTTCACTATCAATGCCGAGTTTCAACAAAAGAACTAGAGTAATGTCTCCAGAAGGGGCAATGAGTCTTAAGAAGGTAACAGCCTAAAACCATCTCAGATGAAATGGAGCTGCTCAGTGACTTTTGGGAGCTCTCAGACCTGGTGGAGACCTCTATCCCAAGTCAAAATGCAACACTCACTTCAAACAGAAATATCCCTAAAAGACATTAATTCACAATTTCAACGCTTTATGACCTCCCACTATATGCCAAGCACTCTTAAAGACTTCAGAGGAATATAAAAATGAATCATATTTCATCTTCCATCTGCTCAAAATTCTCTTTGGGTGGGCAGTGTGGAGCAGCAGAAAAGTACGTTATTTGTTACAGGGGAGGTGTGGATGAAAACAGCCTGTCACCTGTCAAGAATCTGAAAGTAAACTATTATTAATAACAGCAATGACAATTTTTATATGTCGTATATTTAAAAAAATCTTAAGTGCTTTGTATATTCTGTATCTCCTTTGTTAAGTGCCAAGTGCTACCTTCCCCCACCTCCTGCCCCTAGAAAGTCTCCAGAGGCTTCAATAGAGATCCCAATTGGGAAGCCTTCGCCAGGACAGAAATGACAGGTGTGTGTGTTTGTGTGTGTCTTTCTCTGACTTCATTCCAAAGCCAAATATATAAATGATTTTTAGATTACCCCTTGTTTTATCCATGCCTCTGCCCTTCACTAGTGCGGATAATGGAGAGTTCACTCTACTGTGATTAATTATGCAGCCAGGGCTGAGAGCCAACAGTCACAAAGTGTTAGGAGTTTCAGGCACTTTAAGAGGGACGAGGATTTTGTTTCTTTGCTTGTTTAACTTTTATCTGGTATTGATTAATTGCCCACTCTGTTCCAGACACTCTACCAAGCACTTTTATACATGTCATCTCATTCAGGGCTCACAGCAACCCTACGTGGTGGGCACTATTGTTATCCCCATTTTGTTGTTTTTGTGTGTGTAACTATATGTTTTAATAAGAAAATTAAAATTTGAAACTTTCTGTAAAAACATTATGGAAACAAAATTTAGAGGTCCTATTTTTATAATAAGGGAATGCTATGTCCTTTAACTTATGAAAATTATTAGTTTCTCATCATTAACAATGTCACCTAAACTAATATACAGACACTTCAACATTTTTAGTTTATTAAAAAAATACCAAAATGGAATTTATTTTAGGGTTGAATTTGAAATTATGCAGACTATTACAAGCCCCCATTTCTGTTATTCATTAACTCTATAAAGAATTCATAAGTTATCCCCATTTTTGAGATGAGAAAACAGGGTCAGAGAAGGTATGTGACTCTCCCAAACTAATAATGGCTGGCAGTATTTTATAAAATAGGATTAATGACTCGATTAGTAACTGATGTATTATCTAAGCATCACAAATATGAAATGCATATTCTCTTTTAGCCTAATTGCCCTAACAATTTCTCCTTAATATCTTCAACACGGGATCCAAAACACTGCAGGACTCCTTGTGACGTTTTCCTGAGTCCATGGACAATTTAGTAAAACGAGTTCTGACCTTTCAGAGCCATGCTCAATGCATAAATCTTAGAGGTTAGACCTGAGGCTGTGGCCCGGCTGCTTGGGTGGTGACAACATATCACATTGTAAGTTTCCTTCTTTACGTAGTTTCCCCTTAAAGTAAAGGAGAAGAGGTACTAGCAAGCATGTAATATGTGCCAAGAGACTATACATGCATGGCCTCATTAATCATGGCAATCTTGAAAGGTTAACACTATTATTCTCTTTTACACAGAGGAACCAGGGGCACAGCAAAATAAAGTGTGCACAAAGTCACAGAGGTCAAAACCAGCTCTATGGAGCTCCAAAGTTCATATTCCTTCCAGCACTCTTGGAATTAAGCTTATAAACTATAAAACTACACTATTAATAATACATTGTCAGGGACCTTGATAAGATGTTAGTCTGCATCTATGAGATATAACAACATTTTTGGTTGAAATATTTCCAGGCTGTTATCCCTAAGACTAATGATGAATTTCAGTTCTTCTCATGTGACTTATTCTCTCTTAGTTAAAACAAATACACCTTTGTATTATTCACTCTGAGCCTAAACATTATTCACTTCTTATCACCAACTCTACCATTTTTTTTTTTTTTTTTGGTCTCTTAACCCTATTCTTGTTTCTACTATTTCCAGGTGTGGACTTAAAACCATTCCATTATCCCTATTTTCAAGTATAACATTCCCAGTTCCTCTGTGGAAGTTTTTCCCTAAATGATGTTTGAGTACCAATTTCTGTGTTTCACTTTCTGCCCACCATATATATATATATGTGTGTGTATATATATGTATATATACAATATATATGTATATACATATATATTGTATATATATGTATATATACAATATATATGTATATACATATATATTGTATATATATAGTATATATATTATATACATATATTTGTATATACAATATATAGTATATACATATATATGTATATACAATATATATGTATATACATATATATACAATATACATATATATATGTATATTGCTGTGATCTTCCTATTGCAGCTTTCTTTCCTTTTTAAAAAATGTCTTTCCCTACAACAAATAAGAAATACTTGGTCAGCATATACCATGTTCTATAGCCCTTCATGGATTTGAGAAGCTCATTTCACTAATTTATTTTTACATTTTAGCCAAAAAAGAATGTGCCAAAAGAAAACAGACTTCAAATAGAATTTATCATTTCAAAGCACAGCTCCATAACCAATTTGACTTCAGTTGTTTTATTATTCCAATTAATCTCTTTAAACCTCTCTAAAGAGTTGGCATTTACATTTTTCATTTCCATCATTACGAACATTCTTCTAATAATAATATTTCCTAATGCCTACACCATTTCTGGATTTGATTCTGTGATACGTGGAAACGTTAATCACCAACCTAAGCCTGAGTGTTCTTACAGATATCAGTGTCCCATTTTCTCTAAAATTAGCAATGTCACGCAAGCTTTCAGATGCTGTAATTACAACAGCAACAGAGCAGAAAAGCTCCCGACAGCCACCCAGGCTCCAGCAGCCTCAGAATCAGCCCACCCCATCCGGAAACACAAGCATTCCTTCCTCTTTCACCTCTGGCTTCTTGCTCCCTTCTGCTGGAGTTCTCTGCTCTAAAACCCCCAATGCAATCCAAGTTTTGTTTTCAAACTTGCCATTAGCTTCTCCCTAAATGTCCATGCATCTTAGCTTCCAGACTAACCTTTGTTCTTTGTCCGAGACCCCAGTCACAAGACTCTCAGTCCTTAGATGCATTGGCCAGGAAAAGGCCATGCTAAATCTCATAGGAGGCAGAGAGGACAGCTGTCTGTACAGATGATGTGAGGAAAGCTGAAAAACATCCTTGTCCTTAGACACTTGGCCCATTTCTCCTACCTTGGACACCCATGTTGCTAACTCCTTGGTTCGAAGGCTGTGGAGTTGGGGATCTTATCCTTCTGCCTTCCAGAGCTTCAACCCAGTGGGTGCTTGCAAAAATGTATGGCCTTTTCCCTGATTGAATATCGCCCTCCCATCTCTACCTCCTTTCCTTGGCAGGGAACAATGCTGAACACCCAAGAAGAAACCATTTCCCTCCCTCCCTCCACTTGTTACTTCTTTGATGAGAGCAATGTAAGGTGGCATACCCCTGTGTAACCTTGGACATGTATCTTGACTTCCCTTCAGGTACCTTCCACAAGAATGGAAACCTTGTGTGAATGAAAATGAGATGAGGTCAGATACCATGTCTTATTCAACAGTACACCCTGGCACCCAGCATAGAGCCTAAAATAGCATATGCACTTGATAAATATTTGTTGAAGGAATAAATAAACTGAACTGCATGCCTTTTATGATCTCCTTCTGAAATATTATATGCATTTGGTAAATATTTGTTGAATGTAATGAATAAGTGTATATGAGGACAATACTTATCTCAGTCAGTTTTGAAGTGATAGCTGTAAGGATTAAATCAGATAATCTGCTTAATATAAATTGATTCCCACTTCACATGGTGACTTCTAAGCAAAAAACACAGAGAGATAAGATGAGTAAGAGAAAAATAAAAGATTAAAACAAAACAAAAAGATGTCCAAATGCTAAGGAATATTTTTAAAAGCCCATGTAGTGGTTTTAAATGTCCGCAAATTCCTTCCTATTTCTTCCTTCAAAAGTGGAACCTAATTCCTTTCTTCTTGAGCAGTCTGAACTTTGTGACTCATTCCTAAGGAATATATACAGTTGGCTCTTGAACAACAGGAGTTTGAACTGTGAGGGTTCACTCATATGCAAATTTTCTTCCACCTCTGCCACACCTGAGACAGCAAGATTCACCCCTCCTCTCTTGAAGACAATGAAGATGAAGACCTTTGTGATGATCCACTTTCACTTAATAAATAGTAAATATATTTTCTCTTTATTAGGATTTTCTTAATAATGTTTTCTTTTCTCTACCTTATCATATTGTAAGAATACAATTTATAACATATACAAAATATGTGTTAATTGACTATTTATGTTATCAGTGAGGCTTCTGGCCAAAAGTAGGCTATTGGTAGTTTGAGTTACATTCAGATTTTTCACTACATGGCATAGGAGTTGACGTCCCTGGCTCCTGTGTTGTTGAAGGGTCAACTGCAAAGTGGGGGTGACAGTGTTCAACTTTGGAGACCAGGTCATAAAAGGCTTCCTGCTTGTCCTTATGGATCACTTGGTCCTGGAAAGCTGCTGTCATGTCAGGGAGAAAGGCTTACCTGATGAGGAACTGAGGCCTCCAGCCAACAGCTAAAGAGGGACAAATTCCCTAGACTAACAGCCACACAAGTGAGCTCAAAAGTGAATCCTCCAGACCCAGGAAAGCATCCAGATGACTCCATCCTTGGCTGACAGCTGGTCTGCAAGCTTACAAGGGACCACAATCCAGGGCCACTCAACTAAACTGCTTTCAAATTCTTGACCCACAGACCCTGTGAGATAATGATCTTTTGTAGTTTTAAGACAATACATTTTGGGATAATTCATAACACTGAAATAGACAACTTACAATTGCCCCATAAAACCTCTTGCCAAGAGGCCTGTGCAGCACTCTTGGGCTCAGAACTCCTTTACTTCCTCTGGCAGATTCAGTCCTATGTCTGCTCATGCCAGGTCTTGGGTAAGGAAGCATCGGCTGGCCCTCTCTTTGAGGGGTGGACCTCTTCTTGCAAAGTGGCCCTCTCCTTTCAGTTTTTCCTGATTGCATTAGCAGCTCCAGTTTCCATTGCAATGTCAGCTTTATATCCCTTGCCTCTGTTTTTGCCTCCATGGTAAATCCTCGGCAGAGATCAAAACATACACAGGCCAAAGAGAACCCTAACTGTTCTTTGTTTAACTTACATTTTGTTTGGTTTTAAATGTGAGCTATGATTTGAAAGTTGGAAGGATACTTTTTTTTTTTTTTGCTTCATTGATTTCTCTACCTTCATTTTCTGCTCTTAATCTTCATGTGTATTTACTTCTTAGGTGATTATAGCATTTATAACCACTTTATTGAGGTATAATTGACGTGCAAAAAGTTGTAGATATTTAATGTATACAGTTTGATGTCTTTTGAGATAAGCATACATCCATGAAACCATCATCACTTTGAGTATCATAAACATATCTATCAACTCCAAAAGTTTCCTCCCACCTGGAAGTGTACTTTTGATTTAACATGATTTAACATTGACTGACCATATGTATTTAGTTATTCTCTCACCCAATAAAAATAATAGCAAAAGAAAATATAAAGAGATATCAGGCATCAAAGATTAAAATAACCAGAGAGGAGACAATAGGAAACAAAAGATTTTAACAGACTTTCAGATGCAGGTAGAACAGTGACAATTGGCTTAGCAGAGTGGAAGAAGCCCAACTTAGGAAGCTCAATGGTACAATTCAATTCGATGATCCAATTAAGAGTAGACAGAATTTTCCCTTAATATCCTTGGAAAAGCTCAGAGCTTCCGAATGTGAAGCTTTGTAAAGAAGACATAAGATGCCAAATGCTGTGGCTCATGCCTGTAATCCCAGAACTCTGGGAGGCCAAGGTAGGCGGATCACGAGGTCAGAAGATCGAGACCATCCTGGCTAACATGATGAAACCCCGTCTCTACTAAAAATAAAATTTAAAAATATTTAGCTGGGTGTGGTGGTGCACGCCTGTAGTCCCAGTTACTCGGGAGCCTGAGGCAAGAGAATTGCTTGAATCTGGGAGGTAAAGGTTGCAGTGAGCCGAGATCATGTCACTGCACCCCAGCCTGGGCAACAGAACGAGACTCCATCTCAAAAAAAAAAAAGAAAAAAAGAAAAAAAAAAGATATGAGGTATGTATTAGGGTTCTCCAGAGAAATAGAACCAATATGATGGACAGATTGATGGATAGAAATAGAACGATCAATCGATCGATAGGTGATAGATAGATAAGGATGAATTATGGGAATTGGCGCACACAGTTATGGAGGGTGAAGAAGTCCCATAATATGCTGTCTGCAAGATGGAGAATGAAGAGTGCTGATGTCCAGGGACAGGAGAAGACAGATGTCTTCCATCTCTCAGCTCAGTAAGAGAGAGAAAACCCACACTTCCTTTGCCTTTTTATTCTATTTGGACCCTCAATGGATTGGATAATGCCTGCCCACGTTGTTAAGGGCAGGTCTTCCTTACTCAGTTTACTGATTCAAATGCTACTGTCTGCTGGAGACAATTTCACAGACATGCCCAGAAATAACATTTTACCAGCTACCTGGGCATCTCTTGGCCCTGTCAAGCTGACACAAAAAATTAACCATCACAAGGTGTAAGATGGAAAACAAGGTAATTGATTGGATAGTTGTATATAGAATAGTAGAGCCTCTGCCCTCCAACATCCTAAGCAGCCAGGCAGCCAGCCTCCAGGCTTGGTAACACAATCTCAAGTTTGTTGTGGGAGACACTGAGACATAGGAGAAAATAAGAGAATTGAGGGAGAATCTGTCTACTAATGAATGCATTCTCAATAATTTTCCCTGCCCTGTTTAAAGAATTCCAGTAGCTTGGCTAATGAATAGAAGGCAGGAGGTTGGGGGATAAGTCTTAAAATAAACTGAATGGTCCCATGGACAAAACATGTAAACAGGCTGAACTTAGGCGCTCCCCATCCCCACCAGTGAAAATGTGGCTTACTGCTTAACGGCTCTTCAGAGGAGCCCACAAGTTAACAAGTCTCCCTATAAACACGGAGCCTCCAACTAACTTTTAGTGCTCCATTCCTAAACTTTCACAGCCAACCAAGGATCACAAGTAATAAGATAAAAATCACCAAGAGAAAAGTCAAAGACCAAAAGAAGACGAAGAGGGAGAAGGAAGAAGGAAGAAGCAAGGAGAAGGAGAAGAAGGAGAAGGAGGAGGAGGAGGAGGAACCTGAAGAAATAGAATACATGAATTAGAAAAAAAAACTTTAAGAGATGTAATCAACAACTTAGAGGAAGAAAAGAAGATATGAAACAAGAAAAAATACTGTACTCGTTTCCTATAGCTGCCTCATAAAAATGATCAAAAATTGGGTAGCTTAAAATAAAAAAATTGTTTCACAGTTCAAGAGGCCATAAGTCTGAAACCAAGGTGTTGGTAGGGTATCTGGTGGAAGAAATTTCTAAGCAGCAAAGCATTCAAGATGTGACTTGGGTGCCGTTAAATGCATTCCGTTTTATAAGGGAAGTAGAGCATAGAAGCTTGGAAAATTTGCAGCCTGACAATGTGATAGAAAAGAAAATCCCATTTTCTAAGTAGAAATTCAAACTGGCTGCAGAAATATGCATAAGTAATGAGAAGCCAAATGTTAATCCCCAAGACAATGGGAAAAATGTCTCCAGGGCATGTCAGGGGTCTTCGCAGCAGCCTCTCCCATCACAGACCCAGAGCTCTAGGAGGAAAAAATGGTTTCATGGGCCAGACCAAGTGTCCCTGTGCTGTGTGCAGTTTAGGGACTTGGTGTCCTGCATCCCAGCTGCTCCAGCCATGACTAAAAGGGTACAGCTCAGGTCATGGCTTCAGAGGGTGCAAGCCCCAAGCCTTGGAAGCTTCCATGTGGTGTTCTGTGTGGGTGCCCAGAAGTCAAGAATTGAGGTTTGGGAACCTCCACTTAGATTTCAGGGGATGTATGGAAACACCTGGATGTCCAGGCAGAAGTTTACTACAGGGGTGGGGCTGTCATGGAGAACTTCTGCTAGGGCAGTGCAGCAGAGAAATGTGGGGTTGGAGCTCCCACACAGAGTCCCTACTTGGGCACCGCCTAGTGGAGCTGTGAGAAGAGGGCCACCATCCTCCACACCCCAGAATGGTAGATCCACCGTCTGCTGGCATCATGTGCCTCAAAAAGCCACACTCAACATCAGCCCGTGAAGCAGTTGTGAGGGAGGCTGTACCCTGCAAAGCCACAGGAGTGAAGCTGCTCAAGGCCATGGGAACTCACCTCTTGCATCAGTGCGACCCGGATACGAGACATGTAGTCAAAGCAAATCATTTTGGAGCTTAAGGATTTGACTGTTCTGCTGGATACTGGACTTGCATGGGGTCTGTAGCCCCTGTGTTTTGACCAAGTTCTCCCATTTGCAATGGCTGTCTTTACCCAATGCCTGTACCCACATCCTAGATCCCCACTGTATCTAGGAAGTAAGTAACCTGCTTTTGATTTTACAGGCTCATAGGCAGAAGGGACTTGCCTTGTCTCAGATGAGACATAGAACTGTGGACTTGTGAGTTAATGCTGAAATGAGTTAAGGCTTTGGGGGACTGTTGGGAAGGTATGATAGATTTTGAAATGTGAGGACATGAGATTTGGGAAGGGCAGGGTTTGGCTGTGTCCCCACCCAAATCTCATCTTGAATTGTAACTCCCACAGTTCCCATGTGTCATGGGAGGAACCCAGTGGGAGGTGATTGAAATATGGGCGACGGTTTTTCCTGTGCTGTTCTTGTGACAGTGAATGAGTCTCATGACATCAGATGGTTTTAAAAATGGGAGTTTCCCATCACAAGCTCCCTGCCTGCTGCCATCCATGTAAGACGTGACTTGCTCCTCTTGCTCCTCCTTGCCTTCCACCATGATTGTGAGGCCTCCCCAGCCATATGGAACTGTAAGTCCATTAAACCTCCTTTGTTTCCAGTCTCAGGCATGTTTTTATCAGTAGCATGAAAACAGACGAATACAGTCCCTAACTAGCCTTCCTACAGCACTAGGGCAGGTGGATAAGTTGGAGACTTCGGGGACATCTGGATTTTAGGTACGTTCAGCTGCTGGCATGGAGCTATGAAAGGTTGCTCGGGCACACATTTGTGAAAGGCTGCCTCCTTTTCCTAGTGCCAGCTTCTGTGATCACTGATGAGCAGCAGGACCAGTGGTAGGAAAGAAGAGCTGGACACAGGGAGGGAACAGCATGTGGAACACGGATCCACTGACACCTGTGAATCTGTCCCCACAACTCACTTCCTCTAATTATGGTGACATCCAGCATGTGATGGCTGCTGCTTCATGTCCACCTCTCAATCTTACATGGATTCTCTTTGGACTGGCTGTAACTCCAAACCATACAGGGAAAGAGATTTGGAAACATAGTTTCAATGTAACCAAGGAGACCAGTAGAAAATCACAGTAGAAAATCAGCACCATGGAACCACTCATGGAAGAGGATTCCAGGAAACATAGTTCTGAGTTAAGCAAGCTGATACAGTACAAAACCACTGAAAGAGATGAGAAAACAATGCAGAAAGTGGAACAAACGTGTAAAGAGAAAAGAGAGAAAAGTTAAAAGTTTAAGATTTAGTCCAAGAAGCCCAACATTCAAATGATAGAAGTGCTTGGAAAAAAGAATAAACTAGCAGAAAAAAAATTATCCAGCAATTAAGAAAACGCCTCAGAAGGGAAGAGAATTATCTTCCAAGTTGGTAGGCTTATCTGGTATTCATGATGAAGGGCTCATTGGGTATGAAGTGCAATGAATACAAGAGAATCAAGGCACATAATTGAAATTTTGAAACACTATAAGCAAAGATAAGATACGAAAAGTCTGTAGGAAAACAGCATAGCAGGTCACATAGTAGAGACTGAGAATCCAAAATAACAATATTGGAGGTTCAAAGATAATTAAACAATGCCTTCAATATTCTAAGAATAATTATTTTGAATTTTCAATCTAGGATTCTATACTTAGTAAAAGTAATCAACTTTATAGACAGAATAAAGACATTTTTAGGCAAATAAGACAAAAAAATGTACTTCTTATGTACCCTTTCTGGGAAAGCTACTAGAGTATATACTCTGGAAAAACCAAATAGGGAAAAAAATACAACAGAATACAGAAATTCAATGCTGGAAAGTAGCAAAGGAAAATCTCAGGATGACAATTACATAGCAGATCTAAGAAGTTATTCATTCAGACCAGAACAAAAGTCCACTGTCTTCAAGGGAATAGTGGAATCGACACATTGACATTGTAGAAAATAATGGTGTATTTTTGAGCGAGCTATTGGAAACTTTGGGGGAAAAAAAAGCCAGGGAAATAAAATCATAAAGCAATTGTTAATTCCAGGAAAGATGAAAAATGAAAGTTTGAAAAAGAAAATGCAATCTAGTAAAATACCTAGTCTGTTAATTTTTTTGTATAGTGGTGATGATACAAATTTTGACTATCAATTTAACAAACAATTCTGGTATAATAATATTGAGATGACAAAGAAGTGAACGTGGGAATGGAAGTTCATGCAACTGTAATGATAGAGTATTATTGCTATGTATATAGGATTATTTTCTTAATTTATTTTTCAGATACCTCATTGTTAGTGTGTAGAAACCCTACAGATTTTTGTAAGCTGATTTTTTTATTCTGCAACATTGCTGAATTCATTTATTGGTTCTAATAGTGTTTTGGATAAATTATTTAATGTAAGATTATGTCATCACCAAACAGTGACAGTTTCACTTCCTGTTTTTATTTGGATGCCTTTTATATCTTTCCCTTGTCTTTCAGCTCTGGCAAGGACTTCCAATACTATGTTGAGAAGCAGTGAGGGTGGGCATACTTACCTTGTTCCAGATCTTAGAGGAAAAGCTTTCAACTTTTCACCTTTGAGTATAATGTTAGATAGCCCCATATATGGGCTTCGCATATATGATCTTTATTATGTTGAGGTGCATTCCTTCTATACCTAATTTTTGAGAAATTTTATTATGAAATTACATTGAATTTTGTCAATGGCTTTCTCTGCATCTATTGAGATGATCATATGGTTTTGTCTCTTATTAATATGGTGAATCACATTTATTGATTTGCATTTCTTGAGCCACGCTTGCCTCTTAGGGGTAAGTCAGACTTGATCATAGTGAATAATCCTTTTAATGTACTGTTGAATAAGGTTTGCTAGTATTTTCCTGAGGATTTTGCGTCTATGTTCATCAGTGATATTGGTCTGTAGTTTTCTTTTCTTGTGTCTTTGTCTGGCTTTGGTATCAGAGTGAGGCTAGGCTTTTAAAGTGTGTTTGGAAGTATTTCCTCCTCATCAATTTTTTGGAAGAGTTTGAGAAGAATTGGTATTAGTTCTTTAAATATTTTGTAAAATTTAGCTGTGAAGCCATCTTGTCCTGGGCTTTTCTCTGATGGGAGACATTAATTCTCATTGAATGTCTTTACTCATTATGGTCTGTTCAGATTTCTAATTTCCTCATGATTTAGTCTTAGTAGGTTATATGTTTCTAGGAATTTATTAGTTTCTTCTAGGTCAACATCTCTAATCATCAGAGAAATGCAAATTAAAACCACAACGAGATACCATGTTACACCTGTTAGACTGGCTATTATCCAAAAGATGAAAGATAACAAGTGTTGGCAAGGATGTGAAGTAAAGGGAACCCTGTACACTGTTGGTGGGAATGTAAATTAGTACAGCCATTTTAGAAAAGAGTGTGAAGGCTCCTCAAAAAACTAAAAAAAGAATTACTGTATGATTCAGCAGTCCCACTTCTGGGTATATAGCCAAAGAATTTGAAATCATCTGGTTTGAGTCAGTGTTTGGTTAAAAAAAAAAAAAGGAAAATAAAGTACATTGAAATCAGTATGTCCAAAAGCTGTCTTCTGTCCCACGTTCCTTGCAGCATCACTCACAATAGCAAAGACAAGGTAACAACTGAAGTGCCCACCAATGGATGAATTGATTTAAAAAATTTAGTAGATATGTATATACATATATACTAATATTCACGTATATTCACATATACATATATACTGAATATATACATATACGATATATATATATACACACACACACACACACACACACACAATGGAATAGTATTCAGCCTTTAAAAAGCAGGAATCATGTCATTTGCAATAACATGAATGAACCCAGAAGACATTATGCTAAGTGAAATAAACCAAACACAGAAAGACAAATATCACATGATCTCACGTATAAGTGTAATCTAAAAACATCCAACTCACAGAAGCAGAGACTAGAATACTGATTATCAGAGGCAAAGAGGAGGGAGGGTGGACAGGAAAAGAAGAGATGCTAGTCAAAGAGAGCAAAGTTCTGGTTAGGCAGGAAAAATAAGTTCTGTTGATCTATTATCCAGCATAGTGACTATAGTTAGTAATATTGCAGTGTATATATCAAAATAGCTAAAAGAGTGGATTTTTAAATGTTCTCGCCACAAAGAAATGATAAGTATTTGAGGTGATGGATGTGTTAGTCTAATCTGATCATTCCACAATGTATATACACATATCAAAACATCACTTTGTACCCCATAAATATATACAATAATTAGTTGTCAATTAAAAATGAAATAAAACTTAAGAAAGGAGTGGCCAGATTATGTCTAAAACTCATAAACTGACCCTGTCAAGAAAGAGGGTAAATGCCAAAAAAACAACAATACGAGTTACTGGTGGTGGGGAAGAGGGTGGCAGCATTGTGCTATGTTTTTATCATAAACCTTTAATACTATTAGAATTTTTTTTAACATGCATACATATTAACTTAATAGAAATATTTTAATAGAAGATTCACATAAAAGTCTGTATTTCTGATTTCTCTTTCAAAAACAGAAGAACTGGCATCACACGCCTGCATTCCAGAAGGCAGTACTTTCTGAAGCTGAGTAAGGGCAGGTACCCTTCAGTTTGCCCCAGTCCCCACCACTCCCATATGTCTGTCTATTTGCTGTCCAGGCTTGTAGTGGCCTGATTTGGGGCCTGTTAATGTAGAGTGTGAGGATGTCCCTGTAAAGTCATTCAAGAAGGAGGAAAGGAAGAATCTAGAGAAACGAAGCAGCCTCTGCCAGCAAGGCCAGGCAGGACATATAACATGGGCATCTTGGGGCACTGCCAGGAGAGGAAAGTGTCACTGGCCAGACAGTCAAAGAGTCAGAGAGGGCTGAGGGTGAAATGCATCTGAGAAGGAAAGCAAGGTCCTCCCTAGGAGGCAGAATGGAGAGTGAAAAGTGAAAAGCAATGGGTACATGTGAGTCACAGGATGTCAAGAAAACCACAGTAGGTCTGGAGGAGAGCTCAAGCTTGGCAAGGCCAAGGGGTCCAGGAGGCAGGCTGTGATCCAGAAGAGAGTGCTGAGATCTGTCCCCGTTGGCTGCTGCCCCACATTTCAAGTCAGAGCATCCTACTTACTGGCCATGATACACAATGATCAATTGTGTCCAGACCCTGGATGCTCCTGTGGAAAAGTAGCTCCAAGAAATGATCAGCTTTTATTTTCATGTAATCTTCATTTATAGTCCACATTTTTCTTCACCGAGAGGTAGAAGGCAGAGATCTGAATAACATCCCAGATGTCTGAAGCATGCAAGGCATTCTCCAGCCTTGAGAATTGCTTAGAAGGAGAGGCACTGGGTGGGCCTCTCAGACCAGATGTCCTGGGAGGCCCCAGGTGATCATCTCAGCCTTATCCAAAGCTCTCTGGGAGCCAGGGTCTGCTTTAAACCATCCTCTTTTCTGAAAGTGATGCCGAGGCATCATTTTCTGCTCTTGGCAGCAGCACAAACCTTTCACTTAGACCTGATGTACTGTGTGAAAACAGGAGTTTGCAGGCCATTTATCCCCAGGCCTGTCAGCCAGGAGAGAGGCATTTCCCTCAGGAAACATCAAGAGGAAAGTCGTATGTTTAGTTCACCAAATAGGACCAAGTCCCCAGCCCCGAGCTCTTCTGACTGGAGTTAGCTTGTTCCTTCTGTGAAACGGGCTGGTGTATTCTTCTCTGTCCCTTGACATAACCAAATTCACATAGGTTGATACAGCTGTGGGACACATGGACATACTGAACCTAATTACCTACAGAATCTCCTGCCTTGTTGTTACAGTAGGAGAGAGACTAACCATGCTGCAAAAAAAGACGTCAGGCTTCATCAGGTCTGAGGGCAATGGGGGAATGCCAGCATGCCCTGAGTACTCAGCATACTGAGTACTTTTACAGAGATTTTGGGGGAAAACATTGCTCAGAGAATATTGCAATGTGTATTTTTTCCAGATGTGAGGGTGAGCTGGCTCCAACATCTGCCACCCAATACATATTTGCAATGCTTTATGGCACTTTTTGTTTACAAGCCTGATCTTCCCCATTGGGCAGCCAGCCCCTCATGAGCCAAAACCATGTCTCACACTGAACATATGGTAAGCAATCAAAGTTCATAGAATAAATGGGCCGTGCTTACTAATTGATTTATTAACTGTAGCAAGGGTCAGCATTTCCGGGGGAAAATACTCAGTGTGCATTGCCATTTAGAGAATCCTGGGATATTGGGGTAAGGCTCTGAAGTCATCCTTCTATCCAACACTTGGCCTCCTGGGAGAAATGATGGAGGATTTGGAGATGCTAAATTTGGATTCCAAGACTGAAATTTAGTTAAAATTTAAAAACAGAGATGGGGGACAATGGAAGGGAGGGAAGATGATTGAGTCCCTACTGAATACCAGACACTGTACTGGACACTTTGGATTCTGAAATCCATATTATCATTTCTGTTTACAGATGAGGAGAGAGAGGCTGAGAGAATTACGTCTCCTTAGTGAGAAGAGCTGCAGTGGCGATCAGCACTGGCCTCTCCTTACCAGTGGCAAGCTCATCCTTAATCTCTTCTTTCTGCCAATGGTGCTGGCCATCGAAGCTTAGGTTGGGACCACCATGGTGAGGAGCAAAGACTAGGAAGGTGATGCTAACTATAAGAATGATCTATGCACTGCTGTGTGACACACTTAGAGATCTGGGGGAGAAAATAAAGAAGGGCTTGGATGCCCCGGAAAGACACTGGTTGGAGCACCATAAGTCAAAAACAATTAGGATTATTACCCACACGCTTAATTGTGCCCCAAAACTGCTGTGACATAAAAGAGCAAAGGTCTACACACACACATGGCCCAGTATCAAATACAAGCATCTGCTTTCTGAGAATGTCATTCTGTTCACTTGAGCACCCGGTTCAGAAGAGATCTGTGCTGCCATTAGGAAATAAATAGATTCTAGCCTGGTTCCTTGGTTGGCCCTGATGTTCAACTAGACCACACATTTTCTCCCATCCATATTAAGTCAGAAATCTTCCTGAGGATTCTGGGCAAAAGTATCCAGAGGCCTTCCCAAACCTCCACATTGGTGACGGTAGAAATTTTTATCTAGGCTGCTGGTTTTATTTTGAATTGCATTTCCAACATGAGCCACATGTTTTCTGTACAAAGCCCCAATCAAATGTTCACCACTTCACATCAAGTCCTGTTACACTGAGCACTCAGTGTGTAGTTGGATCACTCACTAACTGCAAACCAGTGACAGATTCAAATCTGCACCTCAAGGCAATTATAAATTCCTTCATGTCATAGACCTTCCAGGGCATCTCCTTTTCCTACTAATATAATAATCAAAACAGCTGATGTTAAACATGATACCTTTCAAAGGTTCACATCAGAGGCTGCAAACTGGGAGCCCATAAGTTAGGTCCATCCCACTGACATATATATATATATATATATATATATATATATATATATGTATATATATACGTGTGTGTATGTGTATATATATATATATATATTTAGACAGAGTCTCGCTCTGTAGCCCAGGCTGAAGTGCAGTGATGCAATCTGGGCTCACTGCAACCTCCACCTCCCGGGTTCAAGCAATTCTCCTGCCTCAGCCTCTCAAGTAGCTGGGACTACAGGTGCACGCCACCACACCCGGGTAATTTTTTGTATTTTTAGTAGAGATGGAGTTTTACCCTGTTAGCCAGGATGGTCTCAATCTCCTGACCTCGTGATCTGCCCGCCTTGGCCTCCCAAAGTGTTGGGATTACAGGCATGAGCCACCACACCTGGCCCCCACCAACATATTTTATTCAGCCAACACAGCATTTGAAAACATTGGCTTGGTTCCTAACTCTTGAAGGGTTTCCCATAAATTATCTGGATTTCTGGCTTTTCTTGAAAAGTTGGAGGATCTAGATCTACTGCTTGGCACCAATTACCTGGAGGAGTGAAGTGATAACTGTCAGTTAAGGTGAGTTATACTTTGAGATCCATGGTCCTATTGTCCTACAGCCAGCCTATTCCCTATTGTCTTGCAGCCAGCCCACTTCTTTCATTTACCCAGCCTTCCTAGCATTGGTGGGCTTTTAAGATTTTGACTCCTGATCTATGTAGTCTACCTAGAGTTTTGGACATGATATACATATGCCCAGTTCTACTCTGAACTCCAGACTCATATATGCAGCTATGACATATGACAGCTAATTGATATGTCTACCCAACATGTCCAAAGTAGAGCTCCTCATTCCTTCTCTATCCCCTCCCCAGAAAACAAATCTGTGCACTTCTGTCCATCCCCACCATCACCTAAAAGGATCAAGTCACCATTCTTTCTCATCAGAATTTTTAGAATAGTCTCCTAATATCTTGCTACCCAAAGTGTCGTCCACAGTCACCTGTATAAATATCACTAGGAGCTTGTAGAAATTCAGAATGTTGATCCTCACCCCATATCTTCTGAAAAAGAATTGGAATTCCAACAAGATTCCTCAGGTAAGAAACTCTGAGATAACAGTGCTAATCTTCCTCCCACCTGCCAATTTTTTTTACCACCCAATAAAACGATCCTTTAAAATGAAAGTTCAATCACTTCATTTCTACATTGTTTTAAAAAACTTGTATTGGTACTTTGTAACATTAAAGTTATATCCAAATTATTTACAATGGCCAAGAAGGTCCTGGGTGGCCCAGCTCTTGCAATTTCTGCAATCTCTTCCTATACTACTCTTACCCTAGTATTCCACTGCCAACACTTGAATATCTAATGGGCATGTCACACATAACATGTCCAAACCAGAATGCTCTGTTTCCTCCCGTCTACTTCTCTACTTTTCCCTGTCTCAGTAAATGGTGCCACCATTCACCCTACTGCTCGGGCCCACAATTCCGCATACTTGTGTTAAACCCAACAGCAAGTCCTGCTGGCTCCACCTTTGAAGTGTGTCACGACTCCAAGCCTTTCTTCCAACCTCCCACCCTAGTAGCCTCCAGTCCCTTTCTCTGAGCATCCCACAGTCAGCTCCTCACTCATCCTGTGTCCACTTTGGACTTTCTATGGTTTTTTTCCCACATGGCTTCTGGAATCTTGTTTTTAATCAGATTGAGTCACTCCCTGCTTAAAGCCCTCAAAGGCTCCCTATCACACCCAAGCTAAAATCAAACTCTGGCCTACAAGTTGCCAGCTGTAAAATCTGTCCTTACCCTGCAGGTTTGATCTCGTCTTCTCCACCTTCCCCTCCCACACCAGGCTCCAGTCCTACGGCCTTCTTGCAGTCCTCACACATGGCAACCTCATTCTCACCCAGGCTCTCTGCACCGCTGTGCCTCTGGTTAGGGGCTCTTCCCTGTATCTTCAGGTGGCCCACTATGACTTTTAGGTGTCCACTTCAAGTCACCTTCCCAAAGCAGCCTTCCCTTCATCCCTTTTAAAAATAGGATCACTGCTTTCTCACTCTTTCCATACTCAGCTTTATTTGTCTTCATAACATTTACCTTGTTTATACTTACCTTTGTCTCCCTCAATGAAATGAATGCTGCCTGAGGACAGGGATCAGCACATCCCCAGCACACAAATAAGGTTGCCAGATTTAGCAAATAAAAATATAGGATGCCCAGTTAGATTTGAAATTCAGGTAATCAACAAATAACTTTTTAGTGTAAGTATGCTTGTGCAATATTTTTTTACTTCTGGCCAACACAGTATTTTAGAACTTTAGAACATTGGCGTGGTTCTCAATACTAGAGGGGCAATTGTAAGTTGGGGTATGAATTTAAAGTCTCAGTATTATACTTAAAAATTATGCTATTGATCTGAAATTCAAATTTATGTTTTCTGGCAATCCTAATAGAATATTGCCTGGAATTTCACACATCTTCAAAACATTTTTGTGAAATATGTGAATATAGAAATAAAAGAATAATTAAAAGCTCAAACTTTTAAAATTGGTTGTGCTGAATGGTCAGGAAATGCTTTTCAACCTCTGGGAAAAAACTCTCTCTAGATATTCAGGACAAGAACACTGCTCTAATTAGTGTTTATTATAGGGGATCATCTTTGGGAAATCCATTTTGCCTGTATTTATGCTTCCCTTTTTGCAGCAAATTACTGGTTAAATAAAGGCTGAGACTCTGATCTGACATCTCAGATGGCAAGAAATGTTAAAATTTGAAAAGTAATTTTAAAAAATAGAATAGCACAGTAACACCATGCATTTGGAATAGTGATAAGGTGCTTTTATCTATCTCTCTTCATGTCAGCCCCCAAGCAGCTCTAAAGAGGAGACAGAGCAAGCTGGTTAGTCTCATTTTACATATGGAGAAACTGAGATTCCAAGAGGCTAAATGATTTGTTCAAGACTGCACAACTTGGAACTGATAAAGCGATATTTTGAAGGTAGATCTTCTAACTCCAAGTACAACATGCTTTCCATCATATCACATTACCTTCATAAATATGAATTGCAACTGCATTCACCAAGCAGAGACTCTTACTCAAGCTACAGAAGAATCACGTGTGTAAACAGAGGTATAAGCCACTAGCTTGGTAACGGCCCTTTCTAGCTATGGACATCAGCCAATCCTTGGTGCTTGGCTAGGAGGGCTCTGGGAAAAAGTGGGGCATCCTTTTAAATGTTTTGTGTCATTTGTCTTTTCAATGTAAAAGACAATCAATTTAATGTTCTATCAGCTTCAAATACATTTTATTTCAAGCAGTTGGCTCCACAACAAACCAAGAAACTGAAGACAGAGTCTAAATTTGGGCTTCAAAATCTGTTTCCAAGTATTAATTTTGAGTGGAAACAATTTTGGTTGAGTTTGGAGATTATAAATATCCCCCAAGAGTGTTTCAGCGCTTGGCTGCCTGTCTCTAAGTTTCACTCTGGTTTCAACCTAGGGGGTTGTTAAATTAGAAGTAGACAGCGTTGGCATGTGGTTACTCTGAATGCCTGTAACCGTCTTTAAAACATGATCTAGAAATGTTGATATTATAAATGACCATTTTTCCAAAATAAGGTTTGCAAGACTTGAAAGTGAAGTCAGATGCCAGAAAGTCTTCGAAGGAGGATTTTCAGTCAGTGATATCCGGTTACCCATTTTATAACAAAGAATAAAGAAAACTCTTAGGGCAACAATTCATACACTTTTGGATCTAAAACAATGGGCTCAGTGGGGACCCTGGATTTATAACTCTTTGGAGGAACTAACTTTACCCACCCGTGCAGGAGCCATGGAGAATTTTAGAAAGACAGGCAACTGAAAAAAAACCCTGAGCTATTAAGGGGCACCAAAAGTCACTACAGTGAGGTGGTGTTTCATTTGGAATAACACAATAAGAGAAGCCATGCCTGCAAAACCCTATGGTAACGTTATACCGAGAGAGAGATTATTTAAAAAAAAATTAGACTTTTAGGTCAGTTATGACTCCCCTAGCTAGGAGTTCAAATCCAACCCTATCACCGTGAAAATATTATCATTGAAAATCACGATTGCTTTAAGAAAACACTGTGTGTAGAGGGCCTATCTGTGAACATAAACTCAGCCAGTTTGTGGAAGGAAATAACCCCATTACTGCTGTGTTTAGCCCACAATTCCATGTCTATTGCATCCTAGTCTCATAGTGCTTTCTCCTAAGGCTTGCAAGAGTCTCAGCACTGAATGGAATGGGCACTGTGCAGCCTGTAAGAGAAGGTCATTCCTGAAGTCAGCTGCTCAGGATGGAACGAGAGGGAGAGGAAGCACCCCAGGATTAGGATGCTGAATTGAGGCTAGAATGGTTGGGGTTTTATCCTTCTAAAAAGGGCCAGAACTGGTAGGAGCAAAGGTTAAAACTCAGGATGCTGAAGCCATATAGCAGTCCAAATAGAGAGCGTGAAAATAGATATTGGAAAGAGTGCCAAAGGGTCAGAAATTGGCAGAGAGCTAACGGAGTGGAGTGCGAGGACCAGGACGTAACTGCAAATGTGTATCATCAGCAAACAGAGCTGAAATCACTTCTTACATCAAGTTCCTTGGGAAACAGACTGAGAAGGCAAAATGCATTCAGCAGGTTTATTAGGGAGTGAGGGAACTGGTGTTGGGAAAAGGGAGGAGTTGAACTTTGATACACTCTCAGCAGGCCTCAGCTGATTCCAGGAGGAGGTCAGGAGCTTGGATGCCCTTTCAGAGTTGTTCCTTCTTGGGGCAAGGGGGCCAGGCCTTTATAACTACCTTGGACTGACCAATCACTGGATGCCAGTTGCCCCCAGTGGGAGACTATGATCTTGGATGCTGCCGACACTCCCAGCAGCTAAGGTTATGAGCACTTCCATCCTTAACAGGGGTCTGGGCGGCCCACTGCAGTGTCGGCGTACACTCTTGGTCTAATTCTTGGTCCAATTCAGTTGATCATCAGCGACAAAAGTATCTGTATGGTTGGTCTGGTTTTAGGGCACAAAGCAAGGTAAATATCCTCAGCAGAAATGGAAAATTCCACAGAGAAACTGAAATACCTGGGTAACTGCGGGAGCATGCACAGTCTCTAATGCTATCTTTTGGGATCCCTAACCTATTATTTCCCCTAAAGAAACCTAACTAAACCACCTCCACTAAATATAATCAAGCTAAAAACAATTATAAATATTTTATTGCAGTTAAAATGATACCATTGATTATTGTCCAATACAGACAAGAATAACTAGCAAAATAACTAATCAAGATTCTTCTCCTGTGTCTTGATTTCAGATGTAAACTCCAGGAAGTTATCAGTTGAGAACAGGGCCCTAAAGGACCTGTGTATCAAACTTCACACATATTTATGGAAATGCAAATTAGTTGCATATCCTCATGACAACAGATGCAGAATACTTTATTAAAGCAAATTTTTTAAAGAAGTTTTGACAACAAAACTGTAATTCTTTTTAAAATTGCAAATATCATCTCCCACACTCTTAAATCATCTTTTTCAGTTTGTTCTACTTTTCCCCCCAGCATTTATCCCCTACTAATATGTTACATTGTGTATTTATTCATTGTCTGTGTTGCTCATCTGGAATTACAAGCTTCACGAAGATAGAAATTTGTTGATGTACGCCACTAATGTGCCCCGAACATTGCCTGATACGCAGTTGGCACTCAGCTAATACACTTCAGATTAAAAAAAGAAAATATGCAATTGTTCCCTCTTCCCCAGGGTGTCCTGCCCATTGTTTTATCTTCTTCTGGATGCGTGTTTGCTCTCAGCTCAATCTCTGAAAGAGAGTTCATTACATTTTCTCTAGATCATCTTCATGGCAGAGGGGTCTGGAATTCCCAGTCCTAAAGCCTACAACACAGTATTAAGACAGTCTGGCACAGCTCTGATGTGCCCAGACTATCCACCCAAGTCTTGTTCTTCCACTGAGATTGTCTTCCAACCTAAGCTTTGAGTGCACGCTCAACCACCCTTGGGTCTGGTGTCCTTCTGGGCTGTGCAGAGAACGTGACGTCTTCCATACGTGCTGTCTCCTCAGACTCCTCACTCCCACTCTTAGTACTATTTCTCTAATCCCCCCATTTCTGATAAGTCAAAGCTACCAGATCTCCTTGCCCTAGCCTAGGAAATCTTACTCAGTGGAAGATCCTCCTTTGCATCCCTTTGAGCAGAGGTGCAAAATATTTCCAGGTAGCTCAGAGGCAATATAAATTCTTCTTTCATCAAATGTCTCCACTTAGGACAATCCAATCTATTCTTGAGGAAAAGAAAATTCAACAGCATTCCAAACCAGATGGTATGCCATGGAAAGAAAAAACTTTTTAGCCACTGCAAGCTATGTTTCAACTCATCATTCTTCTTCATTGGTAAGGACTCACTCTGTGAAATTGATAGCAGCAAGGTTTTACTTCTAAACAATCTACATGGAAACCATTCAAAAACTCTAGATGACAACAAAACTGTTGGTTTATTAAATACTGCCCCCCCTTCTTTCTTGCCTTCCTTCCTTCCTTCTTTCCTTGAGAGAAAATACTCTTTTACATTTACAATAAATGCTGACCTGTTGCAGTGAAGGCTAATAGATTTGTCTATCGTACTTTGTGTTAATATGTGTGTGTGTGCGTAGTCAGCTACTCAAAAGTGGAAAGAAATGCTGCTTTTCATAGAGTTTTTTTTTTTCTTCTTTTCTTGATTTGGCAGGTCAGTCTAATCGAAATAGGAAGATAACTCCTTTCCCATCCCCCGCCCCCAACATTGCTGAGACAATAATATTTTAGGCATAAGCTAAAGCAAAACTGGCTTAAAGGTACTTAAAGGCATGGAAAAGTAATTTGAGAATTCGCAATTACACTAGGGTTTACAATTTTACTACAAAAGATAAACATTTGTTTAAGTCAACCTGTATTCCTAGTGCGAAGGTATGCATATGGGAAAATGTTGACAATGCAAACAAGGCCAAGAGGTGTGAAATGTAAGCACATTATCACTCACTGTCAGATGCTAATGACTCTCATCAAGGTAGAAGAGATTGGTTTAAACGCAAAAATGATTATCCTTGGCAATAGAAGCACAAGTGAGACCTTAGCCAATTATTTGGGTTCTTGTTTTTCCTGACAATACTCCTCATTAGTTCTTGGCTGTGATGCACAGAGAAGAGTGGGGATTCATGTGCCCCCTATGGATGAATGCTGTTCAAGCAGGATTTCTATGCAAAGCATAGTTCTTTCCCAACATATATGAACACAAACAAGATGGGAAATGATACATTTTGTGAAAGTCCTGACCTGATGGAAATGTACAAGTCCAAACACCTACCAATAAGTAGAAATAGGTGTAACTCATTTATGAAGGATTTTCTGGAAATGTCTTATATATAAAATTATGTCATCTTTAACCAACCAAAAGATCTGGATGGGGAGAGGTGATGTTAATGCTGTTGATTAAAGTACACTCCTTTTCTTAAAAAGAAAAGAAAAGAAAAGAAAAAAAGATCAAGAAGGTTAAACTAATTTACTCCTAGTATTTATTATCTGTGGAGTTGTTCAGGTAATGAGTACAATAAAATTGAATGCACTGTCATCTTTATTGGGATGAAGGTTACATTCATAAGCTCTGCTTGTTTTAATAGGTTTATTGTGCAGTTGTAGACATGTGCTATTGCATTGGGATGGATATGCTTTGAATATTTTTCTAATTGTAGATAGTATAAAAGTCATTTTCTGTTAGATTGCACAAATCCATTACATTATGAGAAGGATACATTATTGTAACAGGATTAATGTGCAACACATAAACATAATCAGTAATATTCTGTTTGATAAATTATCTCATTTTAATCGGAAAGTAAAGAGATTTCTGGATAGTTCTTTCTTTGATTTGCATAATTGTATTACAGACAGGCAAATTGCATTATATTCTTCATTAACAATAGATGGTTTATATAACTATTGTATTTTTGAAGGCACTGTTCTTACATTCATCCTGAAGTTTGTCATTTTCTGACATTGCTGGGGAGCTTAGTTGGGAGAGAATAGAACCTAAAAGAGATTACTTGATTTTCGCTGAGTCCAGTAATACCTTGGCATCCGATTGCACTGTGGTTATGCTATTGTTTGTTTTAACAAATTGCAACCTAGTGGCAAAGAACTTCTTTTAAAAATCTTCTAATGTGAGGACAATTCAGCCCTTATAGATTTCCACAGTGAAATGTCAGCCTTCTAACAAACTCCACGTGTAAAAACGTGAATTAAAATTAAGTTAGAACCATACGATTGATTTTATGTTTTCACTCTGGCAAATGCTCTCTCTGAGGGAACTTCCCTTTCCTCTCTCCAGTCCAGACAAAAGCTAACAAGTTGCCTGATGCTCCGAATATTCTTCAGGGACACATGGTGTTTACAGTCACTCAGTGGTGATTATAAAGCAACTCCCTTCTTAGTGCTCAGCTAATGACAGCTGTCAGCAGCCCTTTAAAAGTGCAGCGCAACAATGCGGCATTTGGGTGGGTCTGAAATCCTTGGCTTTCAGGGCTGAAAGAGACCCTTTCTATGATACCTTCTAAGGCTGGGGGCCCTGCCCTCCTCATGTCCCCACTGGGATGCTGAGGAGACAGCGCTGGAGCAGATACCACACATGTGCCCCATTTCCCAGTCCATGGCCACACCCAGCCCAAGGCCTGTCACTCAGTAGGGGCAACAGGCATGTGTTGAAAACATGAACAGATGAATGGAGACACGGATTCCATCAAAAATTTCAGAATCTCTGGATGAAAAACTGAAAAAAAGAAAAGCTTTCACACTCAATGCAAATTTTACTTCCTACCACTGCCTCCCCTAAATTGAAAACATGAGACCCTATTACAACCCCCTAATAATTCTTTTTTGCTTTACCTGTGCTTGGAATGGAAAAGCTTCCAAAGCACCTTGATTTGTACTTTATTTGAATCTCACAACAGCCCCATTCCATGGGCAGAACGAAGTCACAGGTGCTGAAGAAAGGACGAGGCTTACAAAAGCCCTTCCTTATTGTCCTCACCACTCCTCCTGCCCCACTGGGAGCTAATGTCTGTCCTGTATGCATCGTCACCCTCCCTATACCCCCCCACCCATTCTTCACTCCCCACCTGCTTGGCCCTCTGCCTGCTGACCAGTGCCTGCAACTCTCCCTCCGTCCTCACGCCTGCCCTCTATTCTAATCTATTGCCCAGACTAGAGTGCAATGGCACAATCTCAGCTCTCTGCAACCTCCGCCTTCCAGGCTTAAGTGATCTGACCCCCTCAGCTTCTCAAGTAGCTAGACCCCAGGTGTGTGCCACCACACCCGGCTAATTGTTGTATTTTTTGTGGTAGAGACGGGGTTTCGCCATGTTGCCCAGGCTGGTCTAGAATTCCTAAGCTCAAGCAATCTGCGCACCTCAGCCTCTGAAGTGCTGGGATATTCTACTCTCAGAAGTGATCCTCCATCCGGTTTTTTAGTCCCCGGGAGCTGCATCTTTATTGGCTTATTTATTTTAGCCTGTAGGCCTTTTTTTCCTCGACATATCAAATACCGACAGGGTGATGGTTCCAGGGTAGATTCAAGGGACAGGTACCCACACTTCCAGGAACCCCTGCTCCCCCGAGCCCTCAGACTCCAACGCTCAGAGCCTCCTGAATCAGACTCCTCCTACCCCCATGGTGGAGGCTGCAGTATCCCCTGGAATTTAACTTCTATTTGCATTCTCCATCTCACCTCTCTGACAGGTATGGATGTTCTAGTCATTTCCAGGGGCTCCTAATCCCCAGGCAATTAATTCAGCTGGTGTGATCATGCTGGAGGGAGCAGATGTGCACTCCACGTGCCCAGTGTTGTATACTTGCTTCAGCTCTGGCCTTGTCCTTCCTCAAACTTGATTGTCAAACAGTCGTAATCTCTATGGAATTTGCCTGTGAGCTTTTCGATGGAGTCATGGCAGGAACTCTGCTAATCTGAGCTCTCAGCTGAGTGCAGGCTGAGTTGTCTGCAGGGATTCAGGCATTAACAGGTATGTGTGGGGACCCTGGAGGCATGCTCCAGAGGAACCAATGCCAAGGAGACTTGGTGCACAGACACAACTGGAAGAAGAGGAAAGAGAGAGAGAGAGAGAGAGATGGGGATAATGCCCATCTTCTGACCATTCATATGAGAAGAGCTGGAGGCAGAAGAAGATGCTCTCGGGGAAGCAAGGCCAGAGTAGCCCAGAGAGGCACACACAGGTGCATTCTCGGCATGGACTGTGGGAGCTCCACCGCACTGGGAACTGGAGGCTAGCACCTCTGTGGTTTGGGAGCTTAGGAGCTCCAGGAAATAGCAATGTTCTAGGCAGGAGATCAGTTTTCCCATGAGGGCCCTGAAATCAGTGCCAGAGGCAAGCATCCATCCTCAGGAGGTATGCAGGCACAGGACCTTTGTGAAAACTCCCAGAGGTTCATTAATGAACACTTGTAAGTGCCCAGAGATGCCCAGAAATAATGAGAGGTGAGGTGGCTCAGGACTGCTGCATGCAGGCAGCAGCGCAGAGAGCTTGGACTGTCCGTAATAATGGAGCATACCCAAGGGCTAATGAGAAGGCCTAGGGAAAATCAGATTTTCTTCATGGATCACTTCATTGAATTAGAAGTTATACACACCAAGTCAGGTAAATTGGGGCCCTCTTGGCCAGTTGTGGCCCTCCAAAATTAAGAAGCATTGGAAATTCTTTCTAGCAGATTCTTCTCTAAGGACAACCTCCTCACTGGTGGAATAAAACAAAAAGCAAGGTCACGGTTGCGAGCTCTCGTAACACCCATTGAGAGAATTTTTGACATGAGTGATAACTAACTTTGCATCAACAGACCTGCCCTCTGGTGGCTTACAAGTAAAGAGGAGAAACTGGCTCACAAAACCATTACAGAATGGAGGCAAGGGTATTTAATGTATTAAGCATCCAACTGTGTGATAATAACAGCTTAAATATAGTGGGTGTTTCAGACAAGCTGCACTCTCTGCATTGGACTTGCAGGGGCTAAGGAAAAATGTCCCCACTGCCATCTGAAGGCTTGCTGGAAAATCAATGTGCAAAAGGCAGATTAACTGGCAAAAAAGTCATACAAATATATGAATGGAGTATACACAGGCGCCTTCAGAACAAAGGCCCAAAGATACAGGGGAAATTGTCCATTTAAATGCTTAGGTTCAACAAAGTATGGACAGTCATGTAGAAATTTGATTACATAAAAACAGTATGATCTAATGGTGATAGATTGAGAAGGAAAATCCAGCAAGGCCTGTCTATCTAGGTTCTCTAGGCCTCTCTGAGCATGAATTCCTTCCTTCTGGTTATGGGGCAGAGTCCTCTCTGGAATGGGTGTCCTACGGCCTACAGTCAAACGAGGAGGTCAGATGATTAGATTATTTCTTTCTTTCTTTTTTTTTTTTTTTTTTTTGAGATGGAGTCTTGATCTCATCGTCCAGGCTGGAGTGCAGTGGCGCGATCTCGGCTCACTGCAACCTCCACCTCCTGGGTTCATGCCATTCTCCTGCCTCAGCCTCCCGAGTAGCTGGGACTACAGTCACCCACCACCATGCCTGGCTAATTTTTTGTATTTTTAGCAGAGATGAGGTTTCACCGTGTTAGCCAGGATGGTCTCGATCTCCTGACTTCATGTTCCACCTGCCTCGGCCTCCCAAAGTGCTGGGATTACAGGCGTGAGCCACCGTGCCCAGCCAGATGATTTCTTTATGGCCAGTTTTTATACAGAAAGGTGAAGGGAAAATTAGAGTAATATTTTTAGGCTTTTATGTCTGGCTTTGGGGAAGAAGTGTTCTGGTTTTCATGACCCATTCTGGGGAAAGAGGGATTCCAGTTTCTAAGGCTAGCCTCAGGGAGGAATGGGACAGGAGGAGAGACAGGAGGGCAGGAGATCAGAGAAACATTTTTGCCACTGTGGCCTTCATTTTCAGGTACTGTTTTCTGAGCCCCAACAGACCCATTTTATAGATGTGCAAATGCAAGTAAGGAGAGGTCAGGACTCTCAGCTGGGAGGTGTGACTTTGGGTGGTGCGGCTCCAGGGTCTATGCTCCTCATCCCGTGTTTTGCCCACCCCTACCCACTCAATGCTTTGTGCTGTGCTGATTCAAGGAGGGAGATCAGGGTGAGCTGGAGCAGCTGAGGAAGGCTTGAAAGACCGGGGCTGGGAGGCATACAGGCACAGTTCAAGAAAGAAAACCAGTGAAAGCCAAGGCCCAGAGTGAAGGAGTGAGCGTGTGTCCCTTTTTTGAGCCTTTCCCACAAGCACTGAAGGTCAAGGACTGAAGCCTGTCTGTCACCCTTGATTTTATAAGGTGACCCAGCCAGTTAGTGGAGGAATCCTGACTCCTGGTACAGATTCGGGTGTGCCCCACATCTGTCAGGGCCACTTCCTGCCCACTGCCCCATCCAACTGTTCGAATATCACTTGTGTTATCGAATGGTAGAGTCAGATATCCGGATGCTTCCTCTGGGTAATCTCACCCGACTCTCTCATTTTAGAGTTTCCCAAATGCCCCTGTGCTGACACATCAGTCCCTGCTATTTCCTTTGCCTTGAATGTTGTCTTCCCATATGCTGTTTTCCTAGAAAACTCCTCACCCATTAAACCAACTGCTGGGACCCACAGCTCTGTGACCCCTTCCCTCTTCTGGCAGTGGAGGCGACGGCCCCTCCTCAGTCCCTCACTGTCCTCTCTCGTGGCGCTTGTCATGCTGCACTCACTCTGCGGTGACTATTCACCCACCACCCCTTCTAGGCCCACAGATGAGATGGTGCCTCTCTCTGGATCTCCAGTGCCTGACATGGGATCTGGTCCTAAGCAGGTGCTGGAAACACATGCCAGGCAAAGGAAGAATGGAAAGAAGGAAGGAAGGAGTCTGGCATCCCACTTACAGAATGGAACAGAGCACCATGGCATGCATTTGGGGTGGGCTGAACGACGGCCACAGATAGCCAGGTCCTAATCCCTGGAACCTCTGGATATTACCCTCCATGGTGATAGAGACCTTGTGGATGTGACTGCATTAAGGATTTCAAGATGAGGAGGTGATCCTGGCTTATCCAAGTGGGTCCTAAATGCAATCACTAATGCCCTTAGAAGAGGGAGGTAGAGAGACACTGGGAACAGAACAAAGAGATGTGATGATAGAAGCAAGGGGAGTGAGCAAAGGCCGTGAATCCAGGAATGAGAGTGATCTGGAGAAGCCTGAAAAGACAAGAAACAGGACCGGGCATGGTGACTCACAAGTCAGCACTTTGGGAAGCCGAGGCAGGCAGATCACGAGGTCAAGAGATCAAGAGCATCCTGGCCAACATGGTGAAACCCCATCTCTACTTAAAATACAAAAATTAGCTGGGCGTGGTGGCGCTCACCTGTAGGAGAAGAATTGCTGAGGCAGGAGAATCGCTTGAATTTGGGTGGCGGAGGTTGCAGTTGCCACTGCACTCCAGCCTGGAGACAAAGTGAGACTCCGTCTCAAAAAAAAAAAAAAAAAAAGAAAGAAAAGAAAAAAAGAAACAGACCAACCCCAGGAGCCTCCAGAGGAAGCACAGCCCTGCTGGCACCTTGATTTTAGCTCATGAAAACCCATTTCAGACTTCTGGCCTCCAGGACTGCAAGAGAAAAAATGTGTGTTGTTTGTTGTAAGCCACCAAGTCTGTGGTAATTTGCTACAGCAGCAACAGGAAGCTAATACAATATTTTTTATTATACCCTCTGCATGATTAGTGCTGGGCTCCCAGAATACATACTGTAATCGCTCCCACATCTCACATCCTATATCTGGCCTGAAAACCCTAGGAGCCATGTCCTGTCTTCTTTGTGCACACTATTCCTTGTGGCCAGCTCTGGATCACCTCTGGCTCATTTGCATATTGTAATCTGTCCCTGCTGAGATAGTCCCAAAAGAGCAATTTTTCCAGAGCCCATGCAGGAGCTGAGGCATCTCCTTCAGGCTTCTTATGGAACCCAAGTGCAAGGCCAGAGAGTGAGAAGCAGGCCAGCTTGCTGCGCTGCACCACCAGCAGGAATGCAAACCTCAAAACATGTAGCCGAGGCTCTCTGGGCTCTCTGGGAGTGCAGCTGGCAACCACAGGCATTTCTGCATGGAGGGCAAGCTGCAGTCAATGGCCAGTTAAAAAGGGAGAGGTTATTTTGTGACAGGACTAGCCTCATACAGAACTTAGTAGGGGAGGTCATATGAAGGCCTCCAGAAAGCCCTACTGCTTCCAGTTCTCTCCCTAGCCATGTTCATTCATGCAACAGATAGTGATTGGACACCTTCTAGGCATTAAGCATTAGACTAGGAATTAGAAATAATAGAAAAATAAAACTGAAGTCTACTAGAAGCCCAGGGTCTAGAAAAGGGGATATATATTGTGAGCATATATTGCAAGAAAAATGGCAAGACACACACACTTGTGTGCGCACACACACACGTACACGTGCATATACATGCACAACGTGCACACACAGGGGCTAAGTGCTTTAGGGGATAAAAGTACAAATATTAATGGAATTCAAAGTAAGGAGAGGCTGATTTTGTCCTCAGCGTAGGGGACATTTAAGTCGAACATTAAAGGGTGAAAAGGGCTTTCAAGGTGAAGAACAGAGATGCAGATTCACAGAGGGGAAGAGCATGTGCAAAGGCACAAGAGGTGAAAGGGCACGATGCGGTTGGGAAAGGCCATGTAGTTCCAAGTGGCCAAGATTCCAGAGCCCAGGTATGAGAAGGCCTGAGAGAAGATGGAACCCCATATTAAAAGTCCTCTAAAAATGGGTTCATTTCCTGGTTTTTTCCTTTTACTAGTGGTATAAATTTGGGCAAGTTTATTAATCTCTGTCTCTATTTCCCTATTAAATAAATATAATATCATAAATTTGGGCAAGTTTATTAACTCTTTATCTCCATTTCCCTATTAAATAAACATAATAATATCATCTCTCACATGTGGTATTGTGAGGCTATATGATTTTACATGTGTACAGGGCTTAGCAGAGTTCCTGGCTAGTAGAAAGTGGTTGTTAAATGTTGGCTGTTATTCTCATGAAAGTTGTATACTTCGTCATGATAGAAATGACACTTACTCATTCTAGAGCTCTATTCTGTAACAGATGCTCTGCTGGATTTCTTACAAAGGACATCTCATTTAATCTTTGACTCTAGGAGGTTGGTGTCATTATTTCCATTTTTGCAGGTAAGGAAATTAAGACTAAGAGAGATCAAGGGTCTCGTCCAGAGTCACACAGATATGACATGAAAAACTGTGAGCAGAAGATATTTCTGTCGTCAAATGAGTATGGTCACCCCCATCTGTGCACCACAGGACTATGCCCTGGACGTAGGCACTGGGGACCACAGGGACTTTCTAAGTAGAAAAGCAAAGTTTCAGATTTATTTTTTTGAAGGAACCCCCTAAAAATACAACCCGATAACAAATATGAAAAATACTCAAATTACGCATAATCAAAGAAACACGATGCTATTTTTTAAAAGAAAAATACCCAGTGCTAGCGAAGGTATGATACATTAGGCAGTTTCATGTATGGTTTATGAAAAAGCAAGTCAGCATGACCCTTTTGCAAGATAATTCTGTGTTGTGTTCTAACCTTTAAAATACCCAGGTGTTTTAAACCTCTCATGCTGCAGCTGAGACTTGATCCTTTGAAAAGAATTCAAAATTGGGGAGAGCTTTATGTGTAATAAATAAAAAGTAAGACTAGTAATAATAACAAGGAAATTATGATACTACCATATTATCGATGCTTTTGAAATAATCTTAAGTAAAAATAATCATGAAAAGCATTGGTTAAGGTGAATGCAGTACCATCTGAAACACATAAAAATATGTGCAGTGGAGCTTCCAGGTTGGCAGACACGGTAATGGGCTGGGAGTGTGACATGCCCCCAAAGGGAAAATGCTGCCCTTCCCCACTGTCCCCCACTCTCTTCCCTTGCCCTGTATATGTATTTCGTTGGGCTATTCCTGAGTTGCACTCTTTATCGTAAACTGGAAAACATTTTTAAAAAAATATGTGCATGAAAAAAGACCAGAAAGAAATACCTAAAAACATTAATGGTGGTAGTTTTTGAGTAACCAGATTCTTTTTTTTTCCCATTTTTTTAGTGTTTTAAAGATATTCCACATCATACATATATTACCCTTATAACCAGAAATAAATAATTATCTCAAAGTGGAGAATAACTTTATAGCAGATGTTTACCTATTTGGGCAAAGAGAATAATTTCCAAAAATGCTAACAAAATCTGTAAAATTCCAGTATGTAAAGCAGATAAAAGGACAGCAGTTCTGGATCAAGTAAGCATGAGGATCCCCAAAACTTTGTCCCTCAGCTCAATATCATGTCTGCAGAAGCCAGAGGCATCCAGGGCATAGTATAAAGACCAGTGGTAAGCCGTGCATGGTGGTGCCCGTCCATAGTCCCAGTAACTCAGGAGGCTGATGTGGGAGGATCACCTGAGCCTGGGAGGACAAGTCTTCAGTGAGCTGAGATCATGCTGCCACTGCACTCCAGCCTAGTCGACAGAGCGAGACACTGTCAAAAAATAAAAAAAACAAAAAAAGCAGTAGTGAAGTCAGGTCCCCAGTTTTGCAGCCAGTTCATCCCCTTTCCAGGAAGGCTCAGGTGTCTGTTCCCTGTTCCTGTCTCTGGGGTCTTTGACTAAGGTGAGTGAGCTCCTTAGGCATGAACACCCACTGGATGTACAGACCAGGACATAATTCAGCAGCTACAGAGCCAATGACCAGTGCCAGGAGCTGCAGTGACATCCCCAGCAAGCAGCCACCTCACGGGGACATCACCCTGCCACCCCACCCACCAACTGTCCCCTAGGAGTCAGACACTGAATGTGCTTATAATGGCCCTAAAATCACTGGCTGCAGCCCCAGGAGCTCAGGACTCTAACACTATAATAATCCTGGACCTGTAACTTCCAACCATGATGCTGACTGCTGTAAGCTTCTGGCCATGCAACTGGTTTTTGGTAACATCCCAAGATTCAGATCAGCGGGGCTTTTGAAAACCCTAAGTTTTATTCCAAAACCTGTTTGGAGACCTTTCCTGGCCTTTCTCTTTCACTCCGTTCCTTCATTGGTTGAATTCTACTATCTCCTTCTCTAAATGTGAGACATACATTTTTTACTCTAGGGGTACCACTTAGCTTGTAAGGAACAAAAATAAGCTTGCTGCTTTCCTCACCAGCCATTTGCCTCATATTACAGTAAATGCTTTTCGAAAGAGAATTAGTCAAGATAACAGTTTTCCTTCAGCAATAGTGTTTCCACAGCAGGCCACGCATGAGGCGTGCTCAGCCTTGTGAATTTTCGATCAGTTCTGGGAGTTACATATTTTAACCCAAATAAATATATTTGGCTCAGTATCAAATGAAAAAAAACATCATCCTTAAGCTTTTCTTCCTTTTCTCTTTTTCTGCAGGAGCAAATTAACTCCACATATATTGCCCATAAATTGGGGCATCAGCTAGAAGCAAAACTCCCAATTCCCTATTCCCCAGGTGAATTTAATCTCAGTGAACTCAAATAATTAAACATAAATAGAGGTATTAACTTTGAGGCAAGTAGGAAGTTCAAAAGTATTTAGCCAATCTGGGGATTGCAGATGCAACCTGCACCTGACACCAAGCTGCATAATGTCCCCAAAACCGATTCACTGTGCTCTCCCAATGGGCTGCCCTAAAGCCTGCCTGTCTTTTCTTACCAAGGGTTACAGTGGGCTTCATGGTACCAATGGGCTTAGGGCAAACCCATCCTTGGGACAAGAGAAACAAGTCAAAAATCACATCTTTCTTGGGAAGCCCAATTAAGTGAAACTATATTTAGAAACAAATATGCGTTTTCTTCCTCTCACACTTTCAGTTGCTTCTTTACAGCATCAACTACCAGATGATCCGGAATACCACTCACCCATCCATCCTGGCAAATCCCTGCTAAAAAAGCCTTCAGGACATCCCTAAACGTATGTAGTCAGTCTAGACTTCTTAGCCTGGAATTTGAGCCTTTAGCTGATAATTGACCTTAACACTATAATAAAAGTAGCTGGCACTTACTAAAGCATCTCCTGTGCCAGGCACTTTATGAATATTATCTTATGTAATGTTAACCTTATGGAACCTCAGGAGGAAGGTTTTTTTTGCTCTTTGTTTTCCCAAGGGAGAAACAAATCTAATGTGGTAAATAACCTGACCTAGTGAGTGGAGGGGGCTGAACTTAAACCCAGGCTATCTGACTCCTGAATCTTCCCTCGTCACCTTTGGGCTGTTCAGTTGGAGCTTACCGAGGGACAGTTCAGGCTCCAGGCGGGGGAGCGAGAATCGGGACATTCTTTCTTCTCCATCAGCCGTGAGCGAGCACAATGCAAGTGAAATGTAGCCTTTCATTTTATCACGCAATGAGCATAATTAGGAAACAATGAGGAATGACAACTAATAATGACCTCTTTTCTTCCTAATTAAAATTTAACGACTGTATTTCTTCCACTATTGCCCAGAGCAGCAGTGTATGGTGTGTGTTAACAAGATCCTAGCTGGGCTCAAATGGCGGCCCGAGTTCTCATATGGCTTGGCACAGTCCTGCCCACGCATGCCAAGAATGTACTTGCTTTGCAGGTGGCTGCCATTCTGCCCTCATGTCCTGGCGCCAAGAGGGAAAATAAACCTGGATGGGTTGAATCGGGTCAGATTGAGGAGAGTTTTCCTGGGAGAAACGATTGGTAAGTATGATAACTCCACAGACACAGGGGGAAAGGACAGGCTTGGGGGACAAAATTGGGTTCAAATTTCAACTCAGCCAACTGCTTGCCATGTGACCTTGGACAAGCTCATTTGCCTCTAGGAGTCAGTTTCTTCATTGGTGAGTGGGAAGAAAGTGCCTCCAGTGGCACTGTTGCGAGCTTTCAATGATGAGACGCGGGTGTCAGACACTCAACACGGTGAGCAGGGGAGTGTTGTACACATCTGTCATCTGTGGTTGCCCAAAACTTCTGGAACACTCCCTTTGCATTTGGATTGTTCCCTGAATGTGAAACCTACCTTCCCATCAGAGATTCCCCAGAACCACATTTTCCAGCTTCCACTGCCATTAGAAGGCAAATGTGACTCAATTTTGCTGATCAGATGCCCCTGCAGTAAGCTTTGATTTGGAGCAGTTATAGGATGGACGAGGTGGGGCGTGGCCCTCTGTTTTGCTGGCAGCGTGCCTGGAGAGGGGACAGCTAAGGTGCCAACTTCCTGGTGGCTGCAGAGGAGGCAGCTGCTTGGCAGGCCAGTTCTGCAGTGGGCACTGGGAGTTCCTCCCGAACACCCTGCCTAGAATCTATTTCTTCTGTCCTCCCAGTAGTTCTATGCATTTTCTCTACCCATAAATATATCACTTTCTGCTAAAACTGGCTAGAGTGGCCTGTGTTACCTGCCATATAGAGCCTGACCCATAGAGGGAGCGAAATGGCCACTTCATCTAAGTGCTGGCAGAGGTAAGTGTTGACACGATGACTGTCAAGAGGCTACTATGATAACCCAAGTAGGAAAGACGAGACCAGGGAACTCCAACAGGTACTTATTTCTAGGAATCTACCACCTATATGTCCCCTGAATCTCCCTCTACTCTCCATCCCATTGACAACCCCTTGGGCTGCATCCATAGTCCTTCCCCAAGATGGCCACAGTAGCCCTTGGTGAATCTGTCTGCCTCAGGATCACAACCTCACCAGCAGCCGGGGTGAGCTTTCAAAAGCAGCAGTCATCTCACATCCCCTGCTTAAACATTTCCTGGAGTTTCCTTTGTCTTTAGGACAAAGTCAGAATTTCTTATCGTGGCCTACTAGAAGCTTCATGATCTGCAGCCTCCTCCCCTCCGTCTCTCCCGTCCACCTCCCCTTCTGACACAGTGCCTTAATCCATGCTTCACTTCTAGAAGATCCTTCCCTTCCCCTACCCCACAGGCTTTGAAGATCCTCAGCCAGTACCTCTGCCTTTCCTCTTTTTGTGCCTGGTGAACAGCACTTTGCTTCCTCGGGCAGCCTCCACTGTCCCTGGGCTCGGCTAGGCCTGCCCAAGCACTCAATTCTCCCCTTTCATAGCTCCCAAGCTCCTTTTAGGGAGTGCTCATTTGGCGTCTGTCCACAGAAGACTAGTGCTCCCTGTCCATCGTGTATGTTGTTCCTGACATGCCCTCAGTCTGGAGGGGAACATGACTCAGTCAGTGCACGTGGTGTGATGGGTGCCACTTCAGAGCTAAAATACTTTGGAAGTGAGCGAACCTTCTCCACGCTCATCCTGTACCCATCTACCAATGGAAGGAAAGGACGAGCAACCCTGGGGGTGGCAAGGCTCCAGGTGGAAGAAGCTTGGCTCCCTGAATGCCTATTTTGAAGCCTGCCTGTCAAATACCTACACTGAATTGATAGGACATAAGCCAAGAATAAACTTGTATTATATTAAAACACTGAGTATTTGGGTAGCCAGCTTTACTCTATCTAACACAGCCCTGCTAGAGTCTTGAGGAGAACATGGAGCCTGTCCTCTGCACAGCTGCATTCTCAGCACTGAGCACACTTCCTGACCCAGAGTAACGGCCCCATAAGCATGGGTTTCATGAATGACAGAGAAAGAAATCTATAGGCCAAGAGAACAGATAGTACTATAGCTGCGGGATGCAGGCATGGCAGAAACCAAACTAATTCAAATACCAGGAGGCTTTAAGAAGAGAAAGGGGCACGTCTGTTAGTGGGGCCCATCAAAGACTGAGAGGGCAGCCGTGCTGGTGCATGAAATACAGGGCCAGAGAGGAGACAAGTTATTGCATTTTTTGTACGGCCACCACTCGCATGTCAAACTCTCATTTCTTTCTCCCAACACGAGTTATACATCCAGGCGGAGTTCCTGGCATGATCCTCCAGAGAGAGGAAAACAGTGCATGTATTTTTCTCTCCATCATAAATACCTGAATGACTTGATGGCTCAGTTGAAAGCACTGAAGTGTAGGGACAATTTCCTCTTTCAATGCCTGTATATACATGGGCTTATGTGTGTATTTAGAGTGTGCATATGTATGTGGAGAATGAAGCTCGGCTCAGTAAAACTAAACTGATCTCAAATATACAATGTGATCACGTTTCCTGGAAGGGAAATAATAAACCCTTCTCAGGATTGTAAAATTTTGGAGCTGGAAGGAACCTTAGAAACTATCCAATTCAGACCACTCATTTTACAATTGGAGAAACTGAGGCCAGGAAAGCCAAAAGCCTTGCTCCAGACTTACCAGTTGCCTGGTACAGAGGCAGAGCTGGTCTCCAGCTTCCCACTCCAGTGCCCTTTCCACTTTCTTAGGGTGTAAGATTTTATCTGTAGGTAGGGAGGATTAATAAGGCTAGTATTCTTCTGTCTAGTGTCGAAGGCATTAGATTCTAAAGGATGGCTTGCAAGTGACCTCAGGACCTGGCCTTATAAGGGTCTGTCTCTACTGGTCAGCAGGATGTCCAGCAGCCACTGGTCTTGATCTTGTGTCCACGTCCCAAGTGCCTTTGTTCTAGGTCCTTTCCCTGTGTCCCTCTAAATTGTGCTTAACCCCACTGGTAACCCTCATGGAAGATAATGGTTACCATTTCTTAAGCCCTGTGGTGTGTTCCAGAAACTGTGGCAAGTACTTTACATAAATTATTGCCCACAGTTCTAACCACAACACTAGCAGGTAGGTGTGCTGTGCCTGGTTCTACAGGTGAGAATACGGAGGCTCAGAGAGTCTAAGTAATTTACACAAGATCACACAGTCAAGGGGACAGAGCCAGGATTTGAACTCTGGTCTGTCCGGTGGCAGGGCCCATATTGCTACCTTGCCACAGTGACACTGCCTCTCCAATAGAAGAACTGAGAATAAAACGAGGTTGAAAGGATAGATGCAAAAGTCATCCAGGAGATGCCAAGACTAGGAGGTGTGCATTTTGGTGAGATGTCCTCATTCAATGCTGACAAGACATCAGACACTCACTTCTGCACGTCCCTCCCCAGGTGGTGCATAAGCTCCGGTAGCTGCCTCTCCTGCTTTCCTTCCATGTCTCCATCCTGGTGGGACTCTACCATTGGCAGATCCACCAGCCCAGGCTAGCTGCAGAGACCATAATGTTCCCATGTGAAATGCTGAAACTGGGAATTTTTACACAGAGTTTACGGTCAGCAGTTTTCCCTAGAAACCATCCATACATCTGCACCTTCCACTCAGGCCTTTTATTCTCATCCTTCATGCTACCTGAATGTGAAACGGGGTTGACTCATTTTAATTTCCTGCTACAGAACGCATAGCACAGTGTCTAGGAAGCAAAGAGAGAGTAGCATATACATATACGTCGTACACATATATGAATGTAGATGTAATGTTTTCTCCCTATATATATGTAATCTATATAAAATGAATAATATATATTTAATTATTTATTTCAATGTTGTCCAGAAAAAAATAATTTTCAAAATACCAGTAGGCTGGAGAAGTCCTTGTTCTCTTCCCACCATGATTTTTAGTCCCAGGCAGCAGGAAATCTTGGGCCAAGTAGGAGCTTTGTCTTCCCAAGGCCCATAAGGCTTACAATTCTGAAGCTTTGGTCCCTTGAGGAATGCCTCCTCTCCTGTGGGCTCCCCATAAACCCAGTGCCTTTGATTAAAGCTGACCTCCTCATCCAGCCTTCTGTACTCCCAACTGACCCAACTTCTCTGGTTTTCCAGATTTTTGATGAGTGATGTTTGCATCTTGCAATCATCTGCACACATGGACTGAGATGTTGGCAGTCTTCCAAATAGCTTTTAGAGATCAGTAGGTTGCAAAAATATCATTTGGCTGGTAAACTGCTCACAGAACAAGCTACATTTCCCAGAGTCCTCTCCTTCAACCCTACCCATCACTATCCACCCCTGCCTCCTTTTCTTTTCTCCACCTCACTAGACAGAATGACATCTAGCACCGGCCTGAAGAATGCATCTTTTTCTGCATGAGTATGCAGTGTACACACACACACACACACACACACACACACACACACACACACACACACACGCTGATTTCCATGCATTTCTAAGCAGAGGGAGAAGAGCAGAGGCCACATTCGTTTCTGTCTCCTGACCCTCATAGCTTTATTCAGGCCCAGGGAAAACAAAAGACAGAACACTCAGGAATTTTTTTTAACACTAGTCAAGTGTTTGTGGACTCCACAGCTGCACATGTCACTGGTGAGAACATGCATTGGGATCCTCAGAAGGTTGTTAGGAAGAATGAGTGAATGATCATGTAGAAAGCAGCCTGCATACACGGTACTGCCTAGATGCTTGTTCCTCCAGGCACGCTGCTGATGCACAACAAGCAGGCTCTGGACCCTAAGTCTGACTTGCCCAGAAAGCACATAATGCAGGCAGCTTATCCCCATGCAGGAGAAATATCTCAGTGACAGGAGCTCCACGGTTCATACCCGGAAACCACCTTTAATGCCTCATGCTTATACAAACAGCCACCATTTATTGAGTGATATCCACTCACACAAGTTAAGGTGCCAGGAGCTTTGTACACATTATTTCTCAGCTTCCCAACCCTCTAAAATTGCATTATTGTCCTCATATCATATTAGTAGTGAGGAAACTCAGGCTCAAAGAGGTTAAAAAAACTAAGTAGTCAGGATCTTGAAGGTGGGATTCAAATCTAGGTGATTGGGCTCCCAAATCCCATTCTTTCCCTTACACCACGTACATCACCGCCCTCCCCACAATGACAATGCTGAACATCATAGCTGAAATCTAACCCACTAATAAGGTGAACTACTCTCATTATCTAAAACTAGAGAGAAAAGCCATTCTTTTATGTATTCAACCAATACCGGTTGGACTCTATGGGAATTTAAAGAAAAAGAAGTCTTTTCCCATAAAAAGAGCATCATCATTGAAAAGTATTGTCTGAAATATATGAAAACTAAATAGCCAGTGCTATCATGCCATGGATTGTCATGCTTTCCTAGACTTACATGGGCCCTTACAGCTTATCTCCAGGACACTGGTTGTAAAGATGAAGAAATTGGGGTCCTGTGTGGGCAAACATTTGCCCTGTGGTGCAGTGTTAAAGCCAGGTTCCAACCAGAACTTTGGTGTCTAATACTCTATCCCTAGCTCTCTCCAAAGATTTTAAGAAAGGTAGCCTCATAAAGCAGTGGTAGATGAGTAAGCAGTTCTCTGCTGAGGGGTAAGTGGCCAGCTAGCTCTGGTTTTTAAGATGGACTGAGGTCCACTGGCTGCTGTGAGCAGGAGTGCACAATGAGGGCAGAGAGTAGAGTATATGGTCACACATACCTCATTGACCACAGCACAGCCTACTGACGCGGTCAGAGGGGAACCCAGAGGAAAATAAATATTGCTATGTTAGAGAAAAAAGTATAAAAACCAGACACCCTACTCACATTATAAATGTCATATCATGTTGGTGCCTAATCAACACTTTGAAGCATTAGCATTGTTTTAATCATTCTTCTATTGGAGAACAAATGTTGCATATATAATTACACTGCTGTATTGTACTGTACAAATAACCATGTAATGACATCGTTGGAATTTCTTGGTTCTTCATGGTAATGCCAAGTATAATTACCATGTAATCTGCCGAGAGCAAACAAGGTTGTAATTATTCCATAATCCAATCTAATTATGGGGCAACTGGATTGTTGTTTGTGTTCAGGAGGAAAATATACATGCAAAGAGGAGAAAAGGAAATACATTCTCCCCAACCGAGGGTATAGTAAGTCAGGGGCTTGCAGATGGTTTTTTAGTAATGCTATCATCTGCTTAGATGATAAAATATTTGCTTATTGGACCGTCAGTGTTTGAGCCCCATCATCTTTAATGCTGACTCTGGATTCACTGGGTGAAGGGCTGCAAGAGCAAGTCAGAGAGGGAACAGAGGTGACAGATGTGGAGAGAGCTTCTGGAGTCAAGTGCCTGTCCATTGGAATCAGGAGGATGGAGAGAGGCCGGCCCTCATGAAAACCTCTTTTCCACAAGCCTGCCCTGTGCCTCTGACACATACCTGGGACAACGACAGAAAAATGAATATGTTCCCACTCAACTCAGCTAAATTAACCAACCATGCCTTGTTTCTCCTGCTACAGGCCTTTGATGGTGGATGCAAGACTGGGTCTGGGCCCCACAGAGGTAAAGAAGACAGAGAGGAAGAGAATGCAGGAAAATGGGAGCAGGCGTCGGCAAGACGTGCGCTGTGTGTAGGTTGGTGGGAACTTCATTAGTTTCCTAGGGCTGCTGTAACAAAGTGCCACAAACTGGGTGGCTTGAAACAACAGAAGTGTATTGTCACACAGTTCTGGAAGCTACAAATCCAAACTTAAGGCATCCACAGAGCCACTCTCCCTAAGGAAGCTCTAGTTAAGATATTTCCCTCCCTCTCGCTCGCTTCTGGTGTTTGCTGGCAATTTTTGGCCTTCCTTAACTTGCAGCTGCCTCGCTCCAATCTCGGTCTCTGTCTTCCCACGGCATTCTTCCTGTGTCTCTGTCTCTTCACATGGCATTCTTTTTATAAGGACATAAGTCAGTTTGGATTAGGGGCCCACTGTACTCCAGTATGACCCCATCTTAGCTAATAACATCTGCAATGACCCTATTTCCAAATAAGATCACGTTCTGAGGTACTGGGGGTTAAGACTTCAACTTATCTTTTAGGAGAGAAGACACAACTCAATGCATAATAGGGACCATTTATTTATACATGTGTTCGGCATGCAGTTATTAAGCACCTGCTATGTGACTTGTATATGATTATTGCCTTGCTTTTCTTTCCTCAATTGAACACTTATTAAGTGTGTCACAAGCAGTATCTCATTTAAGTCTTTTACAATTTTATGACGTTGGTGCTACTATTGTTTTCATTTTACATATGAGGAGGCTGAGGCTTAGACAGGTCTTATAACTCAAGATGTGGCTGGGATCTTAGTCCAGGCTTTCAGACTCTAAGAACTGCACTCTGGCTTCATGCCCAGCTTTGCCAACCCTATGTGTTAGCAGGACACATAGAGAAAGGAGCCAGGGGGCCTGAAGAGAGCCCTCTGACTGAGGTCAGTGGAAGGCCACCATCCCAGAGCAGCCCGTAATAGGGGTCAGAAGGGACCACTGCAATGTGGACAAGAAGGTCTCTGAAACTGGGCATCCAGGCAGGAGTTAGGATGGGAAGATGGAGAGAGTGGGTAAGTGTTAGGATGGAAGGACAGGGGATAGGCATAGTTTCAACATGAGGCAGCCCATCCCACTAAATATTTCCAGGACCATTTGTTGGCTTGCTCCTACCGATGGCAGCTTTCACTCTGCACCATCTTGCAAAGGCTCCTCTATAGATGGGGCACACCATGTCCTTGTACAGATGTGGTGCCCAACTGTGGCCCCCTTCCAAGGCAGTCAGGGAGGGGAGGGTCCACCCACCTCACTACCTTTCCCTTCTCACTTTAAGGCCTGCCTGTGAGCCATATGGTCACCTGGCCTCAGAAACTTGCTTCCTTTCTCAAGGTACTGAAAGCTTTCAGAGAAAATTACAGTTATGCAGTCTTAAAACAGATAGTAAATTCTTTATTTAGGGACTAATCTTGTCAGGCTCGTCGACCCTGGTGTTGGCTGCTTTTCTAACCTGACATCAGTTAATCCGAACTGGCCAGAAGTTAATCCCTTCGAGAACGAGATGAAAAGTGGTTTTGAGAGGCAATATTTAAAGGCCTACACACAATAACACACCTCTGCCCCTGCAGTTCCAGAGCTGCCTCTGCATTTCTATTTCTGGAAAGGGTTCCAAAACCTGTTTGTATGAATGGATGTGAAGGACTTTTTAGGGCTGATCTTGCGAGAGAATACTTTTTGTGAATAATGTAGAAGTGTTTCTACTTTAAGGCAGAAGGCACATGGCCTAAGTATGTGTGTTTATCAAATATGGCACAGACGAAGGGCAGACTGCAACCAGTGTGGGGAGTTTGGAGGCTGCAGAAATGCCACAGAGATTCTCTAGTTGTCAAATGTCAGGGGAAGGGGTGAAAACAAGCCTTCATGGGAATCCTCCAGAAAAACTGATATTTGTCATCAGTTACTGCATTCTGGGCATCGGGCCCATTTGAACTGCACTGTGAGGTTTGATGAGAAACATATCTTCTCATCTTCCTCACCCTCATAACAACCCACCATGATATTAACAGCATTATTTCACAGAAGAAGAAACTGAAGCTCAGAAAGGTTAAGTAACTTACTAAAAGTCACACAGTTACTAAATCATAGAGGCTGAGGTGAAAAACCACATGTGATTCTCAGGCACAGGGTCTTCCCTTGGAAGCCACAGACTTATAGAGCAAAGACAAATAACTATATACGTCCCAGGCCTGGGATTACTGTCTTTTATTGCCAGGTGGCCTGTGTTTCTTTCACCTGCCAGTGTTTAGCTCAGACCCCTCTGCTTTCAGGAAGATTTTCTGGACTACATAAGACAAAAGAAAAGGCATATAGAATTAAAACGTCAGAGTTCACACAAATCTTATGGCTTATCTTGGTCACTGGTTTCAACTGTGTTTTGAGAAGTCCTAGAGGTTCACTCTGGAGCCACTAGGGAAGGGGGCTAGGAGTGAGTGAAGGCATACCCAGGGGGTGGGAATTCACACCCCCACACAATGCTACAGCACTTTACATGTTACTTGCTACATATTTACACTTTACATATTAGACTTCTTTTATTACCTTTTATTTGAAAGAGGGCACTGTAGCTCAGATAAAAATAATGATAATGATAATAAGCTAAAGCTGGACATGCTCCCTTATTGTACATTATTCTCTTTCTATAGATAGGGAAATAGAAATAAAGAGAAGGTAAGTTCCTTACTGAAGGTCACAGAACTAGAACTGGAACCCAGGTCTCTGAGCTCTAATCCAATACTATTGCTAATAATCCATTTTTCTTCCTGACTCTTAGATCCAACTGGATCCTGACACTGTAGCAGATATATGCACATGTATATAGGTATATGACATGAAAAATACATAAGTATGTTGTAGAGTTGTATATATTTAACCAGCTCCTGTGAACTAGACTGTACATTCATTGAGGGCTTGAACCATATCATTTTTAGAGCTCATGACTCTAATTTTCCATGACTCCTTAGCTGTTCTCAAGCGAGAACCATCTCTTGTGAGATGTTGAGATGGTGACATTCCTAATGCCTAGCAGAATGCTTGGCATATAATAGATCCTTAATAAATGTTTAGAGACTGAGTAAACAACCCTGAGAACCAATTTTAAGTCTCTACTTCAGTACCTCCAATGGCAATAAACTTATTACCTGTGGAACAACCCATGCTGTCCTTGAGTACCTCCAGGTGTTACATTGAGTCAAAATTTATCTCCCAGTATATTCAACACTGGTTGGGTCTGGTCTACTGCTTTGGATCCAAGCTGAATCCCCTTCCACTAAAAGCATGGCATGTATTTTGAAAGAGGTATCATGTACCTTCCACACTTAATCCTTTCTCTCTCTCTCTCTCTCTCACACACACACACACACACAGAGGTGTGTGTGTATGTAACTTATAAATCCTTTGTTTTTCCTTCTGTCATTCTTCATATAGCCATTAGTGTAATGACTAAGTACTCTGTCTATATTCAGATTATTTGGATTCAAATCCCCTTGGATCATGCATGTGCACACACACACACACACACACACACATACCCCTCCTATTCCTGTTTGTTTCCCCTGGTGAGTTCTGTGATTTGCCCACCCCAAGATTCTGTTTTGCTTAGAGATCCTGTTAAATCCTTAATTCAGGAATATCACAGTAGGTCCTAAAAGAGGCAGTATTTTTCCTACTTAATGGCAACTTCAGAAATAAGTGATGGAAACATAGCCAGAGTTAATGCACAAATTTTAAAAGATATGATAATATTATCAACTAATTTATGCCAATATATTTGAACAATTGAATAAATGAACATATTTCTAGAAAAATAGGATGTTCCAAATCTAACATATGTAGCATGCTTGAGTAGCCTGATACAAAATATAGATATCAAAGCAGTGATTAACTACTTCACACACAGTTCCCCACACAGAGAACATCAAAGAGTTTTACTACTATTTACCATGTAAATGCAAAAAAAAAAAAAAAATTATTCTAATGATATACAAGGTCTCCCAGAGAATTTCTCAATTCACTCTATGAGACCATTATTGCCTTGATATAAGGAAAAGGATAATATGAGAAAGAAAAATTACAAGTTTAATTTATAAATATCAATACAAGTATGTTTTTAAAGTATAAACATACCAAATCTAATGCTGTATAAAACTGATATATGGGAGAACATTAGAAACATCCCCTTTAAAATTAGGAACAATACAAGGGTGCCCACTTCTAAGTCTATTTCATTTTGATGAAAGACACAGAGCATATTATAGGATTTGAAATACATTAAGGTTGTGAATAAAAGTGTAAAACTGTCTTTATTTAAAGACATGATTAACTACATAGAAAAATCCTAAGGAATCAGTGCAAAACCTGGAATTAACAAATTAACTTAGGAAGGTTGTGGGAAATAAAGCCAATACACAAAACCAAGTTACATTTCTATATACAATGAACATTTGGAAAATAAAAATTTAAAAATAATACCACTTAAATAGCATAAAAACATACTTAGAAATAAAATCAATTAAAAAATGCAAGACCTTTAAACTAAAAACGATTTCTTTTATTGCTGAAAGAAATAAAAGAAGAATATACCATGTTCATGGATTGGACATCTCAATAAATGTTAATGTTTTCATTCTCCCTGAATTGATCTATAATGCAAAATGCAAATCAAAATCCCAGCAGGCTTCTTTTTAGAAATTGATAAGCTGACTCTAAAATTTGTATAAAAATATGAAGGAGCTAGAAATGCCAAAACAATTTTGAAAAAAAGACAAGCATTCTATTTTTAATGGACAAAATATTTAAACAGATACTTCCAAAGAAGATACAGAAATGTCCAACAAGTGCATAAAAAAGATAATCAACGTCATTAGCCATAAGGGAAAAGAAAATTAAAATCATAATTAGACACCATTTCTCATTCACTGGAATGACTAGAAGTAAAAAAGCAGATAAAAGGCAAAAGTAATCTGTAGTGACAGAAAGCAAAATAGTAATTTTAAAGCACTAGAGGTGAGAAGATTGACTGTAAAGGGGCATATAACAACTTTTGGGATGATGACAATGCTCTATACCCTGATTATGATGGGTAGTTACATGGGTGTACCCATCTGTGAAAACTCATCAAACTGTCCACTTAAAGGGATGCATTTTATTGTTTGTAAACTACACTGAATGGTTTAAAAAATGACCATACCAAGAGTTGAAGAGGATGTATTATAACTGAAACACTTCATGTGTTGCTGGTGGAAATGCAAAAGGGCATAATAACTTTGGAAAACCATTTAGTTTATTGTTTGGTTGTTTTTTATAAAGTTAAACACAGACTTAACTCTCTGATCTAGCAATGCCATTCCCAAGTATTTTCCCACAAAAGTTGAAGATAAATGCCCTCAAAAATATTTACTCCAAATTAGAAACAATCCAAATGATTGTCAACAGCTGAAGGGACACACAAATTGTAATATATTCATTCAATGGGATACTCCTCAGCAATAAAAATGTGCAAACAGCAAATACACAGAATCATGATTTAATCTCACAATATTGAGCAAAAGAAGCCAAAAACAAAAGAGTGCATATTATATGATTCCATTTATGTAAAGTTTTAGAACTGGCCAAATATTTATGGTGATAAAAATCAGATTAGTGAATGCCTTAGGCAGGAGCAAAGGATAATTAGATGCAAATGAGCAGGAAAATTCCCAGGGTGATAGGGAATACTCTATATCTTGATTGGAGTGGTGATTATACAGGTATCTTCATTTGTCAAAACTATACATATAAAAGGTGTATGTTATTGTGTGTGAGGTATACCTCAAAGACAGTTGAATAAAAATATATTGAAAAGTAGAAAAAATACTATTATTATTTGAAAGTATTAAAAAGAGATCTATGGGCAAATAATTAAAAATAATATACAATATTTTCAAGTTGACTGGATATTAGATCAGTTTTCTAAAGTTAATTTCATTTCTCTACATCAGCAAAAAATAACTAAAAAATATAGGTTTTTTTTTAGAAGACCTTTTACAACAACAATGAGACCTTTAAAGTGCCTGGGATTTATCTTAACCAAAGACGTGCAAGACCTACACACAGAAAATTATCAAACCTTACAGCAAGGAGACATTAAAGAAGATGTAAATAAATGGAGAGCAATTTCATGCTTGTGAAAAGGAAGACTTAACACTGTGAAAATGTCAAATCTTCCCCAATTGATCAATAATTTAATGTAATTCCAATCAAATTCCCAACAGGTTTTTTTTTATGGAACATGACAAGGTGATTCTAAAATAAAAGCACACTAGGACAAAAACAAGAATAAGAGGGAGGAGGCACTTACTGTAATAAATATCAAAGCATGATATAAAGCCAGGGCAATCAAGATAGCATGGTATTGGAAGAGGACAGACTAACTGACCAAAGGGGTAGAAAAGAGAGCCCTGTAAGATCTAGCATGGAAAGGCGGGAATGGAGGGATCATTCAATGATTGGAACTTGGCAATGTGGTCATCCTTACTATGAGGAAACAAATTGAATCCCTATCCCATACCACTCACAAAAATTGCCCTGAGATGATCTACAGACTTAAATGACAAAATAAATGATTTAAAAGTTTTAGATAGGTGAATATCCTCTTGAACTTGGGAGTAGAGGAAGGATTTCTTAGACAAGACACAGAAATTATAAACTTCAAATGGAAACAAATAACTTTGACCACATTCAAAGAAAACATCTCAATTCATCAGCCCAACCTGCTGATGCCTTGATCGCTGACTTCCACCCTCCAGGGCTGTGAGAAAATAAATGTTGGTTGTCGAAGCTGTCCACTCTGTGGTATTTATTATGGCATCCTGAGCTGATTAGGACTGGAATCATTGTGAATTTGTAGTGGGGCATCCTTGTCCCATCCCACCTCAACTGCTGGATGGAATCCAGCTCACGTGAATACTCTTACCTTCTCATCTTTAGCCTCTCATTCCCCGAGTGCCTCCATTTGCTTGGTCTCAGTGCTCTCTCCCCACCTTCCGTCACCTGCAAGACACACAATATTCAGGCATTAGACCTGCCTCCACTTTCTCTCTTGAACTGGGCTGGCTCCCTGGATGGCTTCATCACAGAGCCCTGCCCCCAGGGTCAGTCTTGCACCAGCCTTGCTCACCTCCCACTGTGGGGCTGTAGACCCACCATTGCTTACCCTACTATCCAACACACTAATGCTGCCCCTAAAGAGGAATTAAAGGCTGGTAGAGAGGAAAGGGCCAAGAGGAAAAGACCAGATAAGGTGCTGATTATCTCCCCTGACAAGTGAGTATCTCCCATTTTCCCAAGGCCAGATTTATGCCAAACCTTTGTTCTCCACCTGCAGCCATGTGTTTACCCACCAGAGTAGAGAAAAATGTGGTGTTGCAGTCACAGCCTTGCCTTATGCCTGGAAAATAAGCACCTTTCCAATGGCAGCTTGCCTGGTTCCCTGTGCCCATTGGGTTTAAAGGATTAGAGGGTTCTGACACCCCTGTCCTCTGAGCTAAACTCTCCACAAATGACAATTTCAGCACAAAGCAGGGAGAAAGCAGTGATGAGAGAGAGGAAAGCAATGGGTTACCTCTGTATTCTCTTGATCTGAATTGCTTTTCAGGCCCTCATGCTGAGATTACTCTTTTGTTTTTGAGCCTTTGGGTTTGAATGGAGCTCTCTCTCTCAAATCTCACCAGGGACTGGAGAGGGAAGAATGAAGCAAACGTCAATGGCAGGGTTGATAATCCTACAACCATTGACTTGAAGAGCCGGCCAACAGGACCACGGCTGCTTAATCTGCTGTGTCAATGCATATTATTAGCAGCCCTTAATGGATGGATTATTGACAGAGAGAGCAGGGTGAGTGCTGAGAGTCTGCAGCATGTGGGCCTATTTGAGGAGACTTAGTCTGCAAACGTTAGACAGGGTGGAATGTTAGGGCTCCTCCAAAGCCCTTATCTGGCATTGGGTCAGGCCCAGGAGAACCAGCCTAAGGAGGACGAGCCCCAGCCCCAGCTTTCTCCCTGCCCAATTGGTCCAGGCCTTTCAAGGGCAAGCATCTGCAGGCTCCTCCCAGGTCTGTCCTCAGGCTTGCTGCCCAGGCTGCAGCCTAAACTGTGGCTCACAGGGTTTTATGTCTGAAATTATACCATAGCTGGGGGGGAGTGAGAGGAGGAGGGGGTGGTGGAGAGAAAATCTTACCACTGAGATAATAATAACTATTTGTTAATTAATCTGCTGAGGCCTAGGAGCTGGTCCCCAGCTAAGGGCCAAGAGCAGTGGCCTACCTGCTGGGTAAGAACAGCCCTCCACATTTACATGGCCTGGCTGTGGGAACCTGGGAAGACCAAGAAAGAGGAGGAGGCACATTCTAAAGGAAGAGACACAGCAAAGAGCCCCACTTAGCGACAGACAGGAGAATATGCCTCAGAGAACCTCTGGGTGCCAGTCACGGACAGAAACTCCAAAGAGGATGGGCGGATGGGATAATGTGGCACATTTATAAGTGGACATAGGAATGAGAAAGAGTAAATTCTGTGTAATTTTTTAAATGGCCTGGAGCCCAGCCTTTGTTTAATTCTGCCTTCAGGGAGATTTTTGGTTTAGATACTCAGGTCTTCCTCCTCCCTTCCTAAACTGCAAATGGGCAGACATCTGACACTTCTGTGTCCCTCAGATTATAGTTTATCAGGAACCAGGGTCCACAGAAGCACTGACACCTCATGAGGGGCTAATTTTCTAGCAACAGGGGTCAGCAAAGCAGACTCCTCCTCCAGCTCGATGGATCTTCACAGAGATGGATTAAATCATAAATAAGCTTGAAGGAGCTCCATTCAAACCCAAAGACCCCTCGTCCTCTTGAGACCCAGGGGGAAGGAAGGCAGAAAAACTGGAGCCAAGAATGGTGTAGGGTCAGTTCCTTCCCACTGTAGTTGGAGCAGGTCTCATGCTGACAATGACATCTGAGAATGTCTCAGTCCCTGAATAAGAACATGCCCTTCTTTCCATCTCCGGTGGTCCCAGGCAGCCAGTCCAGAGTGAGGCATGCCTTGCTTCTCTGGGAATGAACTGAAGGGACAGGGTTTGAGTCTCCCTCAACCACATCGAGGTGGTTAGACATTTGGGGGTTAGGGGGTCCTCATGAAAACAACCTATCAAACTTTTAAAAATATGCAACTAAAAACCACTTGCATTTCGAACAACACTGGCACCTAAAGTCAGTCTACTCTACTGTGTGGCTTTGCATTGGCAAATTTTATAGCTAGGGACTGTGGCCTTTCACTGTTCTGAGAGGACAGTGTAGTGTGGTGTGGTGGCCAAAGAGGGTCTTGTTAGAAAATCATGCTCACTTAGAAAGGATAAAGATGGGGACGATTCCAGCCATATGCAACTGGGGACACATTAGCCTACAAGGAGGTCCTTGTTGAGCTGTGTGACTCTGTTGGGATTAATAGTAAGGAACCAGCATGCCAGCCCTTGGTCTTATGATAAGCTCTGGAACTTGCAATAATTTTCCAGTTTAGGGCAAAGTCACTCTGAGAGACAGAGACTGAGAGACAACTATTGTGCAACTTAAGGTAACACTTAACCTCATGTTTCCTGTCTAATAAATTGGGAATACATTCACAGGGTTGTTAAGAGGGTAGTTCATCAATGGTTAATAAGTTGTAAAGTGTTTTATAAATAGCAAGGATATTTCTTATGGTGAAATCTTAGGACTCTAACAAACACATTTAGGAAAAGGAAAGAACAATGAAGGCTTCAAAAAGGCAGGTGACATTTCTGGTTTTCTCCCTATGGTATCTCTAGTGTCTGGTACAGAAAAGGTATGCAATAAACTTTTTGTTGAATGAATGAGTAAATTCAGGAGCAGCAGCAGCAGTAGCAGTAACTGGCCCACAGTACATGGACTACCTTCTCATTTGCTGTCTTTGGTGCCAGATGTTTTTCTTTTCCTTTCCCTCTGCCAATCAGGCTACATTTAGTCCCTGAAGATTTGTCTGCTGCCAGTATCCTTCTGGAAACTTCCATTACAAACAAATGGTTCCTCTGAATGTTACCATTTTTCTGAAGACTGTGGAGTTTCAGGAAGATAAGAGACAAACCTGGAACGTTGGTCTTTGGCAGGAACAAACCCAATACTCTTCCAGGAAATGTAGCAGACAATTTCCTGTGGCTATTGCCCTTGCCTGAGCCAAGTGTGGAGAAGTTCCTGCCTTGGTCTCCCTCCCTGTCTGCTGTAACAACCCCAAGGGCACCCTAACTTAACCTTACCACTGGTATTCTGGAAATAATCAGAGCAGACTTAAAGGAAGAGGGCTTGGCTCACGCCTGTAATCCCAGGATTTTGGGAGGCCAAGGCAGGCAGATTACAAGGTCAGGAGCTCAAGACCATCCTGGCTAACATGGTGAAACCCCGTCTCTACTAAAAATACAAAACATTAGCCAGGTGCGGTGGCACGCACCTGTAATCCCAACTACTCAGGAGGCTGAGGCAAGAGAATCACTTGAACCTGGGAGGTGGAGGTTGCAGTAAGCCGAGATCATGCCATTGCACTCCAGCCTGGGTGACAGAGCAAGACTCTGTCTCAAAAAGAAAAAAAAAGAAGAGGGCTAAGCAAAGCCACTGCAACACACAGCTGGACCTGGCTTCTGCAGTTCTCAGCTCAGAGCTCCATCTGAAGACTCAAACCCTGCCCCCTCGATTCCTTTCCATGTGAGGCCTGGCCTTTAGCTCTGGTCTGGCTGGTAAAGAAGACTGGAGGTTGAAAGAAATGTATGTTATTATTCAGTGACTGAAACACTCTGAAAAGCACTTAGGGACAAAAGTTCAGCAAAGAACAGCTTCTAAGAGAAAACCAATATTATTTCCCAGAAAAAAACCTAATGGAAGTTCTAGAGTTGAGGCACAGTTAGCATGGGACCCAAACAGATAATTTAAGGAGTTGGGAATGCTTCTGATTAGAAGGAGGCCCTGAGGGATGGAAGATCAAAGGATAGAGGGCTGAATTCAGTCACCTGGGAAAATATGGGCTGGATGAGAAATGCTTCCCCCTAAAGCTAGAGTCAGTCAGTCAAATCATGCTATAGGAGTTCATGGAAATAGATCTGAATTGGGAGTCAGGATTCTCGATTCTGGTACATTCTAAAATCAATTAGCAAATCATTTAATAATTAAGCAAATCATTGCACTTCTCATGTGCAAAATTAAGGGAAAAATTAGGTGACCTTGGTAGTGCCTTAAACTTCTATTATTCATGCCTAAGGAAAAAAAAATGAGATTAATTGCTACATGGTGAGAGCGAAGCAAACTAATGTCAACCTGGCACCTCTTGTTCTGGGGTTTTCATTATCCAGTTGCTTTACAGAATTTAACTCTATAAAAACTCTAAGAGGTTGACACAGTTCTTCCCATTGAACAGGTGAGATAGCCAAGTCTTAAATAAGTCAAGTAGCGTATCCTAGGCTAGAGAGCTGGAGGGTGGTAAGATAAAGATTCAGATTCCAGATGCTGTTTCCAAAACTTCCCATTCCCCCATGGTACTGTGCTCCCTCACAAGCCACATAAAGAACATCAGTATTGTTTCTTTGTAGTTGTATAATGCTATTCCTCATAGAAAGCACCATACTAGACAATGCTACTTGTGTGCCAAAAGCCATGCAAGACACATAAGGGATGCCAACACATACAATCTATGCCCTTGCCCTCCAGCTTAGGTGGCAGGCTGGCTCAGTGACATCTACTGAAAGTGACTGCTGGGATAAGAGTGATAGGTCACCCTGACATTTTCCATGTCCCACTTTTCTTTCTTCAAGATGCCATCTTCAGCCAAGAGAGTCCAGGGGCTTTGCACTGCATCATTAAAATACTTGTGGCCCTCCCATAACCCTCACTTTCCATCATCTCTTCTCTTTCATCCCTGTAAATTCAATTCTGGCTGGAGATTGGGTGTTGGAGTGGAATTAAAACCTTTCCATGTCTGCCTGCTGAAGTCCAATGCAAAAATAATTAAATCTCCAACCATTTATCTTCCATCTCCAATTCCAATCCATTGTTCTGAGAACGATTTGAATGGTGTGCTTCCCCACGCTGTGTAATTTAAAATTGAGTTCACACTTAGCTAACTTTTTACTGTTAGGAATGTTTCTGTGGCACGCAATTCAGCCTCCTCACAAGCACAGTTCTAATTTGGAGCTCAAACAGACAGAGGGAGCTGGTATTGCAGGAATGTCAGTCTAGTCACTGGTTTAATGGCTGCATGGTTGCTGAGTAGTTGCAGATGTCAGCAGTTCAGTCTAAGCAACAGTGCCCAGACATGAAGGCCTCAAAGCCCTGGCACCTCAGAGTGGGCATACGTAAACAAAATTGTGACATAGAATTTCTTGTGTGATGCTACTTTTTGATGTCAAAGCCTCTACTTAATACACAATATAGTAGTTTTAATGAATCTATTCAATCTAATCTTCATAATCATGGCATCTCTAAGGTAGAAAATTAATTGGATGAAGTTAAATATCCCCTTTTTATGTCAACAAAATTGGTTTTTCTAGGGATTAAAGGATTAACGTGGTGCTAAGTCCCTAAAGAGGTTAAAATACTTTATTATTCATTACAAAACACAAAGATTGGGCTGTTATTTTTTTTCTTATGTCACTGCCACTCATTTCATTGAAGTGGAGCACCGAGGAGAACTGTTAATGACAATTTCAGAAGCTCTTAATGCTCTTCAAAATTCATGTCTTCCCTGCTTACAAACTCTTCTTGGGTGAAATAGCCTGAAATATATCAAATGGAAACCTTTTACAGCCTATTCTCAGAACCAAATGACCAGTGGGCAGGAATGAACTTTCAGTTAAGTCATCGAAGCTGCAAAATGTGGCATTTCATATTGATGTTCTTCCCATTTTTTTTACCAAAACAGCACAATTCCAGTCAACAAGTGAAAACATATTTCCAGTCTGGATCAAAGGACAGAGAACACTGGACTATGTCGTGTGAACACGGGGCAACCACTTCTTAAATTAGGATTTGCCCATTGTACCCAAAAAAAAAAAAAAAAAATGAGTGATTTCAACTGTTTTCATCCTAGTTTGCACAATTCTGAGTTGGAAAAAACCCTTAATTCAAAGCTGACATTTTGCAACTAGGGAAACAAAGGTGAAGATCTATGCTGTGACTCAACAGGAAGTGACAGGGTGGCACTGGAATCCTGGTTTCCCGACCTCTTCTCTCCTGTACTGTGGGCCCTCTGCATTTTCCTACAGATGATGGTTTTGTGACCAAGGGCCTGCACTTGAAAGATGAACGTTGGGACCCAGGCTGAGACCAGGACTCCTGGCCAAGATCACTGGGTCATATGGTGACCATGCACGACCTCGGCCTGATGAAGTTCAGGCTCTGAGCTCACTGACACCGTGTACCAGGCTCAGCAAGCCTGACTCCACTTTCCCTTCAAATCCATCCTGGGCAGCTCCTGGTCCTCTTTAGGGGGACATATGCGCAAAGCAGTTAATTCAGGCAGCATCAGGGCAGCTATATAAAGCTCTATGCTTGGAAAAGGATACTGAATAAAACATAAGGTTGAAGATATTGAGATAATGACGTCAATAAACTATAAAAAAAGCAGAGTGAGACAAGGCAAAGAACCACGAGAGGCAAGACTATGTACAATATACCACCAGGAGTCAATAAAGGAAGCTCTCTTCAAGTTGAGCAATCCAGAAATTACTCTTGGATGAGGAGGTGGTTTGAATGAGTCCTGAACAAAGAATAAACTTCAGAAGGTGTAGATATGCCAGGGACACTCAATCCAGAAGAAAACACATGAACAAGAAGGCAGAGAGTGCTACTTGGGAGGTGGTGAGTGCTGATTTCTTCAGGATTCTTCCAGGAAGCCTTCCCAGATTGCTCTGGGCTGGTTAACTACCCCTCCTCATACTCCCCCAGCACCCTAGGCATTCACCCCCCATGGCACTTAGCACAGAATATTGTTGTCTCATATCTGCCCCACTAAACCCTGAACAACGTGAAGGCAGTTCGGGTCATTTTAAAACTTTTTGTGTGTGCGATCCCACTACAATGCCTAACATATGGTAAGTTCCGCAAAATATTTGTTAAATGAGTCAAGGGTTCAGTTTGGGTCACTGGAGAGAAAGCACGGAGAGAAGGCGTGAAAGGAAGTTTGCGGCCTCCTGGGGAAAGGCTGTTTCTGGGGTGTGAGCTTGTGCCTTATTCAGCATGTGACAGGGAAGCTTCTGGGGCAGGAATGGACTTGAGCAGAGCTGCACTTTGAGAAGGGGATGCTGATTAGGGAGTGTAGGATGGATGTGAGTGGGGAGAATGAGAGTTAGAGGAGTAAGTTAGGAGAGCATGAGGCGGGAAGCGCCTGGAGCTGGCAGGGGCAGTGCGGGGTGGGCAGGATGAGGGCAGAGGTTGCAAGGAAAGGTGGGGCTGCTTTTCCGCCCATAACTCTGTTCCTTGGTTGGCAAGAATGGGGAGGCGGCGCCTTCTAACATTTATTTCTTGCAGGGATGGCCCATAAAATGCCTACTGCCTGTAAAGCAATTTTAATTTGTCAGGTGCAGTAACCGTAAGAAGAGAAAAGAAGTGGTATTTCTGTATCTTCCCTGGAGAAAGCAAAGACACACAGAGGTGGAGGGGTTGGTCCAGAGAGACACAGGAAATCAAACTCACAAATAAAATATTGGCAAATCACCATTAATACAAAGTCTGAGTTTTAGATGTTGTCCATTTTCACAAGATTGTGAGAGTGCATACACAATAGCGCCCCTTCTGCAACTAACATTCAATTCTTTTGTCACAGCAGGCAACATTTTCAATTAGATGCTAAGGTGTCTTCTACCATCTCTTGTAAATGCTTTGTTTTTCACATTGGCCTCCAAGAGAGGGAAGTGCCACACTGTTTAAAGCTGTGGGAAGGTCCCTGGGCATCAGTGGATGAGACAACAAGAGCTGAAGGCTCAGGGTGGTCTTGAATATGCCCATGGCCACTCCAGCAGATTTTTTTTACATTGTTTCGTTAAGCATTGTCTACTGAGGTGTCCAATCTAATGGTGCACATGTGACCTTTAGGAGTTCCCAGCCTAAGTCAGAGGCTTGGCTCTTAAATGAGTCAAGGGTTTAGTTTGGGTCCCTGGAGAGAAAGCACAAAGAAGGACTGAAAGGAAGTTTAGGGCCTCTCTGGGGAAAGGCTTAGTTTCTGGAGTGTGAGCTTGTGCCTTATTCAGCATGTGACAGGGAAGGTTCTAGGGCAGGAATGGACTCAAGAAACTGACAATCAAATTGAAAAGTCATCACATGTACCCAGGCACATTCACACACACACACGCACACACATCCCTTGGCACAACCATCCCACCACCAAATAACAGCATTAGCAATAAAGAAAATCATAATCTATTGTTACAGAATGCAAGCATCAGTGGGAAACAGTAAAGAACAGTAGCTAAAAGAGGAGTCTCCAGGTCAGAATTACGGCTCACACACAACTAGCTAAATGGCTTTGGGCAAATTATCCAAACCACTCTGACTCTCAGTATCTTCACCTGTATAAAACAGAGATGACAACAGTACGTACCTCAGTGAGTTCTTTCTGAAAACTGAATAAGAAATTATACTGTATAATTTATAATATATAGTGATATACATGCTATATGTGTAATATAGTATGTAGTATTATATATTTATACATAGGACATATAATACAGATATAGAATAATATATGGTATAGATATAGTATATTACACATGATTATATATAACACACATGTTATATTATATAATATAGTATATTATGTTATATACTATATATGATATACTATGGTTATAGCATATTATTATATGTTCCTTTAAGTGGTGCATGTAAAAGAGAATATCTTGTCTACTGAAATGGAAAAGAGAGCTGAGCGGAGCTGGACATGTAGGATTTCTCTGGCAGCAGCAAGGAGCTGGGCAGTGTCTATGGGGCAGGAGAATGGAAGGAAGGAGCTTTGACCTCTAATACACATGGAAGCAGTAGCAAGCTACCTAGAGAGAAGCAGGGGGTCAGATGACTTGTGTGGTGTGTGCTTAAGTGTGGGTGTCTGACAAATCATGTATGAAAGTCTAGAGAGGCACAAAAGGAAGGACAATGGAAGACAGCATTGGCTGATGGAGCCTGCTGAGGAGGAAAGGTAGGAAATGCTTGCATCACTTGGAGTGGACTTCCATGGTAAGCCTGGCATTATTGACACTGGTAACTGTGGACACCAAAGCAGATTGATTTCACAGATGATATTTAAAAATCAATAATTATTATATTAACCATCACATCAACTTACATTTCTATGTAGCCCTTTTTTACTTTCTCAGTGCATTTTTATACTGTGATCTTTCTTGTTCTCTCACCTCAATTCAGTAAAGCTGCAGATTTATTACTTTTCCTTCTTTACAAAGATGAGCAACCTGAGAGCAGAGGGGTTCTATGATTTTTCCAAAGCCACGTATGTAACCTGAGGCACGCCTCTCAGCCATGGTAACTGGTAACTGGGGCGTCTTTTTATTGAGTTGTATCATTTCAGATATTATCCATCCTTTCTCTAAACCCTCTGAATAATCCTAAAAGTCCAGGTCCATCCCATTTATTTCCTTTGCATCCTTCATGCTCCTCCTCTTTCCAATTCCCCTCTTCACAACACACTGAAGCACCTCGAGATGCTTTACCCAACATGTGCTCAATGAATCCTCATGGAATGCTGGACCTTCACACTGGGGACACTGGCTTCAACCATTCACAATCCCAGCTGGCCTTCAGGGCTGACCTAAGTCTTCAAGGTTTTGCTGTGAGCACGGGATGAATTCTGGGAACCACTCCAGCTGATGCTCTGACACACTGACACAGTGGAGCGGCCAACTAGAATGAGGTGGATGCCAACCTGGAAACTGGCCATGCCCTGGGCCAGCCCCACTGAGAGCAAGCCACGGTGGTGAGGAAATGTGTCAGCCTTGGACGTGGTAACTTGAGGCACTGTTCTCCAAAGGGCTCACAAGTCATTCTGTGTTCAAGGGAAGGAGGTCATCATGTGAATTCTTTTTAAGCTGAAGGATCCTGATGCAGTGTTTCAGCTCCTTGCTTTAGAAATGGACAGAGGGCAAGGTGACCAAGTCTACAGGTCTCTTGGAATAGAACAAGTTGTGAATTGATAACAATGTATTTTTGAGTTGGAGAGATCTTCCTTGTATGGAGATTAAAGTCCCCTGACCCAAAGGCTCTCTGGAGACAACCGAAATTTGAAAGATAGAGCCTAATAGCCAGCTAACCAGCCCTTCCTCTAAGTGCTCTGGGCTCTCTCCCTGTTCTGAGTCTGATCATCTGAATTTAATGTGGCTGGACGTTATTATCTTAGTTTGCCGCAGAAAAGCCTGAGCTGAAATAAGGTTTAATGTTATTCCCTTGGCCTTTATAGAGGATCGATAGGAGAAACATTTGAGGAGCATTCCTTTGCCTTTGCAGAAGTGCAGTGAAGACTGCGTCCATTATGCTAACTGGTATCCTGACTTAGTCCTGACACAATAAATCCTCTTTCTACACAATGCCAGGGAACGTCCATCTCTTCCAACTTGTATTCCTTTTCTCTTCAATTGTTATGGACTGGGTAACCCAGTGTGCATCTTTTCTTTTTTTCTTTTTGCCTTCGTTTCTAATAAACTCAGCATTAAATGCAACACTCAGCTACAGTAACTGGTTATTGCAATAATCAATAACAATTATTCAGTCACCATCACTATCAACATGTTTTTCTTCACTTTTTTATCTGTTTTTATCTTTTTTTTTTTGAGACGGAGTCTCGCTCTGTCACCCAGGCTGGAGTGCAGTGGCGCGAACTCGGCTTACTGCAAGCTCCACCTCCTGGGTTCACACCATTCTCCTGCCTCAGCCTCCTGAGTAGCTGGGACTACATGTGTCCGCCACCACACCCGGCTAATTTTTTTTGTATTTTTTTAGTAGAGATGGGGTTTCACCGTGTTAGCCAGGATGGTATGGATCTCCTGACCTCATGATCCACCCCCCTCAGCCTCCCAAAGTGCTGGGATTACAGGCGTGAGCCACTGCGCCCAGCCTGTTTTTATCTTTTAATTGTCATTTTATATATGGCTAATTTTGCAGACTGCTCAAATTCTGCCTTCCATTTAATAAAACAAGAGGTAATAGATGATTGATAAGTAGAGATAGATGAATGATAGATCAATAGGTAGGGAAAACAAGCTAGCTTTGGGTGAATGGATGGAGGTATGGGTGGATGGGTAGACTGACCTATTTTATCATTGTGTCCAAGCAATTAACCCCAAAATGGAATCAGAAGTCCAGAGTTAGCCCTACTATTGGCTCAAGATTTCCATTCAATCCAATTTCACTGAAATGTGTTGAATATCTGTAACCTGAACACAAATTTCTCCAGGATATAGTTCATGTTGTATTCATATTTATGTTCAATGCAGTGCTGCCATATAGTAGGTGCTCACAAAATGTTTGAGACAAATTGAACTTACTCAAACTAGAAACTTACCAGGTGCAATACGCAACGCCCAGAGCCCAGCATATCCTTGGGGAGATATAATTCCCAGAACTGAACAGATAGCAATGGCCATATAATCAATAGGCCCCTCCTAGGCCATTTGGGCTGATTGCTGTAGGCCATTCTGGCTGCCTATTCCTGCTGTAGGCTTTTCTCATGCTATTTCCCCATTGACATTGCTCTCCCTCACCCCCATCCATTTAACCAGCTCCTACCAGCCTTTGAGACTTAAATCAAGTCTACCACCGTAAAACTTGTTTCCAATTCCAGCCTGCCCACATTTCCCCTTCTCTGATCATCCACTGTGCATGAGGCTTCTCTGATGTCTTCAAGTGCCTGTGACTCAGCCACCCAAACATCCCATAGGCACCTCAGTTTCAGCCTGTCTAAAGTGGACCCCCACCTGACTGCTGTGTAATCTGAGTACTAAAGTGTGCAGGTCCTGTGGTGAAACAGCCTGAGATCAGATCTTTGTTACAGCACTGCATCAGCATCAGTCATCAGTCAGGGTTCACTCACAGAAGCAGAGCCACTAAGGGATGGATGGATAGATAGATAGATAGATAGATAGATAGATAGATAGATAGATAGATAGACAGACAGACATATACGTATATGTTTGTGTGTATACTTCAAGTATGTGTGTGAAACACATTATAGATATAGATACAGATATAGATGTGGGTATAGATATAGGTATAGATAAATATAGATACAGATACATATATAGATGCAGATTCGATATAGATAATTTGGATATATAAAGGAACTTTTTTTTGTAAGGATTTGACCTTACACAATTGTGGGAGCCGGTCTCTGTAAGACGTGTCTTTGCATCACGTGTTGGAGCTTTAAATGTGCAGGGCAGACCATTGGGAAGGGACGTTGGAGAGCAAGAGCCAGCTAGGCCCTACGAGTACAAGCTAGGGCCCATGAAGATGGACTAAGACCCAGGTCAGTCCTTTTGCCTCTGACCCTTGTAATGTGGGTCTCCTGAAGAAGCCAGAATCTTTGTTTCGGACTTAAACACACACCTGGCCCAGGAGTTGGGAAAGCTGAAGGAGGATTCAGGGAAAAGGTGAAGCAGATCCAACCGCTGCCTCACACCAACGAGGCAAGCCAGCAGATTAGCAGCACCAGGAGAGCCATGTCCATGCATGGGAGCTGCAAAGCAGTGACTGCCTCACCTCTGCCCTCCAAGTCTCCCACAGGAATCACTCCGTGGCCCATGATAACCAAAAACACACAAGAAAGGGAGTTTTGAGAAATTATCTTAGCCTAGCCACACTAACACAGTTCAAAGCCACCACAACCATGTGTATTTTTTGCGACTTTGGACAAGTGACTTAACTTTTCAAAGTGGCTTCACTTTTCAAAGCCTCAGTTTTACTATCTGTAAAATAACAAAAACATAGCAAAGCATTCCTATGAAAATTAAATATAGTTATCCCTGTTGAGGTGTTAGCACTCAACTACATGTTTGGCACATAGTTGGTGCTCAATAAATGTTAGCTGTTATAATGAATCTGGCCTTTCCTCTTATTCTCATATCTCAGTTGGTGGCCTTAAAATCCACCCTTTCATTCAAGCTGGCAACCTTGGAGTCGGATTCCTCATAGCCCACCACAAAGGCCATGTTCCTTAGCACATCCCTAGGGACTCTCCATGACCTAGACCCTGCCTCTTGTCCAGCCTCAATGCATGGAACTCAGTTAATCATGATCTTTGGTTTATGTCACAATTTCAGAATTGGTCCATGTATGACCTCTTTCTGTTTTCATTTATTTGTGTTTATTGCAAACTCACCACCCATGCAAGAACTAACACTGGCAATACTGTGTCTATGTGCTCCTTTCCATTACTCTTCCTGCCTCCCCCAAGCACAGGTGACCACCCATGAAGTCACTTGGAAAGCCTGATTCTAGATCTTTGTATAAAAGGGCTTGATAAGCCTCCCTGCCCACTCTACTTCCCATCTCTTGTGTTTTGAGGAACAGCCAACCAGAGGGAGAGTTTGGAATTGCCAAAGACACAAATCCACACCCAGGATGGCTACCTCAGACTGCCCAGTGTGCAAAGAGAAGGAAGAGGTCAAATGCCCATTGCTCCAGCCTTTCAATAAATTAGCTCCACTCAACAAGAAACACTGATCAGTGGGAATCCTCCATTAGTCAGGTAATTCATTCCTCTCACATGAGTCAGAGCAGAAGACCACTACTATTTTAGTGCCAAGGTCTTTGACCATAGAGAGTAATCTCTGGAAAAGACTCTATTGATGGACTTCAGATAAATAAATTATCTTGCCATTTCATGCAAGCTAATGTGGGAATGTGCCTTTGTGGGTGATGGGGAAGGTTAAAAGCTTTCATCAGATTCTTGAAGGGATTCATGACCCAAACATATTTTAGAGCCACCCTACATGGAAACATGAGGGTCTGTTGCCCCTGATACTTGCCCAGGAGTGAGGGGTAGAGGATGAAAGGCCAGAGAGCCCAGCTCTGCCTCTCAATTCTGCAGAAGGCGGCACACATACTGTGGCTGACAGCTAATGTCTTGTGAGCCCACAGTGCCCTGTGCAGCCCTGCTAGAGTGCATAACTCTCCAGAAGGAGCATGGGCTAGATTACAGCATTCATTATCCCCCAGCTGGACAGCATGTCCAGTGAACGACCTACTCCATGGTACATAGTAGCCCTGGGAAGCTGCAGTTCCACTGCCAACCTAACCAAAAAGGGGACACTTCTCTTTCAGGATGTGGTCTCAGACAGTCAGACCACCCTCTGTATGCCTAATGACTCATGTTCCACCACATGGCACTTCTTATACTGTTGTCTCTATGATAGAATAGCTCTTCTAGTGCCTGTGTTCTTTTGGAGGAAAAGGTATCACATTTCTCTATCCATTGCCCCAAGGTGTTTAGCATACCAGAGGTGTTGAGGGTCTGTTTGTCAAGTATTACCTGGCCCTCGGGCTGGAGCTTATGCACCTTTGTCCAGGCACAGCACATTGGTGAACATGCAGGACACATGCATCGTGTTCTTCCCAGCAGCAGCATGTATAACTGGATAGAATCCAGGCAGCCCTTCGCTCTCCCCCATAACCCATACTTTTTTCATTCACATAACAATCACATCCTCAGCAGGGAGAAGAGGAAGGCTGAAAAGGTGGGCGAGAAGGTGTATTTTCAGTGAGGGGGTAAGAGGAGAGAAAGGGGAGTTCCAGTGACTGGGAGAGGCAGTTCAAGAAGGAGCAAAGCAGGGGGTTATTCCCATACTGAGCAGTGGCCCAAAGGTACCCCTAAACCCTGTTTACTCAAGACTTTGAACACTTAACTTGCTGGGCACTGTGCCGGATGCCATGATTAAAACTTAGTCCTTGCCTTGTGGAGCTCACTACAGAGCTCACCTCACAGAGCTCAGGAGACTTGTTCCAGGTTGGGAGGTGAGGAAGAGCCAAGCCAGACTCACTCACGTCCTAGGTCTGCTAATTTTTAGCCCCATTTCTTTAAAACAACAGCCACTGCATAGCATGATTAAAAACTTAACAAATTACCACCCACCCTCCATGGCCCCAGGGCCCACGTCACCTGAGCAGGTGTTTTAAGGCCCAAATGCTTGTCAACTTCATTAGTATCTCATAGCCATTTGTAGGTCATTTTAGCTGTCAACCCAGCATTCCAGCAAGATGCACTGAAGTACCTGAGAGACTTCCCTCCTGAATTAGCTTGGGCTCCTCTGTTACATGCCCTGTCCCTACAGGAAGGCAACCATGAAACGATTCTAAGGACTTTTCTCCAGGAAGCAAATATATAAGATTTTGTGAGTTTGGCCTATCAGGGTGAGGATGCAGTGGCTCATGAGCATATTCAGACCAGGCGTCTTTCCTGCCTTTACACACATCACGTCTGCAATGCTGAGCAGTACCTATGCCGGGTCACTCCCGATGGAGCTGAGAGACTGGACAGCACTGCAGCGAGAGCAACACATGGGCGTCAGACCCAAGTTCCAGCACACACTGAGGCAGCAGGAGTTGAACAACTTGGGTGAGACACTGCCTGTTGAGTCTCCCTGTGTCCACTGTGTAAGACATTTCCCACTGAGTCTCCCTGTGTCCACTGGGTGAGACACTTCCCACTGAGTCTCTCTGTGTCTATTGGGCAAGAGACTTCCTGCTGAGTCTCACTGTCTCCATTTGCAACATGAAGGTGTTCAATAAGATCAGCGGCTATCAAGCTGTTCTTTTAGTCTCAGAACATTTTCTGCAAAAGAAAACAATCCCAAGAAGGACAACAAATAAAGCCAAAAGCAGCAGAGTTCCTCTGGTTGAAAGGGGCCATGGGCTATGAAAGAGGTCTAAAATTCTACCCCACACAGCTAGGTAACCCTTAAGGCAGCTCCATGGGACCCCACAGGACTCCACAGAACAGAGTTTACACAATGTTGTGCCAGACAATCCCTAACAACCCTTTCCTCCTTGACATTCTAAAGTCAGATTGTGAAGCCTTGTGGTCACTAATCTTTCTCACCATTTGCCAAAAACCCTTTCCCAAATTGGACTCCTCGTTTAAACCTCCCAAATGTTGCCTATTTTAATAATGAAATGAGCTCGCTAAAGTCAGTAGTTTATTTTCTAACAAGTATCAAAACAAAGTTTGCCATTCCTTACTGACCTTGAAAACACAAGTACCTACAAGAGTCAGGCAAATTCAAAACAAACAACCAAACAACATGAAAACAGATGACTGGGCCCCATCCCTCTGAGTACACTCTGAGTCAGTAGGTTGGGCTGGGCCCTAATTTCTATATTTTTAACAAGCTCCCAAAATGCTTATAAAACACACCAAGACTTGAGAATTCCAATAATATAATAAGAGTCCAGCTTAAGTGTGACCTCCTTCAGGGAGACTTTCTGACCTTCCTCTCCCACCAATCCTCCCCAGTCCTCCTCCATGATCCCAAAGTACCTTCTGTTTACCTCTGTCTCAGTACAAATCACACTGCACTGTAATTAACCATCCACCTGTCTCCTTCCTTCCCCCAGAAAATCAAAAGCTCCTGGAGGATAAAAGTGTTCATCTCTGTATCCTCAATGCCTTAGTCTCAGCCTTAAAATGTGCTAAAATCCCTTCACTCAAAGAGATTGCAACATAGAAATTAAGACCTAAAGAGGTTTAAACAATAGTACAAAATAAGGGTCAATCCATCATACAAATACCAAGTAAGTTGTAAACAGCATGTGATTAATTAGAAAAATAAAAATAATAACTAACATTTATGGAGACTCTGAAAGGTTAAGTAATTTGCCCAAGGTCACACAGCCTGGGAAGTAACATAGTTTGAACTTGAACCCAAGTATCTGCCCAAAGGCTAGAGCAACTTAACAACTTAACAACTCAACTGAACAACCATTCCTCTCTGTGTATTAGCAACAATCAGTGCCATGGAAGATTAGAGAAAAGAGAGGCTAATAAAGCCCTGGAAGGAAGAACTGGAGCTATGTCTGGAAAGATAACTTAGAGGGAGTGGAGGTGTGTAAGAAAGAATTTGGATTTGCCCAGTGAGAGATCTGGCTATGTCCCTAGCTCCTAGGAGGTAACCCATAAACTCTTTGCTATTCAAGGGGACCCCTTGGATCACACCTGATAGTTTCTGCTAATGAAGTGACTGTGTTCCTTGGGCCATATGATATCAGCTGGACATCTGGGGAAGGAGGGCTGGAGATTTAGTTCAACCACAAAGGCATATAGTCATTCACACTTGTATCATGAAACCTTAATAAATACTCTGGACACTGAGGCAGGGGTCATCTTCCCAAGTTGTCAATACTCTGTGTGAATCGCCACATGGATGCTGGGAGAATGTCCTGAAGACAAGACAGCTTCGCATTTGTATCCCTCCTAGAGCCTGCCCTATGCGTGTATTCCTTTGGCTGGCTTTAAACTGTGCCCATTCCCTGTAATAGACTGCAACCAGGAGTATAACAGCATTTCTGTGAGTGCTATGAGTGTTTTCAGTAAATCAAACCTGAGGATGGTTTTGGGAAACCTCTGAACTTGAAGTTGATGTCAGAAGTGAGAGTGGGCTGAGCACAGTGGCTTATGCCTATAATCCCAACACTTTGGGAAGCTGAGGTGGGAAGATTGTTTGAGCCCAGGAGTTCAAGACCAGCCTGAACAACATAGTGAGATCCCGTCTCTACAAAAAATCAAAAAATTAGCAGACGTGGTGGCATACACCTATGGTACCAGCTACTCGAGAGGCTGAAGTGGGAAGATTGCTCGAGTCCACGAGTTCAAGGCTTCAGTGAGCCACAATCATACCACTGCACTCCAGCCTTTGACAGGGAGAGACCCTATCTCACATACACACACACACACACACACACACACACACACACACACAAAGAAATGAGTGTGGTCTTGTGTGGACCCTTCCTTCCAACTTTATAAGTTGGATCCTTGCAGTTCTTAACCCCTGAGGTCTCACATACTGGGGTGGTGAGACTTCTCCATCATTGACAATCAGGCTTACAGTTGGTACAAATAATAACACTAATACGAATGCTAGTTGAGATAATAAACACCTGGCATTTATATGTTTCCCTTCACAGCCCAGTTGTCATATCATTAAGACAACACTTTGTCCTCATTTAATCCTTTTTACTTCCCAGAGCATTCTTTCATCTGTGACCTCATTTTTCCCTCACTGCATGCCTGGGAAACGATAGACAGGATTATTATCCCGACTGGTGAGATGGGAGGCATAATGTGATCTGCTCAGGGTCACACACACAGCCAGAGTGACAGCTAGCACTGGACCCAGAACTCTCAGCCCAGGGTTCCTTTGAAGACTCCAACCAGCCAAGAAGAAAGCCCAAAATTCCTCATTCCATTTCTCCATAGGTGTTTTTGAGGCCACCCATACCTCTTAGAAATCCTGCAGAAGAGCTGAATGTTGAGAAAGCAAGAGAAAAGTGAGACAATGTCAAACCTTCTCCATATTTGCAATAACTATCTTGTGTGCTTTAATGGCCCAAGAAGCCTCCTTCTCCCTTTGTACTGGACACTGTGAGTAGATCTGCCTAGATCCTCTTGTACCCCTTTTTTCTCTGCACCCTTTTCCTGAGCTTCAGTGTACTTTTCTAACTTCCTGTACCTATGGCTTTTCTTCAGAGGACTATCCGGGGTACCAGAGCCACACTGCCTGAGCACCCAGAGAGCTGAAAGTGTCCCCTTGGGGGCAGCCTTTAGCCAGTGACTGACAGGTGCAGAGACTGAAAGCCCAGAACCCTGGCCTCTGTTTGGTATGACTTTGAGGTCCAATATGCTCCAGATGTCCCCTGTGGGATCAGGCTGCAGCTACCCTTTGCAGAATTTTCTGAAATCATACCCTTGCTAAATTTCTTCCCCTTCCCTGTCCTGCTTCCCAAAACTCCCTTCCCAGTTTCTCCTGGGAGCATTTCCTTAACCAATCACTAACAATCAAATGTCAGGGTCTGCCTCTTGGGAACCCAACCCAAGACACTTCCTAACTCATATCTAACATATAAAGAGTCAGAATCACAGGTTGTTGAAGTCAACAGGGCATCCAGGTTCATCCCTCCAGGGAAGGTACCACCAAATACCAAGGGGTCTGATGGAAAAATCTGGGTGCGAAATGGGAGTTTAGACTCTTACTAGCCATGTGACCTTAGGAAGTTTATTGAACTTCTCCAAGATTCAACTGTCTCATCCAAAATTGGTGTGGGGAAAGGGCCAGAAAGGGCAGGAATAGAAATATCTCCCTTGCAAGTTCATTGTGAGGCTTGGGTAGGCACAATGTGTTTATAGTCAGGGCTGATACATAGTGGGAGCTCAGTAGGTAATGAATACCTAAGTCTTAAAACACTGCATTTCTTACATAACTTATCACGTCGGATTCTTGATATATTTATCTGTGTGTGTCTGCATATTTTTCCTACACTGGAATGTAAGCTTCTTGAGGGCAGGAACTTTAAAAATTTTTTAAATCTTCATATTCACAGTACCTAGCACAGAAGCTAACATACGATAAATGCTTGTAGAGTGAGTGAAGGAATGAATGACCCCATACCTTTATGACTGAGAAAACTGAGGCTGGAGAAATGAAGTGATTGGGCCAAGGACACTTATCTAGTCAGGTAAGCACTGACTTCCTGTCCAGTGCTCACCTCTTTGTTTGCTGTATCTCTTGGCTCAAATAGCAGCAATATTCAGAAAGAAAAGCTTAGTTCACAGGAAGTGGCTGCTCTCACCTCCGGTTCTCTGTCCCTCTGCTGAGGCCCAGATGTCACTTGTTTTCTGGGTTCTGTAAACATGGAGCCTCTTTTGGGCCCCACTGAAGACAGCTAAATAAAAGCAGGTACAATAATTGCCCTCCAGCAGCTTATGATCAAGCCAAAGAAACCCATATCAGTCACTCCAACAGCCACTAGTATCATCCTGGTAAAGCAAACATCTTGCAGGCACCTAGTGCCAGGCTGTCCATCCCTGATCACCTGGAGCACAGGGCTGCTCCAGAAAATGTGCTCTCTCACTTTCCCCTCAGGCTCAAGTCTTTAAGGAATTGATGGCAGGAGAAAAGTCTGACAGAGTAGCCAGGGAATGAGAATTGTCATTTGGAAATGATTCCTGACATGGGGCTAGGGCAGAGGTTACATTCTGACAGCATGCACTCCAAATCATTTGTAAAGAGTCCTCATCATTTAGAGATACCTGCCGAACTATTACAGATGGAACACAATTTCTGGAATTTGCTTCAAAATAATTCAAGGGAAGCAGATGGGGACACAGATGAGTCAATGCAGGTGCATGTTCGTTGACACGGCTAAGTGATGGGTACATGGAGGTTCATGATAGCGCTTTCTTTTTGTGTGTATGTGTTGGAAATATTTCTTAATAAAAAGCTTACAATTTTTTATTTAGTAACTGTGTAAAGAGTTGACATAGAAAGCCTGAAACTGCTCTCCTTAGAAAGGTCTACTTGCAAGGGTGGCCCTTGACTGGCATCTTGAAACTTGGCTGGTAAACAGTTCCTTACATGGAAGTGAAACATTCTGTAACTGATAAGAGTGGCTCACTGCGACATTCTTATCACAGTGGGGTTTATGCTGGACATCTGCTTTCCTCCTGGGAGTCTGGAATTTCAGTACATGCTGGCAGAGTGACCAGCCCCCAGTAAAAAAGCTTGGGCAAGGAATCTAATGGGCTTCGTTGGGCTGAAACATCACACACATGTCGGTGCATTTTTGCTGCTTGGGGAAAAGTGGGCAGTGTGTGAGCCCTCTAGGAGGGAGTGAACATAAGGAAGGCTGTGCATGGATTCCCCCAGGCTCTGCTTATGTCTTTCCCCCTGTGATCTGCCTGTGTACCCCTACCACATTGTACTAAAACTTAGAAGTGGTGACAAACAAATGCTGAGTTCTGTGAGTCCTTCTAGTGGATCTCCAAACATGGAGGTGGTCTTGTCAACCCCCAACATAGTAACTGTATTAGTCCATTTTATGTTGCTATAAAGGAATACCTGAGACTAGGTAATTTACAAATAAAAGAGGGCTCATGGCTTTGCAGGCTGTACATGAAGCATAGCACCAGCGTCCACTTCTGGTGAGGCCTGAGGAAGCATTTAATCATGGTGGAAGGGAAGGGGAGCCAGTGTGTCACTTGGAAGAGAAGGAGCAAGAGAGAGAAAGGGAAGGTACCAGCCTTTTTTTAACAATCGGTTCTCATGTGAACTAATAGAGCAAGAATTCACTCATTGCTGAAGGGAGGGCACCAAGCCATTCATGAGGGATCTGCCCCCATGACCAAAACACCTCTCATTAGGCTCCTCCTCCAACACTGGAAATCACATTTCAACATGAGATTTGGAGGGAAGAAACATCCAAAATATGTCAGTAACCAACACTTTAAAATTAGGAGATTTTATATAAAAGTCTGGATTTCCAATTTCTCTTGAAAAAGTCCAATGAGTTCTGGCAACCCTAGGTCTTTACCTGGAGTTGAACACGGCCTTTCCAGTTCAACAGCTCCCACTCAAACAGCTTCAGTTGTTTATATGATCTGTCTAGCCCCTGCAAGCTTTTGAGTTTTAGACCCTTGAACAGGAGGAGGGGTCTTGACAGGTGCTTCAGAAACACAGGTTCCTGAGGCTGTGTTCATTAAGAGGAATTGACCTGCCATCCATTATAGGTCCCTTGAGCCCTTCAAGTCCAACAGATTCAGCAAGTATTTACAAACAATGTTTACTAGGCCTTGGGCTCATAATATTAGTGACAATAATAGTACTTATCATTTACTTGCTCTTGCCAGGCTTTATCCACATGGTTACTAATCCTGGCGACATCTCATGATCACCAGTTCCCAAAGTGATTCAGTCTACTATCACTAGGTGTCTATGCCAGGTGCAGGCAAAGTCCTAGGTAGTGGGAACACAAGGACAAATAAGACAAAGCCCCTGCCTCATGACCTTACATTTTTGTCAACAAATACAAACATGAAATTAATCGACAAAGGAATAAATATGATATATGTCAGGCAATAAGTGCTGTGAAGTGAAATCAAGCTTGCAGAGGGCCCAGAGAGGGACCTGAGGATGTGTGGCCAGGAAGACAATATTTCAGAAGATAACATTTGAGCAAGGAACTGAATGAGGTAAGAGTGGGAGCCATGCAAAGGTCTGGAGAAATAGCTTCCCTGGATCAGAAAGAGTATGTGCAAAGTTCCTGGGGCAGAAGTGAGCTTTGCTGGGCTGGGTTGTGAAAGCTCGGTGAACAAGAGAACAAAGAGATCAGCAGCAGCCAGATCATATGGGTCCTACAGGCTGTGATGAGGCCTTGCAGATGTTATTCTGGGTGAGAAGAAAAAGTATTAGAGGATTTTGAGAAGGATGTGGAAGCATAGGTAGAAACTGAAGCTCTGAGACAGTAAATAACATTGTCCATAAGTGGCAGAGTCGGAATTCAGTCCCATGTCTATCTGAGTCCAAAGAGAGTCTAGGGTCCATGCCAGTGCAAAGGCATAACATGGGAACATTTCCCTTCTTTTAAAATGTTTCTTCTTTTAAAAAATTTCCTAATGAAATTCTCAGTTTCCCTTCACTTTGGAACCCACTCTTATAACATCACAGTGCATGGGAATTTCCTAGCCCGGGAAGAGGACATCTATCAGGTTCAGCTTTTTGGCCAAGATCAAATGTAGGTGGATGCTCCTTAATGATCATGAAAAATTGTGAACACAGTTGCATGTACCACATGAACCCATACATGACAGCTTGTATGTAAATGCAGTTTTTATCAGTTAAATCACTTGAAAGTCACCGATATGCTTGCTACCTAAAAGAATCTAAAAGAAAGCCTTAGTTAAGTGGGGGGGAAAAACCATCTTGGAACACAAATAATGAAAAACCATTCTTCTTTCTTCTTCCAGAAGTATGGTTTCTGTACCTCAGGTTTTCTTAAAGCAGTGGATGCCTGAACTATACTTGTCAGCATCACTGCAATATATCACTATTATTAAGATATACAACATTAGATATGGCATGATAAGGTTTACATACGATTAAATCCCCCCCTTGGTGGAGAAGTGTCTACAACACAGAATGGAACTGGCTCATCAAATCTCAAGAGTTTACACAACCTCTTTAGAATTTCAATTCTCTCCTCGCTGTCACATTAAAACAGTCCCCAGGGACACTGGGACACTGGGATTTTTTAGTCCTGCATTTGAATTGTATCTGGCCAAACAGAACCAGCCTCGAATTCCCCAGAGGACTCCCACAGGAAGCAAATGTAGGTGTGTCCTCTGCGTGCTGATGATCAAAGAGAGAAACCAACTTTTGTGCCAGCAACTCTTGATTATTCAGGGGCGGATGATCCAATTTGTGGATTAGCTGGGCCTCTCGGCCTTTCCTGATTTCACTGATCATTAGCCCATGGCCCCCTCGGGCCAGGAAGATAAAAGGAGCACCAGGGAAAGCGGTCCAGTGGCTTCTTGGCCGCTCTGGTAAAAGGGGGCAGGGCAGAGGCAGTCGTATGCAGTAGGGAAAATGAGGTTTGGGGATTATCCGGATTTCAATGAGCTCACTTCTCCATAGCCCCCTCGCCCCCCACCTGAGCCCCTATCGCTGGGTAATGAACAGTTTACCTTGGATGGAGTGGGCCCTAGAAACAGCCCAGTGGATTTTGAATGTGATATTTCAAGGGCCTTGGGTCCAGGAGTGTGAAGTTGCCCTTTACAGGGTGGGAGACCCTGGAGAATCAATCTCCTCATTGCTTCTTTGCTGAGTGTGTCAGGGCAGGCATGGGGGGTGGGAGACACTGCCTTTTACAAGAACCTCTCTGCCCTACACAACCGCCAGGCTCTTAGCCCTAGAACGGGGATAGTCCATCCTCTTACAGGGCATTTCCTGGGGTTCCAAGAGCTACTGAGGAGGAGGAGGGGTAAGAGGGAGGGAGACAAGGAGGAGAAGAAGGAGAGAAAGGAGAAGAGGAAGGAAGAGGGAGGGAGGAAGGGAGGCTTCAGTCCAACCTGAATAGGCTTTTGATTCCAAGACAGTTCTAGAATAATCCTTCTCAATATTCTGATCAGACTGATGAATAAGCGCTATGGAGATCATAAATCTAGATCCTCAGGGGAGTAAAGCCATCAGGAAAGAGGGCCAGAGGGATTCTGGCAGAAGGAGAGAAGCAGGTCTTCAAAGGCAAGATCTGCCATTTATCCACTGGGACTTTGGGCAAGTTATTCTCAAAGGCTCCATTTCCTCATAGGAACAGTCAGGATAACAAGAGTGAAGATTTCTTCACGCTGCTGAGGGAAAGAACTGAGATTCCCAAGTACAGGACCAGCCCAGTATGGGACTCATGGAAAGCATGGTAGGGATGAGTAGAGTCCAGAAGGAGCAGGCAAGTCCGAGCCACACCCACATTCCCTGCACTCCATTCCTGGCCCCTGAGTGGCTGGCTGGCTCCACCACTACTTGATGTTTCAGCCATTCTCAGCAGTGAGGCATCGGAACACGCTGGGCTCATCTATGACCTTTCCTAGACCCATAGTGTAGCAACAAGGAGTTGCTCTAGGGATTTTGAAACCCAGCTCCTGAATGGCACTGGCTTACTCCATGATGTTGAGAGGTCCTTTCTTAACCTGTGTTGCTTTTCTTTAAATGGGAGCAAGAGCTCCTCTTTGAGCAGTGTGAATTGAACACTGAAAAGTGTCATAAATTAAAGGACAAAGGCAAGGGGCTAGGGGATCTGAATTTTTTTTAATTACCCCCCAAAATCTTTATAATTGTCAGTTTTCAGCAAATATATATTCAGGAGCTGTGTGTCTAGCCATGAGCCTGGCAAGTGGATTACATAGAGCCTGATGCCCAGGGTGGGTGGGGGTGACCCCTGGAGCCTCTCCTTGTCCTCAAGGCTAAGGAGGTATAGGTTGATCTCTTTCAATGCCTTTAGCGGGCTGTGCTCAGTGCTGGAAGCCAGAGTGCAGAGGGAAGGCCAACACTTTCCCTAGCCAGAGACAGAAGGATCAAGAGCTGCAGTTCTCAAATGTTTTGGTCTCAGAATCCCTTTACACTCTTAAAAATTATGTGATTTATATCTACCTATAATACATATAAAAGTATATAAATATATTATTTTATATAAATATATAAATATACTTTATTATACAATATAATTATATGTTTACATATATAAATATATTATATATAAATATATAAACATAATACATAAAATATAATGTTTATATATAAAATAGGTTATATATTATATAAAATCAACTATATACTTATATAAATATATAATATATTAAATATATATGTTTATATGCAAACATATAAATACATAATATATAGACATACATAAATATAAATATATATACATATAGAGAGAGAGAGTTTATTTGTTTGAGACAGGGTCTTGCTCTTTCGCCCAGGCTGGAGTGCAGTGACACGATCTTGACTCACTGCGACTCCTCCTCCCAGGCTCAAGCAATCCTCCCACCTCAGCCTTCCAAGTCACTGGGACTACAGGCACATGCCACAATGCCTAGCTAATTTTTGTAATCTTTGTAGAGACGGGGCTTCGTCATGTTGCCCAGGCTGGTCTTGAACTCCTGGGCTCAAGTGATTTGCCAGCCTTGACCCCCCAAAGTGCTGGGATTACAGGCGTGAGCCACCATGCCTGGCCATATGTCTATTTGTATTTATTTATTTATCATTAATTTTTTTGAAACAGGGTCTCACTCTGTCTCCCAGGCTGGAGTACAGTGGCACAATCATGGCTCACTGCAGCCTCAACCTCCCAGCTCAAGCAATTCTCCCACCTCAGCCTCCCAAGTAGCTGGCACTGCAGGTATACACTCCCATGTCCGGCTAATTTTTGAATTTTTTTGTAGAGATAGAGTTTCACCATTTTGCCCAGGTTGGTTTTGAACTTCTAAATTCCAGTGATCCACTTGTTCGGCCTCCCAAAGTACTGGGCTTACAGGTGTGAATAACTGCACCCGGCTATATTTATCACAGCAGAAATTAGTATGTTAGTATGGAAATTGTTTGACCTTTCCAACCCCCTGAAGGGGTCTCAGAGACCTTCAGCTTTTCCCGGACCACACTCAGAGAACTGCTGCTCTGGCATTGCGTTGCCCAGATTTTGCTGTGCCCACATGCCACCTGGAATCAGGTTAAAATGCAGGTTCTAATTCAGTAGCTCTGAGGTACATAGTAAGACCACACTGCTGACAAGTTTCCAAGGGATGCTGATGCTGCTGGCGCTTGGGCTCCACTTTGAACAGCAAGGCCACAGAGATCGGAGGACAAAAAGTTCATCTTTGTCTAGTGTGCTCTTACATCCGGCCTTACAAATTGGACAATTTAATTTAAAATGGTGGACATGGGTAGAAAGGCCACGCTGAGTGGCGAAGATGGCATAAGCAAAGGTACATATGTAGGAAAATGCAACTTCAGCCAAAGTGTATGTTCATAAAAACCCCAAGCTGCCCACTGCTCCAACCCCTAGGCTATGTGTAGCTATGTGTAGCTTCTAGTCCAGGCAGAGAAGCCACTGGTCTCAGCATCGCAGGGAAAGGGGTATGAGACCTATCCCCATCCAATACCATGATCAACAAACATCTATGAGTACCAGCAAGAAACAAGTAACTCCAGTGGACCTCAGCTAGCCTTAATTTTCCATCATCCATCCTCACTTCAATTTTCCCTTGGGAGTCATCATTTTTCCACATTCAGTCTAAGTAGTTGGGGTGGAGTTGACCCAAGGTAAGAACAAGGTAAGAACAAGATAAGAATCAAAGCACAACTCCCTCTGGCCACAGTGATGGGTTCAAGAATGGGCACAGGACCCAAAGGAGGCCACTGAGAGCCTTCCTGGGCCTTCTCATGGTTTTACAGAGAGACCACATGAGGAGGCCACCTAGAGAGACATGCCCAAGGGGTCCCAGCTGTCTGAGTCTTCCCAGCCCAGGATCCAGACACATGAGTGAAGAAGCTTCCTAGATGACCTCAGCCCCAGAACCACCTGACTACAAGTGTCTGAGGAACCCTAAGCAAGAACTGCCTCACGGAGCCCAGCTGACCCTCGGATTCAAAAGCAGAATAAATGTGTGTTGCTTCAAGCCACTGTTTTGAGCCATTATTAGTATGCAATAATAGCCAGAACTGGGTCTGTTTGGCTTACCTATTAATTCCAGGGCTAAAATACCAGGAAACAAATCAAAGGCCGGGACAAAGAAGTCACTGCACAAAGAACAAGTTCCCCAACTGTCTTTGCTTCGGACCAGCACGTTGGTTGTAGATTTTGTCAGTAAGCTCTCACTGTGTAGCAGCCATCAAATAAGCCTTTTCATGAGAATTAAGCCAAACAGTCCAGGCTGCAGTGGTTGCAGAATGAGCTTTCCATAAAGTTTGGTGGTCTCCATGATAACACAGGACACTGCTCGTTCACTGATGTTGTACTCGCTCAATTAGTTTCTTCATCTCAGATTGTAAAATCCGGATGGAAGGAGACATTTCTAATACTTCTTCAGGGTTCCAAAGCCTGTGGTAGACTGTAAGACACATACTGGGTGCTTGATAGACATTTGTCAACAGCTTGCCTGATTTAAATCTGGGCCTTATATTTCACATGGGGAGGCCATGGAAGCCCACAAAGCAAATGGAGGCTCACATTGGCCAACAGTTTTCTCTGATGGTACAGAGGTAAATGTCCACAAAAAACATTGGGTAGCAGAGGAAGACAGCTGACAACCCTTACATAACCTCCAAAGGTCTTAGAGAGCACAGAGTCGGAGTTGATAGACCAGGATTGAAATCCTGACTCAGCCATCAGGAAGCTGGAGGCATTCGGTGAGGCCCAGCCCCTACAAGTCTCAGCTTCCTTATCTGTAAAGTGGGAGTAACAGTACCTACAAGATTGTGGTGATTAAGTGAGACATTCAGTATAAGGCATATGTTGACATGTGGCAGGCACTCTGTAAATAGAAATCATCATTGTTATCATTAGCTGCACATTTGGGAATAAAACTCCTGGCTTACTTACTTTACATGGCAGTTTTGTGGATCAAGGGAGAATAGACAGAATGATGCTTTAAAAATATTAATAAAGTTCAATGTCAATAAAGTTATTAAAAACCAGAGTAAGGTCTAAATCATCTGACATAAATATCCTTTCTGTTTGCACATGCAAAGCAGAATGCAGAATGTGAGAAAAAAGAGTTGGGGAAAATCCAAAGAAAGAGGCACATCACTGATCCACTCACACAGAGCTGGAAAGAACCTTTAAAATCACCCAACTCACCTCGTTTTTCAGGAAGGGAACTAGGGCAGAGAGTGCCGCTGCATGGATGAGGCCACACAAGCTAGTAGGCAGGACCAGGAAGGGAACTCCCAACCCACATGCCCAGTCTGGTGCCCTTTTCACTATTTATCACCTTTCCGGCTTGCATTTGCTGTGTGATAATCTAGGTATCTGCCCATCAGAACATTCTTAAGTGGACACTGGACGCAACTGAAAAGTAAACAAATGCCAGATCAGTTTCATCGTTGGAACATTTCCTCACTTCCTGGCAGTTGCAGAGAAAATGCCTCTGGGGTATCTTTCTCTAATTTTCTTTCTCAATAATGGTATAGAAATGGTAACGAATGCTAAGGAGGAGTAATGTGTCTTGGGGAAAATTTAGCTTCTGCAAGCTGGTTTTCTGTCCACCCTACAAAGTCACTGAGCTCTGGGATGCTGGCTTTCTAAGTCTGGCTGAAGCTCAACCATGAGGCCAAGTGCCCAGCTTTGACAAAGAAAGCTCTTCAACACTGGAAGAAAGATCGTCAATGTTGGTGTCTGAGTTTCTCTGTTATAATGAAGTGTTCAATGTTTTAAACACTGCTGCAATGAATGTAATGGTAGATTTAAAAGCTTTTTTTTTTTTTAATTGAGATGGAGTCTTGCTCTGTTGCCCAGGCTGGTGTGCAGTGGTGCAATCTTGGCTCACTGTAACCTCCGTCTCCTGGGTTCAAGTGATTCTTCTGCCTCAGCCTCCCGAGTAGCTGGGACTACAGGAACGTGCCACCACACCCGGCTAATTTTTTGTATTTTTTTTTTTGGTAGAGATGAGGTTTCACTGTGTTAGCCAGGATGATCTCAATCTCCTGACCTCGTGATCCACCTGCCTTGGCCTCCCAAAGTGCTAGGATTACAGGCATGAGCCACCGCGCTCAGCCTTAAATGCTATTTTAATTTCTTGCATATAACGAGGCTGTCTTTTATTCTCTGGTTACCCAGGTTTGAAGGCCCAGTCACCTCTGACCTGCCTCTCTGCTTTGAGCTCCATGTGCTTTGGCCATCAAATCTTACCAAATCATTCTTTCTCTCCATCCCCATAACACTGGCCTGTAGCAGCCCTCATTCCTTATGACCACCATAGCCTCCCACTGGGATCTCAGAATCCAGGCCTTCCGCCCAACCCCAAATCCCTCCTGGGCACAGCCCCTGATTCACCTTTTACAAATGCCCCCTAGGTCTGTCACTCTGGGGCTCCCCTCATCCACAGGCAAGTCTTAGCCTGCCTTTATCTCTCTCCTCTTTCATTCCTGCTCTATCTCCCTCCATCCTCTGAAACAAAAACTAATTTGTTGTTCCCTCCGGATTGCATGCTGTTCCCTGCATTTGAATGCCTTTCTCCCACCTCAACTCATCGAAATCTCAACCAATCTTCAACTCCTAGGCAAATGCTACTGCTTCTTTCATGAATTCTCTGCTCCTTACTCCAGCCAGACATTACGTGTCCTTGTTCCCTTGTCAGGCTTCCCTCCCATAACCTCAGATCAAGCCACCACGTTGCTGTAACCATGCACTTCCTGGTATCTGTGTCTTTGCTTGTCACAGTGCCCCTCCCAGAAGACATATTCTCTTAGGGCAAGGAAGATATTTCATTCTCTCCCCCCTGCAAAACAAAGCATTTTGTTTTCCACGTTCCATAAGCTCAATAATTATTTGTCAATTGAATGAAAAGAAAAAACATAATACAACTACTCACTTGTTTTGGGGGGCTTTTTTTTGTTTTTAACGGAGTGCCTTCCAAGAGCTGAGGATTGGATTTATTAATTCTGATTTTTTACTGGATATCAGTTTGAAAATCAAAGTCTGTCCCCATGCCTCAGTTTCCTCATCTGTGACCACAGGTGAAGAATAATTCTTCCTAACCTACTTTACCAGGCTACTTATTTTCACCTAAAAGGTGGCAATATTATGCTTGTTTTGTTTTGTATTGTGTTCTACTTTTAAGCAGGCTAAGTAAACAGAGACCTGGAGGATTCTGTTTGGAAGAGAAAGACGATGGGCCCCTTACTTGGAGTTCATTGCCAACCCACAGAAGAGAGACAGGTTCTCTCACCAACCAGAAAAGAAACAGCTGTGGTGACGGATGTTGGTGGTGCTGATTATTCCAGGGCTGTTTGCATTCAGATTTCCCAGGCATTCTCGGTTTTCTGAAGTCAATCTCTTTTGATGGGTTTTCCCAGGTCTTGGGGGTGAAAACAAACCGCTCCTCTTGTCGCACGCATTTCATTTATTTCCTCTCTCTACTCCAGAAACACACAGATAAAGGACACCCACCCAGCACACGCACTCCCCACACCCACGTGGCCTCACGTTTCGTTTTGAATATAAATGGCCTGGGGGAGAGAAACCTTTTCACTCCTCCTTAGGTTGCTTTTTGGTTTTGTAGGTATGTGTGTTGGAGAGGTGGGGAGAGAGGTCTGGCCAAAGTACATCCAAGGCCAGTTTCTCCAAAAGATGTGGAAACTTCTGATCTCACCCAGGGACTTCAACAGAATACCAAAAAGGGTTGTCTTTGTTTCCTCCAAATGGAGTATTTACTTTGAGCTGGTAAAATGAATTAATGAAAAGAAAGGACACCTTCAGCTTCTGGGGAAGGAGTGATAAGTAAAATCAGAGGAGGGGATTCCTTCTTACCCTTACTCCCCAAAATCAAGGGGAGGATGGAGGATGGTGAGAGAGGGAGGATCCCATAGGGTATTCAAAAATAGACCCTGCTAGAAAACAGGCTGCTCTTTTCTGGGATTAAAAGTTGCCTCAATACTGTAAGGCCCATGTATATGCAAGCAGTTGGGGGTTATTACGGGCCTAAAATAGGAAACCATTCGCTTGATCTTTCGCTTCAATCCTATTAGGGGCCCCCTGGAGCTCGAGAGAGATACCAGCCTGTCATGTCCCTGTTGCTGTGACGACCCTGTCTTTATAGAACAAGAAAGAGAAATGGTAGTGATTGGCAGACCTTGCTTGCCCCGTATGTAACACAAAGGGCGACAAAACGAAGAGGAAGTGAGGCCCTTCTCCGAGGTCTGACGCTTCCTAACCCTACACTACCTTCCACCTGGTCCCAGTCGCCCCCACCCCGACGTCCTCCAGAGGGAAAGGAGAGGCCACTGGCCGTTAAGCGCTAATACCCAAAGATCACGAATGACTTTTTTGGGTCTAATTGCGAGTAATTTTTAAAGTCCGTCTTTGATCAACTTGGACTGGAGAAAATATACGGGAGGGGCTGGAAGCGAAGATGGGGGCTGCTAAGGCGACGCTGTCAACCGGGCACTGTTTGCGGGACGCTGGGCGGGGCGGCCGGGAGGCGGCCGGGCCTGACAAACCCCACCATATGGTGCGAGACTCCAGCTCGCCGGTCATAAATAACCGCCTCCCTTTTCGGGCTTTCTCGCCCGGCTCCTCCGATTCCCGCTGAAGTGGGAAAAGTGTAAAATGCTGTTTGTGTCCTTTTTTCTCCGCTGTGTGCGCGGGAAGGAGGAGAGCGGCCTGCAGTGGCGGACGCGGGGCCGGGCCACCCGCCAAAACCTGGCGCCCGGCGGGGCGGCCCGCAGAGCCAGGCGACAAAGGCCGCGCCCCGGGCCGAGCTCTCCGCCCGGCGCCCGGTCCCATTAGGGGCTGTTTATTGCAAAGTAAAACCAACCTATCGCAGCGGCGAAGTCACTTTGTCTCTGCCGGGTCCCTTTCGGAAAACCGGTGACCCGGCGGCCCGACGCGTCTCGGGGCGGGGGCAGCTGCTGTGCGCGGCGGAGGCGCCCGGAGCACAGCGCGCACGGTTCTTTCCAAGCGTTTTGCTGGGGACAAGTGCCTTTCTCTGAGGTTTACAACTCGCCCCGGCTCTGCTCAGGCGCCCACGGTAGCCGAAACTAGGCTGCAGCCTCCCGAAATCACACTAAACCCGAGCCGTTGCGAGGCCCCGGGTTGCCCAAAGATTGACAACGATCAGGAGCTAAGTCTGGTTTCCGGGGACCTCGTGGGGAGCTCTGTGCCCAGCACTTTTCTCTCGGACTCTTTGCTGGGGGAAAGAAAAGAAAAAAAAAAAAGAAAAAGAAAAAGAAAGAAAAGTTTCTTTCGGGGGAAGCAGTGAGACAGGAAATGAAGATTCGCTCTGTAGTTTAGCTGAAAGGAAACGCTGTCTAATCCTGACATGTATCGCATTTAAAATAAAATTCTTTTATCTTCATGCGTGCCAAGCCCCCAAACATTGTTCGGACTCCTACGGGGGGAAAGACGTCATAAAATGAGAATTTGTTTCATTGTGGGTCGCTCTGCCAACACCGGGCTTTAAAGGAACGCCAAACAAAGCGGGCGCCAGGACGGGGGCTTCCCAGGTGAGCCCGAGACGGGATCGAAACTCCTCTCAGTCCACGAAAACGCCCAAGAATAAGTTGTTGAATAAAACCCACCCGTCCTCCTTGTAAACCCCCCAATTTCCTTTCCAAAACCCCATCCCTCTCCCAAATAAATCACGAGCGGCTCTCTTCCCATGCCAAGCGCCCTTGGCTTCACAATAAGCCCGGAAGATTTTAAGCAACGATATTGAGGTTTGGGAAGAGGGAGCGCGGGGCGTGGGATTCGCTGCTGCCCTGGGTTCAGTGTTCTTGGTTCTTTTCCCGCCAGGCGTGGTAAAGCAAAATATTTTAACTGCAACCTACAAGCTTGTTTTTTATCTTTTTTCCCCTAACTTTTTTTTTTCCTTCCAAGAAACAGATCAAGAAAAACTAATTACAAGGCACGGCACCAAAGTTAAATGAAAATGTAATCCGGCAATAGAGAGAGAAAATTAATTTTTTAAAAGATAGATTTGAGTTAGAAACAAAAATACATTGTTCTCCCTGGTAACGTTTGCTAAACCTATGCTCGATTTCGGGCTGAAAAATCAGTAGTAACCCAGAACTCTGAGGTCACTCTCTGGATGCGTTTTCTTTAGAAATTCTAATTCGAAAATGTTCAAGCCTTCATTTGGAGCTTTGTTTTGTTTTCTGTATAAAAAGGTTTGGAGTGTTTTGCTTTTGTTTGTTTTGTTTTCTTTTTATTCAAAAAATACTCCTTCTCTGTTTAGATATAATAGAGTGGTCTTGGAGATTAAGAGAATTTAGGAAAATATTTTTGATGGTGCCCTCAGTTGATATGTTACTGAAATAATAAATTGTTTTTTAAAACTTTCTTCTTTCTAGGTAGATGTCCCATCTCTAAAAATGCTCTTGACTATTGGAAACGTGGGCACCAGTACACACAGCTGATGAGCTGCTCTAAGCCAGGGCTTGCTTCCAGCAACTCCCCTCACACCAAATGAAGAGGGTTTTGTTATTTTGGTTGTTGTTAGTGAAAGCTTTCTGTTTTGTTTTTTGTTTTGTTTTTGTTTGTTTTTAAACACTCTTGTTGGGTCTTCTACATCCTATATTATCTTCCTAGGAGAAGGGTTAATTTTCATTTCAAAAATGCGTGTGCTGCTGCACAAAAGTCATAGTGCTTCATCCTAAAGATTTTTTTATGTCTAAATATTAAAATACTATAATGATTCTTTAATGGAATAAAATGTTTGTCCAATTAACCACTTCTTTGCTATTTGTTAGAATCTCTAGGAACATAGGCCAGTTCCTTAATGTAGCGTTTGTCCTAAGCCATTAAATGCTCCATCTTAATTTTATTACATTAAGATATTCAAAATTATCTTCTTCAAATCTTTGTGTCACGTTTCTTTATTAGCTTGACTCACATCAACTGAGTCTCAGCAAGAAATAAGTTGACAGATGTTAGACAACTTGAAGGGGAGTTATTTGTTTTTAAAAAGATTAAATATTCCTGTCTAATTTATTTTTAAATCTCTCTCTCTCTCTCTGTTTTACTGTACTTGGACAGGGTGGGGCTGGAAAAGAAAGCCACGTCCTCCTTTACTGTATCAGCAGTGAATTTGCACCACCTTCTGGTAGGTTAGAGAATGACGAAAACACCCGCTGCTTCCATAAAAGAATTCTTTTATTCACTGTGGTCTGTTGTCCGATTTGTAGCTGAACTCAGAGCACCACTTAGCTTCTCAGAACTCACAGCTGATCTCTCCTATAGCCTGGTTTTATACAGATTCTTTGAACTGGGAAGTCTTTTCTTTATCATATCCTTGAGAAGGCTCACAAAATCCCCAACCGGTCCCTGCCTGTTAATTTACTGAAATGCCTGGCAGGGAAGTAAAGGATGGCTGGAGAATAGTCATTTCCTATTCTATTTTGGCTGTCCTCTGTAGAGTGCTTGAAAACAAATCGGAGGCTATAACTGTAGCAGCAGAGAAACAAACGCTTCTCTTTCTTGGTTTCATAAGACCCTCATTACCCACAATTAATCATAATGACATGCTGTATTCAGGCTCCTTGCTGGGGACAGCGAGGAACACACAGATGTGGCTTTCTGTAGATTTCAATCCCCTCTGCAGTATGGATTTCAGGATACAAAGCTTGTTAGTACACATTACTAGCCCCTGGATCTGCGGTTTCTCTCACAAGTGCTGGTCAGCACTAGAGTGTGGAGGGTTTCCCAGACTTCAAATGAGGAACGTTTTTTCATGGCCCTCCTGCCTGGTGATAAAGACCACAGGGTGCAAAGGTTGATACTTCTTTCTCAAAGCCAAGCTAGATTTTAAAAAATGGAATATATACCCAGTAAAATGCAGTATGCATATATGTGTGTGTTACGTCTATCTTATGTGAAGGTCTCTTATTCAAGGAGACAATAAACTTGATGGTGTGCACTATAGAATATGAGGAAAAATGAAGACCATGTTCTAGTAACATAGAGCCCCAAATGCTTTGCCTGCAAAACTGAGCTCAGAGACAGAATGATGCTCAATTGGGTTAAATTAGTGAAATCATTTGATGAATTATTAATCTTATGTTAACCAACTGAGCCCCTGATAGGTGCCAGGTCTGTGAAGCTGAAACAGCCATGCTGGCTGTCGTGGGCTAGTTGCAATTGTCTACACCTGAATCAGCAGGGGCTTTCCAGCTAATTGTGTTAAAGGGATCTACCTACACAAGGCTGTTTGTTACTTGCATGATGTTAAGACAACCCGAACAAGAAAGATCAATAATTATTTTGTCATCACCTTACTCAAAAGTCTTTATTACAAACTTAAGAAGATTGTGAAGAAAGTACATGGAGAAACCTACAAACTTTCTTGATGAATATTCCAAGATAAGATTCAAATAAAGGTGAAAAAGACTGTTTTCTTAAATGCAGAGACTTAATGTTGTGAAGACATCAATTCTCAAATTTACATACAGACGGCCTTCCATATCCATCCATGGATTCCACATTCGTGGATTCAACCAACCTCAGATGAAAAATAATCAGAAAAAAAGTTGAGTCTGTACTGAACAGGTACAGACTTTTTTCTTGTCATCATTTCCTAAACAGTACATTATAACAACTATTTACATGGCATTTACACTATATTTGGAATTATAATTAATTTAGAGATGATTTAAAGTATACAGGAAGAAATGTGTATGTTATATGCAAATACTACACTATTTTATATCAGGTACTTGAGTATTTGGGGATTTTGGTATCTGAGTGAGGTCCTGGGACCAATCCCCCACAGATACCGAGGGATGACTGTGTACATAAATGAAATCAATAGGATGAGTGAGTTAGAAGGGTGGGATAGAAGGGAATTTGGCAAAGTAATTCTAAACTTCACTTAAGAGAATAATGCAATGAAAACAGCAAAGACATATTTGGGAAAAGAATAAAATTTGACCTAATGATACATTCTATAAAACTACAACTTTAACAGGATGGTACTGGTGTGAAAATCAGACCAAGCAATTAAACAAAGAGTACAGAAAGGATGTATTTTATTAAAGGACATATTTTATGTATTTATAAAAATTCAGTGTAAGATAAAGTTGACATCTCAAATCAAAGGCCTGAATTGCAGATTGTTTACTAAACATTGTTGGAAAAACGTACTATCCATTTGTTAAAAGGAATACATACCTTAACCAAAAATAAATTTCATATTGCTGAAGAGTTACATTCATATATTACATTGTAAAAAGAAAATCAGCAATAGTCACAATTGTCATCTGACAGCAGAAAAAAAAAAACCAAGCCAATAATTATAAGAATAGATTGGGGACATGCTAACCAAGAACACAGTGAGGCACCATTTAATATCCAGTACCCACAGACATTTTAGAGACCATATTTTAGAGACCATATTTTAGAGACCATAACACTATTCAACTGACAAAAATTTTAAAAATCTAGCAATACCAAGTGTTGGAGAAGATGTGGTCCCCTGGGATCTTTTTAAACAAGGTTTCTGGAAAGGAAAGATATATATAGTCCCTTGGCAAACAGTTTGGCACATACCATATAACCCAGCAATTCTATTCCTGAGTATAGACCGGACAGAAATCTTTTCACCTGCACACCAGAAAAAAAATATGTAAATGCATTCAGAACAGTAATAGGCATAATAGTGACCTGAATGTCTATAAATGGGGCAGTGTTTGAAAAACTGTGGTATATGGACACAACTGAATATGTGCAGCAGTGGAAATATGGTAGACACAGGTAAATAGCAATTATCCTGAGCAGAATAATATTAAGTGGAGAAAAGCTAGTGCCAGAAGATTACATGCAGCGTGACAGGCTTTTTATACAAATAAAAACAACTTGAATAAAATATGTACTTCCTAGGAAAGCATATAGATAAGATGAAACTATATATCTAAAAGAAAAAGATAAACACAGACTTCTGAATATTTTTCTCAAGTAGAAGGAGGCAGGAGGATAGGAGGTGTATAGATCTCATGGAAGAATATAAATTATTTCAAGATCCTAGTTATTCTATTAAATGATGGGTTCATGGATGCTTACCACATTTTAAAATCATGAGATTGACTACACATGGACCATGTGTGCACCAGTGGTGACAGTGTGTCGCAAATAAGCAATTCTTTGCACCCAAGATTCAGTCAAAATTAAATAATATAAAACACGAAAAATATAAAGGTGGTCAATTTTCCAATGAGGAAGGTTCTTATGAACAAAACAACAATTGCAAAATGCATAAAGATATTATTGTCACCTAAAATATGACTACCTAAAATTTTTAAAACTTTTCATATCAAAAAACATAATTTAAAGTATTAAAAGCTGAACAAATTAATAGAAATATTTTAAATCTGAGTGTAGTGGCACTTAGGGAGGCTGAGGCAGGAGGATCACTTTAGGCTAGGAGTTCAAGACCAGCATAGGCAACACAGGAAACCCTGTCTCTACAAAAAGTAAAAAAAAAAAAAAAAATTAGCTGGGTGTTACGGTGTGTTCTTGCAGTCCCAACCACTTGAGAGGCTGAGATGGGAGTACTGCTTAAGCCCAGGAGTTCAAGGCTGCAGTGAGCTATGATCACACCACTGCACTCTAGCCTGGGTGACAGAGTGAGATCCTGTCTCTAAAATATGCATATATATATATATATAATATATACACACACACATATATATATTCACTATAAGTACAAAAGAGTTAATTACTTTACTGTATAAAAATTCCTGGCGGGGCACGGTGGCTCACGCCTGTAATCCCAGCACTGTGGGAGGCCGAGGCGGGCGGATCATGAGGTCAGGAGATCAAGACCATCCTGCCTAACACAGTGAAACCCCGTCTCCACTAAAAAAATTACAAAAAATTAGCCGGGCATGGTGGCGGGTGCCTGTAGTCCCAGCTACTCGGGAGGCTGAGGCAGGAGAATGGCATGAATCGGGGAGGCAGAGGTTGCAGTGAGTCAAGATCGTGCCACTGCACTCCAGCCTGGGTGACAGAGCGAGACTCCGTTTCAAAAAAAAAAAAAAATTCCTTCGAAGCAACAAAGACATCCTAAGTGAGAAATGGACAAGAAATACAAACAGGCAAGGCACAAAAGAATATATATAAATGGCCAATAAATACATGAAAAATGTGTTCCAATTCATTATTTTATTTTATTTTAAAAAGGAACAAATTACTTTAAAGATAGAGATGAGGTCTCACTATGTTGCCCAAGCTGGTCTCGAACTCCTGAGCTCAAATGATCCTCCCTCCTCAGTCTCCTGAAGTGCTGGGATTACAGGCATGAGTCATCACACCCAGCCCCATTCATTATTAATCTAAGAAATGAAAATTAAAATAACAATAAAACATAGCAAAGATAGAAATTGTTGGTAATGCATGGTGTTGGCAAGGGAATGAGGCAATGGGTTTCCTCCTATAGGCCAGTGTCAATTATTGCGATATTTTTGGATTTCAATCATAATCAAAATCATAATAGTAGCTAACATTTATTGAGACTTTATAATGTACTAAGTTTTCCTCCAAGTGCTTTACATGTATTTAATCCCCACAACAACTTCAGAAGGCAGGAATTCGTATTATCTACATTTTTCAAATGGATAAAACATTGAAACGTGTATTTAAAGCCTTCAAATTGTGCTTATTATGCCACATTAGCAACTTCTTATGCCTAAATTGTTCAAGATAAATTCAGAGAGGGCTGTCATCTTTTAAAAATTTTCTTCTTGTTCATATATTGAATTGTCCCGTAAATACAATGCTTCCAAATATTGAATCTTTCTATACCTTGGGCTCAAAGGGGTCCGAAAAATGTGAAAAAATATATAAGCCATTGACCAGCTATTCAATTTCTAGGGATGTTTACAAGGAAGTGAAAGAATATATGTCAAAATTTAGCTACAAGGACAGTCATCCCTGTGATTGCTGAAATAAGAAAATTATAGTAACTAAAATGTCCAAACAATAAGAAATTGGTTGAAGAAGTATATTCATAGGAGGCAATTGTCTGCAATCCTTTTTTAAGCTCATCAAATTGTTTTTGTTGTTGTTGTTGTTTTTATTTATTCATCCTAGAGTCTACTTCCAGATCAAACTTTTTAATCAAACATTTATTTTGAGACATTTATAGATGCATGAGCAGTTGTAAGAAATAATACAGACAGAGCTCATGTACTCTTTACCCAGTTTCCCTCAATGGTAATATCTTGGAAAACTATAGAACAATATCACAAGATTCAGAAAGTTTCCAACACCATCAGGATGTTTTATAAAAGGTGTTGCCTTTTTATAACCATACCCGCTTGCCTCCTACTTTCTCTCTCTCCTTAACTTCTAGTGACCACTAATCTTTTTCTTCATTTCTATAATTGTATCATTTCAAGAATGTCATATACGTGAAATTATACAGTACGCAACTCTTTGGCTTTTTTTTTTTTTTTTACTCAGCATAATTCTCTGGATATTTATGCAGATCACTGCTTTTTATTGCTGAATAGTATTCCATGGTATGGAAGTACCACATTTGTTTAACCATTCAGCTACTGAAGGACAGCCAGATTCTATTCACTTTGAGAGCAGTTACAAATAAAGCTACTATAATCATTTCTTTGCAGGATTTGTGGGAACATAGGTCTTCATTTCTCTGGGATAAATGCGCAGGAGTGAATTGCTAGGTTGTATGGTGGTTTCATGTTTAGTTTTTTAGGAACAGCCAGCTTGTATCCAGAGTGGCTGTACCATTTTACATTCTCACCAGCAATATATGAATGCTCCATTTTCTCTGCATTCTCATCAGAATTTGGTGTTGACACCAATTTTTATTTCAGCTATTCTGATAGTAGTGCTATGTCACGCAGTTTTAATTTGCATTCCTTGATGGCTAATGAAGTTGAACACCTTTAATGTTCTTCTTTGCCATCTGTATAACTTCTCTGGTGAAATGTCTTTTTATGTCTTTTGTTCATTTTCTAATTGGGTCATTTCCTTGTTAAGTTTTGAGAGTTTTTATACATTCTACATATTAGCCCTCTGTCAGATGTGTGACTTGTAAATATTTTCTTTCACTCTGTAACTTGTCTTTTTTTCTTATTAACAGAGTCACAGAACAGAAGTTTTTAATTTTGAACCACAATTTATTTTTAATTTTATGAATTAAGTTTTTGGTGTCAAGTCTAAGAGTATTTCACCTAGCCCTAGATCCAGAAAAACTATCCTGTTTTTTGTGTTTGTGTGTGTGTTTTTTGTTTTTTGTTTTTTGTTTTTTTTTTGAGGCAGAGTCTTGCTCCATCACCCAGGCTGGAGCGCAATGGTGCAATCTCAGCTCACTGCAACCTCCACCTCCTGGGTTCAAGTGATTCTCCTGCCTCAGCCTCCCAAGTAGCTGGGATTACAGGCACGCATCACCATGCCCAACTAATTATTTATTTTATTTTATTTTATTTTATTAGTAGAGACAGGGTTTCACCATGTTGGCCAGGCTGATCTCAAACTCCTGACCTCAGGTGATCCACCCGCCTCAGCCTCCCAATATCCTTCTTGTTTGTTTTTTGTTGTTTTTTAGATACAGTCTCACTCTGTTGCCTAGGCTGAAGTGCAGGGGTGCAATCTTAGCTCACTGGAAGCTCTGCTGCCTAGGTTCAAGCAATTCTCCTATTTCAGCCTCCCGAGTAGCTGGGATTACAGGCACCTGCCACCATGCCTGGCTAATTTTTGTAGTCTTTAGTAGAGTTGAGGTTTTGCCATCTTGGCCAGGCTGGTCTTGAATTCTTGACCTGGTGATCCACCCACCTCAGCCTCCCAAAGTGCTGGGATTACAGGCATGAGCCACCACGCCCGGCCTATCCTGTTTTTTAAACAAAAGTTTTATGGTTTTATGTTTTACATGTGAGTCCATAATTAATTTTGAGTTAATTTTTGCATAAGGTGTAAGGCATAGGTCAAAGTTCATTTTGTGTCCCTTGTTCCAGCACTGCTTATTGAAGTGGCTATTCTTCTTCCATTGAATTACCTTTGCATTCTTCTCAAATATCAGATGAGCATATTGGATCTGATTTTTGAGTTCTTTATTCTGTCCCATTGATCAATATGTCTGCCCCTCCACCAATACTACACAGCCTTGAAATCTGTAGAATTCTTATATAATAAGTCTTGAAATTACATAGACTGATTTCTCCAACTTTATTTTCTTTTCCAAGATTGTCTTAGTCATTCTAGTTCCTTTGCCCTTCCAGCTAAATTTTAGAATAATTTTGTCTATATATACAAAAAAAAAAAATCCTTGCTAGGATTTTATAGGAATTGCATAAAATCTGTATATCAATTTAGGGAGAACTGACACTTTTACTATGATGAATCTCCCAATCCATGAACATAGTACGTCTCTCTCTTTATTTGGAACTTTGTAAACTTTCATTATCATTGTGTAGTCTTTAGCATATGAGTAATACACGTTTTCTTAGATTTATATCTAAGCATTTGTGTTTTTTGAGTGATTGTAAATGGTATTGTATTTTACATTTCCATTTCAACATGCTTATTGCTAATATATAGAAATGCAATTGATTTGTGTTGATTTGCACTCAGTAACCTCGCTGAACTCACTTATTAGTTACAAACAAAATAGTTTTGATCTGTTTTGTATGTGTATTTCTTGAAATTTTCTGCATAGACAATTATGTCATCTGCAAACAGGGACAGTTTTATTTGTTCCTTTCTAATTTGTATGTCTTTTCCTCTTCTTGTCTTATTGTAATTAACTAGAACGTTCAGCACTACTTGGAATGAAAGTGGTGAGAGTTGACATCCTTATTCTAGTCCCAATTTTAGAGAGCAGGCATTAAGTCTTTCACAACTAAGCAGAATTTTAACTCTAGGGGTCTAAAAATAAATGTTTTTTATTAAGTTGAAATTTCCTCTATTTCTACTTTTCTCTAAGTTTTGTCATAAATGGGTGTTGAATTTTCTCAAATGATTCTCTGTATCAATTTATATGTTAATGTAATTTTCTTATTTAGCTTGTAAAATGGTGGATTACACTGATTGATTTTTGAATATTAAACCAATCTTGCATTGCTAGAACAAAGGTCACTTGACCATGTTGGTATAAATCTTTGTATGTTTTTCTAAATTCCATTTTCTAATATTTTGTTAAGGATTTTTGTACCTATATTCGTAAGAGTCTATACTTTTCTTTTTTTGTATTGTCTTTGGTTTTGGGGTCAAAGTAATATCGGCCTCATAAAATAAATTAGAAAGCGGTCCCTCTTTTGTCTTCTCAGAGAGATTATGTAAAATTGGTACTAATTTTTCTTTAAATATTTGGTAGAATTCTCTAGTGAAACCATATGGGCCAAGAGTTTTTTATGGGAGTTTTAAAATTATGAATTCCATTTTCTTAACAGCCATAGGCCTATTGAAATTATCTATTTCATACTGGATGAGTTGTGGTAGTTTGCATTTTTCAAGAATGCCAGTCACTTCATCTTCTTGTAAAATGTATGTGTGTAGAGTTGCTCATAGTACTCTCTTATTATCCTCTGAATGCCTTCAGGGTTTGTAGTGATATCTCCTGATACTGGTAATGTGTCCTTTTTTTTCTTGCCACAGATTTATCCATTTTATTGACCTTTTCAAAGAACCAACTCTTTGTTTCATTGTTTTTTTCTATTTTCTGTTTCTATCTCATTGATTTCTATTCTTATCATTTTTATTTCCTTCTTTTTGCCTGCTTTGGTTTTAAGTTTGCTCTTCTTTTATAGATTCTTGAGGTGGGAGCTTATATTATTGATTTGAGACTTTTCCTCTTTTCTAATATACAGATTTAGTAATATAAATTTCCCTCTCAACAATGATTTCTCAGTATCCCACAAATTGTGATATGATATAATTTTATTTTCATTCAGTTCAATGTATTATTTATTACTCTTGAGACTTTGACTTTGATCTGTGGATTATTTAGAATAATTGTGTTGTTCAGTTTCCAAGTGCTTAGAGATTTTTATATTACCTTTATGCTATTGATTGCTAGCTTGATTTAATAGTGGTTGGAGAACACACTTTGCAGGATTTCAGTTGTTTTAAATGTGTTGAGGTTTGTTCCATGACCCAGAGTACAATCTATTTTGATGGCTGTTCCAAGGGCACTTAGAAAGAGTATCTGTTCCACTGTTGTTGAGTGGAGTGCTCTATAAATATTCATTTCATTCTTTTGGTTGATAGTGTTGAGTCTTCTATATTGTTGCTAATTTTCTATCAATTGTTCTATCAATTGTTTAGAGAAAGATGAAATCTTCACCTATTTATGAATTTGTCTATTTCTCCTTTAATTGCTATCAGTTTTGGCTTTGCATATTTTCAGATCTGTTGTTTGTTATACATTTAGAATTGTTATATTTTGTTAGATTTATCCTTTCATCATTGTATAATGTCCCTGTCTATCAATTTTCTTTATTGTGAATTCTACTTTATCTGAAATTAATATAGCCACTTCTGTCTTCCTTTGATTGATAAATGTATCATATATCTTTTTCAATTTTTTTACTTCCAACTTGCCAATAACATATTTGAAGTGAATTGTTTTTAGTTAGCAGTCACCTGGGCCATGCTTTTTCATCCACTCTGTCAGTTACTTTTAATTAATATTTTATGATCTTTTACATTGAATTTATACATTAATATATTAGAGCTTAAGTCTACCATATAATTTTTTGTTTTCACCTTGTTCTGTTTTCACTGTTATTTTCTCTTTTCTGCCTTCCTGTGGATTACTTGAACACTATAGAATTCCACTTTGATTTATCTATGTTTCTGAGTATATTTCCTTGTATAGATTTGTACTGATTGCTGTATTATATATCCATAACTTATCACAGTCTACTAGTGATAACATTTTACCAGTTTGGGTGAAATATAAAAATCTTACCTTCACTTAACCTCTATACCCTCCACCCATTTATAAAATAATTATCTTGAATATTTTTCCATGACATTTAGAACCACATCAGATAGTGTTACAATTTTTCTTCCATCATCAAACATAATTTGGAAAACTCAAGACAAAGAAAACCTATTGTATTTACCTCTATTTTTGCTTATCCTATTCTTTCTTCTTTCCTAATGTTCTGAGGCTCCTTATTTTATCATGACCTTTCTGTTTGCAGCATTTCCTTTAGCTACTCTTTTAGGGTAGATCGGCTGGCAACAAGTTCACTTAGCTTTCCTTCATCTCGAATGTCTTGATTTCTTCTTGCAGCACATGAAAAATACCGTGCCACTTTCTTCTGGCCTTCAAGGTTTCTGATGAGAAATCTGTTGCCATTCTAATTGTTTTTTTCTTGGAAGCAAGGCATCTTTTTATTTTCTTTTTTTATGGCTGCTTGCAAGATTTTTTCTTTGTTTTTAGTTTTTAGAAGCTTAATTATGACATGCCTTGGTGTAGATTTCTTTGGTTTATCCTGTTGGAGATTTGCTCCACTTGTTGAATCTGTTGGCTTCTGTTTCTTGCCAAAGCTTGGAAATTTTTAGCCATTATTTTTTCAAGTACTTTTTCAGCCCCACCCTTTTTTTCTTCCTTCAAGATTTTAGTAACACAACATTAGATCTTTTGTTACAGTTCATGGTCTCTGAGCCTCTATTCTTTTTTTTTCAGTCTATTTTCTTTCTGCTGCTTAAATTCGGTAAAATTGCAATTGTTCTTTCTTTGACTTCACTGATTCTTTCCTTTGTTTCCTCCATTCTGCTGTGGAGCTCATCCACTGAGCTTCTTATTCTGGTTATTGTATTTTTCAGTTCTAAAACTCTCATTTGGTTCTTCTTCATATCCTCTATTCCTTTGCTGAGATCTCCTGTTTCTTTTCTGAGGCTTGCTATTTTTAAATTGGCTTCCAGGGTGTTCATAATTGCTCATGGAAGCATTTTTATGAAGACTACTTTAAAATGCTTGTCAAATTATTCTTACATCTCTGCCATTTCTGTGTTCACCTCTATTGATGGTCTTTTCCTTAGTTTGAGACCTACCTGGTTCTTGGTATGACAAGTGATCTTTGTTTGAAACCTGCATATTTTTATATCGTTAAGAACCTCTAGATCTTATTTAAGTCTTCTATTATAGTTAGCTTTGTCTGACATCACTCCAGCAGGAAGAGGAGAGATACTACTTCATTATTTTCCGTGATGGTAGAAGTCCAAGCTCCCCACTCAGCCACTCCCCATGGAAGGAATCTCATCCTTACTGCTGGGCAGGGTGAGTTTTTGCTCCCCACTAACATCGTGATGTTGGGGTGCAAGGAGAACTTGATATCAGGCAGAGCTGAGAGTCTTGGCTCCCTATTTGGCCTTCTCTAACACTGCTCCTGTGTGTGGGTGTTGAAGCACCTCATGACAGGCTTTGCTAGCATGTGTAGGACTGGTCCACAGTTTATCCTGTGGCGTTTGGCCAGAGTGTAATAATTATTGTGTAAATATATTCTCCCTTGCTAGGCTTCCCCTTTACTGAAACTTTACTAGAAAGTCTTTATTTATTTATTTGTTTGTTTGTTTGTTTATTTTTCGGTCTGTGCCTCTTGGAGTTTCCAGGTTCTCAGCTTCTTCAGCTCTAACATTGGGATATATAAGGTTAGAACAACAACAACAACAGAATAACCAGGAAACTCATCAGTGAGTCATTGTTTAGGTCCTGAAGCCTCTATCCAGTCTGCCTTTTTCTATCCATTTTTCAGTCTTCTTATACGTGTTTTATATATAATATTCAAGGTTTCTAGTTGTACTCAGAGGAAGGAATAAGGAAAATTTTATCTACTCCATCTCCCCAGAAGTGGGAGAGTCTGCAGTTCTTTTAAATGACATAAAATATAATTATTGATGTGGAATTTTTCTCGTAATATGTTGCTAAGTCAAGCTGTAAAACACTGTAATTATATCTTTACAGTAGAATGTGTATACGAAAGTCTAGAAGAGTGTCCAGAGTTGGTATCAGTGACTAACTTCCAGATATGGGGATCATAACTGATTTTTATTTTCTTTTCATCAGTATTTTCTGATTTTTGACTTGAAAAGCACTTGCATAATTTTAAAAAGCATTTAAAAGTATAAATGAAATGAAGTATTTGTATATATTAGAAATAATAACTATAATATTAGCTACTGTTTATTGAGCAGCAGCTATTTTGTTTGGGTCAGATGAAATACTGAGTAGTTTATATGCACTATTTCATTTAATCTTCACAGAGGTAAGATAGGCTTTATGCACCCCATTTTACAGGTGGAGAGACAAGTTTGGCGAAGTTAAGTCACTTGACTATGTTTACAGAGTTAGTAAGAGCTGGGATACTAACTGAGGCTTGCTGACTTCCTGCTACCTCCTAACAATCACTGACATATTTGTGGTGCTTTATAGTTTACAAAGCCTGTTTCACACATGCTCACATTTAGTTCTCCTGATAACCTAGAGGTGAAGTTGAAGGGGACGCCAAAACCTGACCTCCAGAATTTGGTTTCCATCTAGACCTTCAGTGAGATTCAGATTGTCACAAAATGAGAGTGGACTAGATGAAGTCTCTCCAACTCATTGTATCCAACTTGCCCTCAGGGATACTCTCTGGAATCTTACCATCCACAAGGCTACCTACAGGGACCTAAACATCCTGTGTCCACAGAGCCTCCCATGAAGAACAAAGAGCCAGTTCAGCAGATGGATAGAGAAAACACTCCCCAAGGGTCACTGGACAGCAGTGCTACCACAAGGGAGACAGGGGCCTGGGTCCCCTCCCTACCCTTGAGTAGAAACACATCACTCATAATCCAGATTCAGCTGTGAGCCCCTTGTTCTTTATTTCCTCCTACCTCAAGCTCCAGAGGGAGAAATTCTGCAGCATCTCTAGGAGGGAGAGACGGAGTAAGTAGGCAACATCTTTGGAAGTAGCCATGTTGGTCTTCCAAGGCCTCCCACTTTCTTTTTATTACCCAACCCCTATTATACTCAGGAAGTGTCCTCTCCCTACCCTTCTAACCTCCAGGGCCCAGGAAGGACTTCTTTCTCATCTAGAATTTGTTCACTTACACACCATTTGGTCTTCATACATGTTCTGTTTGGCTCACATGATACTAGTTGGTTTTTAGTTGGCCAGTTAGTTTGATGTGAAGTAATTGACATATAAAAATCAAAAAAGTTCATAGAATTCAGTGACTGGATTATCTCAAAAAGCTGGAAGATCTGGCACTAGGGGTCATGTGGCTTCATGGTGCCAAGGTACTAGGGCTGAGTGGCACCCACTCCGTCACTGAGGCCCATTCTCTCCAGTTTGCTACAGTCCCCACTGCTCTCTCTTATGAATAGTCACAGTTCACTGATTACCTAACAAAAGATACACTTTTGTGTACCCTGCTATCAATTAATTCCTCCTCTTTTCTCTGCCTCCATAAAACACTGTTTTCCTCTCAGATTTATCAAAGGTCTTCAAAAGGAAGCAATCTGATCAAACTTATTGCCACCACAGACACTTGCTATCGAAGTCTGCTCCCAGACCAGCAGCCTGGCATCACCCGGGAGCTTGCTATGAATGCAGACTCTCAGGCCCCACCCCAGACTTCCTGTATCAGAATGTGCATGTTAGCAAGACCCCCATTCATGTGCATGTCAGCATTTCAGAAGTGCTGTCCCATGCAGCTCTTTGCCCCTTATCCCACCCAGGGGTATATGTGTGCTCAAAGAGAAAATTTATGACACTAATCAGTGAGATTTTAATGTGAATAAGTGAAGCTGAAGACATGTCATAGATTTTAAGGGAGATCTATTCAGATTCACTGACTTTACAGTCAACAAGAGACTCTGGCAATATGCTCATGATTGGTAGCCCAGCTCCTACTTTGTGGCTAAAAACTTGGAAGCTTGGAGAGGGGAGCTGTCTTGTCCAAACTCAAAACCTAGTAGCAGAGCTAAGAGGAAAGAGAGGGGAGGCTGCCTTGCAATGTTGTCAGAGGAAGAGAAATGACACTACTCCTAGATTACTGATCTCAGATTATTTGGGATGGTTTCCAAGAAACTGATATTTACTGTTGGTCCTGCTTTGTCTACATAGGTGGCTCTCAACTTGAGTGTGCAGCAGAATCACGTGCAGAGCTTGGTCAGCTGATTGCTGGACACTACACACAAGTATGTGGATGCCTTGGGCCTCAGGCCAAGCTGCTTCTGCCCCTCCCATATACACCTATGCCAATGCTTCAGCTGACTAGTCAGCCTCGGGAAGGATGGTCCACAAAAGAGGTCCATGTAGGTCCTGATTGAAGGCTGGGAGCCATTCAAGAAGGGAATCTCAGGGTCCCAGAACCCAGAGTGTGGCCAAGAAGGTGGAGGGCATGGCCTCCATATGGGCACTACCCTTTCACCCTCAAGACTCCTCACCCTATCAGCAGGGCACAGCCAGAAGCAGCCAGAGCTGGGTCTCTAAGCCTTGCTATTCAAAATGCAGCTGGGCCCCAGCAGTATCTGCATTGCTCTGGAGCTCGTTAGAAAGGCAAAATCTCAGACCCCACCCCAGGCCTCCTAAATCAGAATCAGCACTTTAACAAGACCCCTGGGACATCTGGGTGCACACAAAGTCTAAGCAGTGCTGGCCGGCGTACAGGACCAGGTGGGGCCCTCTTACCTGAATCCAGGGGCAGTACTAGTTATGGAGAAAAGGAAGAATGCTTTAACGTGTCATTGGGCCCGCACAGAATCTGCTAAACAGTAGCAAACAACTAATATTGGTTAAATTTGATCAAGTTAATTGTGGAATAATATGAGTTATCTCTAATTTTATTTGAATTTATTCTCCCAAATGATCATTTCATAATGTAACATTGCTAGAACAAAATACTGTTTTTGAGGGTGTGGGGGAGAGAGAGAGAATGGTCACGCTGCTTATTGTGCTAGCCTGTTAGCTGCACGCTACTGACTGGTTAGCCAAAGAGTAGCCCTAGACAGGAAAGGTCTCAAGTTGGTGTACTGTGGACCTAATGCAGCCCAGATGGTTTCTTTGGTATTAAAATTGGTATTTTCTAGCCTCTCTTATAAAATAGAATAACCTGTAAATATTGAATCCATACCCACAAATGCCCACAATTGCTGGAGCTGAGTCCTGCCCCTTTCAGCATGGATGAGCGCACTCCATGTCCTAGACTCCAGCCCTCTCAGTTCTTTCACCATCTTCCTTACTGATGTCTACTGGCTATGCTGCTGGCTTTTGTGGGCATTTATTTAGAATTCCTTGCTACAGAAAGCACCAAAATTTGGCTACTGTAACAGATAAAGCAAAACCCCTCAGAACAGGAAAATTTCCGCTGAAGTATGCATTCAAGTATTTGAATGCATACTTTAAGGACATGGTTGGTCCTGCTATCTGTGAGGCTTGTAGAGCAAACATTTTATTTCAGTCCTCCTCAGGGTGACTGACTCATTGATGGGGTGCCCAGCCACAGTTTTAAACCTGGAGTTTTGGTGAGGATGTCCCCTTTCCCATCCAGGCATTTTCCATGAGGTACATCCAGCCTTCATCTTCTTTGCCAATTAATGGGCCTAAGAATAAAAATCACAAAGGAAAACAAGGACAATTTCCCCCACCCACATTAATATTCTAAAATATTAGAACGGATTCTTCCTGCTTGCATCCCTTGTCTTTGGGTATTGGAAAACCAACATCTCTAAATTCTATTCTACATGGTGATTAACATTATGGGATGCATTATTTTGAAAAGGTCTGCAAGAACACATACATGCACACACACATGTGCGTGCATAGATTAATATACATGTCTATATATGTGTGTAGATGTATGTATGTGTATATGTACATATATTGATATATATCTGTGTATATAAAGAGTCCTATCAATCGATCTATCTATAGAAATTGATTAAACCATGTCAGTTCCCTAAGTACACGTTAGGATATTTGGGAATGTTCAGAGACACCATTAGGAAGGACATGCCCCCTCACAAAATATCCAGGGACACATTGGCTGGCTATACCATGGGATGCTGACTGACAGCACCTCTTCCTTGGTGCTTTTTCCTAAGTTAGTTCTTACATTTTTTTCTGATACTGGCTCAGTGTAGAAGAAAAAGGTTAAACCTCCTAATCCCTTCCTAGGCAGAACTGAAAGGATTTGGGCCTCTGATCATCAGCACTACAAACTTCTTTGGATTTATTGAACTGCATGATTACAACTAGGAAAAAAAAAATGTATGGAGTCCTTGGGAGATGAGTAGTTTGAATGGAAAGTAAGACATGAATAATTAATGGGATTAAGAGAGAGAGTACCTACATTTATTTTAAGGTGCCCCTGACAGCTCAGAGGGGTTTTAAAAATCCTTAAGACTTTAAGGATGCCTCATCTCTGTGGAAAGTCACACCAGCTTTTCATGTATTAGTTCAACTCCAAAAGTCCTGAAATAACTGGGAATGTGTCTGAGTTCTAGGGTGAAAAATACAAGTGTAGAGCCTTTGTCTGACATTTTAGGTACCACTGTTGACGATACATTGCAGAAAAGTATATCAGGGCCACAGGCCACCTCTGAGAAGAGGCTATTGTGGAAACCGCAGAGACCTGGAATGCAATCATGGCGTTGCTCCTAACTGGAGAGTGGCCATGGGCAAGTCCCTTCCCCTCTCCAGTCTCCACTTTCTTGCATCTACAGTAAGAAGATTGGCCCAGGAGACTCTCAGCTCCGTCCCTGCCCTTGACTCTGCCCAGTCATGATACAGTAGACTGAAAAATAATCCCCAAGGTTTCCTGGTGCTAATCCCAGATCTATGAATGTGACCTTATATGGCAAAAAGGACTTTGAAGATATGATTAAGGATTTTGAGAAGCAGTGATTATACTAGATAATCTGAATGGGCCCTAATTATGACCACAAGGGTCCTATAAGGGGAAGATACAGAGATATCTGACACAAAAGAGCAGAGACAGTGATGGCAGAGCAAGACTGGAGTGATGTAGCCACTGGTGAAGCAACACGGGCAGCCACCACAAGGTAGAAGAGGGAAGGAATAGACTCTGCCCTGGGATCTCAAGAAGAATCTAGCCCTGCTGACACCTTGATTTTAGCCCTGTAAGACTCAGATCAGACATTTGGTCTTCAGAACTGTAGGAAAATACATTTCTGTTGTTAGCCATTATATTTGCGGTGATTTGTTACAGCTGCAAGAGGAACATGTCATACAGAGACACTGGCCTTCCAGAGGCTTCGTGGCTGTCTCCTATGTCTCCCACCTGGCCTGTTTCATGGAATGATGTTACCTGCCTGTTGATCCCTGAAGGCATTTGAGTTGGCAGTCCCTGTAACTCCTCACTCAGCAGAACTCTGGTGCTATGGTCACCCACTTATTTATTTACTCATTCATTTATTCAGCCAGTGTTCATTGAGTACCCGAAGGCCTCGCACTCTGCAAGTACTGAGGATGTAAGAATGGACAAGACATATCCCCTCACTTCCACGGCCTTGGGTGACAAGACTGGGATAGTAGAAAGAGTGCCTCAGATGTGGAGAGACAGAGGGAAGGGATAGTGCCATCGTTAGCCACCACGAGGGGGTTCCCAGGGGGCAGCAGGAAGGTCCTAGGTGCCAGACAGGGCTCAAAATGGGAGGTGGAAATATGTCTGGGCATTGGCGACATTGCTGCTCACGGCCATGGAAAGGAAAACATCTGAGTACAGGCCCGACCACCTCCTCACTGACCCCAGACACCATCCATTTCTTCCCAAGCCTATCCAAGGACAGAACCCTCAGGTGCACTCACTGGCCAGCACTTTCTCAGACTCCTGCCTCTTGGTGGTTTCAATTAGTGTCTTTCACACTGAGAGCTGTGACTCTCATGCGTTGGGAAATCAATTTAGTAGGTCACAACCAGCATTTTAAAAGCAGGATGGAATCCTGACAAAGGTCTAATATCCAGAGCCTAGAAGGAACATAAGCAAATTTACAAGAAAAAAATAAACAACCCCATTAAAAAGTGGGCAAAGGACATGAACAGACACTTCTCAAAAGAAGACATTTATGCGGCCAACAAACATATGAAAAAAAGCTCAACATCACTGAACATTAGATAAATGCAAATCAAAAAGATAATGAGATACCATTTCATGCCAGTCAGAATGACGATTATTAAAAAGTCAAGAAACAAAAGATGCTGGTGAGGCTATGAAGAGATAGGAGCGCTTTTACATTGTTGGTGGGAATGTAAATTAGTTCAACCATTGTGGAAGACGGTGTGGTGATTCCTCAAAGACATAGAACCAGAAATACCATTTTACCCAGCAATCCCATTACTGGGCATTTACCCAGAGCACCATAAATCCTTCTATTATAAAGATACATTCACATATATGTTCGCTGCGGCACTATTCACAATAGCGAAGACATGGAATCAACCCAAATGCCCATCAATGATAGACTGGATAAAGAAAATGTGGTACATATTCACCACGGAATACTATTTAGCCATAAAAAGAAACAAGATCATGTCCTTTGCAGAGACATGGATAGAGCTGGAAGCCATTATCTTCAGCAAACTAACGCAGGAACAGAAGACCAAACACCACATGTTCTCATTCATAAGTGGGAGCTGAACAATGAGAACACATGGACACAGGGAGGGGAACAACACACACTGGGGCCTGTTGGGGGGTGGGGTGGTGTGCAGGGGGAGAGAAAGCATCAGGAAAAACAGCTAATGCATTCTGGGCTTAATACTTCGGTGATGGGTTGATAGGTGCAGCAAACCACCATGGCACATGTTTACCTATGTAACAAACCTGCACATCCTGCACATGTACCTAGGGACTTAAAATAAAATTTTAAAAGAAATTAATAAAAGCAGAATGGAATTGAATAGAAAGTATTAGTGTACTGCACATTGTTAGTGAAGACACTGCTTTGAAAAAGTTTAGTTTCAGAAAAAGACGTGTGTGTGTGCGTGTGTGTGTGTGTTGGTGGATGAGCAGTGCCCCTCACTGCTGTGATGCAGGAACTCAGAGCCTCCACTCTGCCTCATCAAGCCCAGAAGTGTTGCCGACGGCAGGACACTTGAGCTGACTCTGGAGATATGAGTTGAAATTTGCAAAGAGGAAGACAGGAACAGAACGTATTAAGATTATGGAGTTGTGAAGGGGGCTGATGTGTCCAGAGAATGGGGAGAAGGTTTACAAGGTGGGTCTCAGGGGTGTAGACAAGACTGTTCTGTATAATTGCGCAGGTCCACCCTGAACAAGGATGCTCTGCTGAAGGTACCAGGGGAATCTAAAATTCAGCACGGGGCTGACGAAGTCTTGTGCCACGGCTTTTCCAATTCACACAAAGATGCCATCTGCTGGCCAACCTGTGTGCCTGCAGGGCCAGGTCAGCCCAGTTGGAGCATATTTTTCTACTTTAACTGAGGGTCCCTATGGGCTAGAGGAGGCTTGTGTAGGCAGAACTAGCTGGGAAGGCAGATGGGATCCAGAAAGCAAAGGAAATTTCTCTGGGCAGAAAAGTGAATGTTTCACCATCAATTTTTTTTTTTTTTTTTGAGATGGAGTTTCACTCTTATTGCCCAGGCTGGAGTGCAATGATGCCATCTTAACTCACTGCAACCTCCACCTCCCAGGCTCAAGCCCTTCTCCTGCCTCAGTCTCCCAAGTAGCTGGGATTGCAGGTGCCCGCCACCAAGCCCGGCTACTTTTTAAATTTTTTTTAGTAGAGACGGGCTTTCACTGTGTTGGTCAGGCTGGTCTCGAACTCCTGACCTCAGGTGATCCACCCACCTCAGCCTCCCAAAGTGCTGGGATTACCAGTAAGAGCCACCATGCCCGGCCATCAATTCTTCTTGGTCCGGACTTCTTCCCATTCCCAAGTTGGGCTCCCTACTGAGATTCTGAGGTATTGCTCCCTTCTTAGAGCACTCCTAACCATTCTTGTCTTCTAGCTATGGTCTGCTCCTTTGTCTCCTCCTCCAGACAGCCTCTCCAGAATCCCCCACAAGGACGAATTACTGCCCTCATTCAATCCTTCTCTTGGTCCAGGCAAGTCCGTGTTCATGCATGTGTCCTGCATGCAGGGGGCATGTGCATCCTTGCATTTCAGTCACTCAGGTTTCTCGTGTGTGCTCAGCCCATCATTCACATGGAAACACCTACGGAGGGCCACATAATCTGTCGCTTTGCAATTTCATATAGCTGCCAGTGACTAACGGACCACTAATGGTCCATTAGTGAACCATTTGTGGTCCACTAATGAAGGAGATCAATGTATAGATGAGAAGTTGTAGGATGGGTGCCAACGAGCTGGGCGTGAAGGAGCTCTATCCAGGGAGGATTTTCAGCCATGCAGGGGTATATATTACCCCCACTCGCATGCCAACCTCCCCGACATCAGACATCAGAAATATCCATAAGGAAAAGCCTTCCAGGCCCTAATCAGAGACCAGACTGGGAAGGTGAAACCTTGTGGCTTCTTTTCTTATTGATAGATAAAAAATGGATAATGTCTTCTTTCTCAAGAGCATATTTAGATACAGGCCAGGGAGCATGAAGATGTGAAGTATCTGAGAAAGGACAAAGGAACCACTTATGGAAACAAGACTTAAAAAAAGAAAAAGAAAGAGCACACGGAGGTTGGAAGAGCCCCTCCCAGCCACTGTCACTCCACCATGCAGTTTCATGCTTCTCTGCCATGAAGATTTTTTCTCCTTCCAGACATCAGCTACTCCTGATAGTCAACTTCCTCACTATCCATAAGCAACTTTAGACTCCACCTGGGGGATGGGGAGGTTCTAGGAGACGACAGGATGGAAATTAGCAGGGTCCAGGGTTAAGAAAGGAGTTCAGGAGCAGAGGCTGGTGTGATGAAGGCCAGCTTGCCAGATCAGGAGCAGAGGTCGGGTATAAGGGAGAGAGCAAAGCCCTCCAGGACAGATAGAGCCTGACTCCCTACCACGTGTTGCCGCCCCTTCTGAGGGAATGCCTAGAAAGACAGATGGATGCACACAAACACACACCCAATAGCAAACACTAGTCAGCATTGCACAAAATCTGGTGGAAGCTTGGCACCACTGTGGACACAGGAGCTGCAAAAATGAATGGAAACAAGACAGCAAAAGCAAAAACAGACAAATGGGATCACATCCTGCAAAAATGTTTCTGCACAGCAAAGGAAACAACAAAGTGAAGAACCAACCCACATAATGAGAGAAAAGATTTGTAAACTATCCATTCAATAAGGAACTAATAACCAGAATAGATAAGTAACTCAATTCAATAGCAAAGTAATAATAATTTGATTAAAAATGAGCAAAAACCTGAATAGACATTTCTCAAAAGAAGAAACACAAATGGCCAACAGGTAGATGAAAAAATGCCCAACATTGCCAATCATCAGGGAAATGCATATCAAAACGACAATGAGATATCATCTGGAGAGGATGCAGAGAAACGGGAACCCTCATACACTGTTGGTGGAAAAGTAAAGCAGAACAGCCATTTTGGAAAACAGTATGGAGGTTCCTCAAAAAATTAAAAATAGAACAAACTACCATATGATCCAGCAATCCCACTACTGGGTATATATCCAAAAGAAAGGAAAGCAGTATATAGAGAGGTACCTGCACTCCCCTGTCCATCGCAGCACTATTCACAATAGCCAAGATACAGAATCACCCTAAGTGTCTATCCGTGGATGAATGGATAAAGAAAACGTAATACATACACACAATGGAATATTATTCATCCACAAAAAAGAATGACATCCTTGTGTGTATGTGTGTGTGTGCATATATATGTATATATATATGTGTGTATATATGTGTGTATATATGTGTGTATATATATGTGTGTGTATATATATGTGTGTGTATATATATATGTGTGTATATATATATATATAACATTTTCTTTATCCATTCATCCATTGATGGACAGTCAGGCTGATTCCATATCTTGGCTATTTTCAGCAACATGAATGAAATTGGAATGCATTATATTAAGTGAAATAAGCCAGACACAGAAAGATGAGTATTGCATGTTCTCACTCATAGATGAGAGCTTAAAAAGTGGATATTATGAAAGTAGAGAGTAGAATAATAGATATGAGAGGTTGGGAAGAAAAAGGGGGAATGCAGGGGATGAAGAGAGGTTGGCTAATGGATACAAAAATACAGTTAGAATGTATAAATTGTAGCATTCAATACTACAGTAAGGAAATTATAGTTAACAATAATTTACTGTATATTTCAAAATAACTAGAAGAATTGTAATGTTCCCAACACAAGGAAAAGATACATGTTTGAGGGGATGGGTATCCCAATTACTCTGATTTGATGATTACATGTTGTATACATGTATCAAAATATCACACGTGCCCCAACAATATGTACAACTAGGATATATCAATAGAAAAATTCAAAAAAATAAAAGGAATGAGAACAGACCTACACTTGAGAATAGATTAAATAAGCATGGTCCTGGCCCTAAGGCCATCACCATGGAGGCTGCTGGCATTCACAGCCAATCACAGTTCAAAGCAGATCATGCAATTACACTATAAATAATGTAATGTGGGAATACAGAGAAGAGCTGGATTAATTTGTGCCAGATTATGTAGAAGCCTGAATGTCACAGCCAGACTTGTGGTCTGAGCAAAGACATAATGCAATCAATCTATACAGAAGAAACACCCAATTTTTTTTTTTTTTTTTTTTTTTTTTACAGTCTCACTCTATCACCCAGGCTGGAGTGCAGTGGCATGATCTTGGCTCACTGCAACCTCCACCTCCTGGGTTCAAATGATTCTCTTGCCTCAGCCTCCCAAGTACCTGGGATTACAGTCATGCACCACCACCCCCAGAAAATTTTTTTTTTTTTTGTATTTTTAGTAGAGGTGGGGTTTCACCATGTTGGACAGGATGGTTTTGAACTCCTGGCCTCAAGTGATCCACCAATCTCGACCTCCCAATGTGTTGGGATTACAGGGGTGAGCCACTGCACCCAGCCCCAGAAAGATATATCATTTAGGCAAGATTGGAGGGTGGAGATCAGAGCCGGAGGACCAGTTAGAAAGAAATCACATTTAAAAAATGATAGTTCCTAACCTTTACTAAGCACTTCCTGTGCGCCAGGCCCTCTTCTAAGTGCTTTACATTATATATATATATATATATATATATATATATATATATATATATATATATATATGTAGCACATTTGCATCCACAGGGTTTGCAGCATTATGGGCTGAACTGTGTCCTCTAAACTTCATATGTTGAAATCCTAAACCCCAGTACTTCAGAATGTGAACTAATTTGGAAATAGGGTCTCTGCAGATGTAATTAGTTAAGATAAGGTCATCCTCGAGTAGAGAAGGCTCTTTATCCAATGTGACTGACATCTTTATAAAAAGGCAAACTTTGGACACAGATTCACACAGGGAGAACATCGTGTGAAGATGAAGACAGAGATTAGGGTAAGACATCTAAAGGCAAGGAATACCAAAGATTACCAGCAAACCACCAGAAGCTAGGAGGGAGGTGTGGAAAACATCCTCCCTCATGGCCCTTAGAAGGAATAAACCCTGCACTGCCAACCCTTTCATCTTGGACTTGTAGCCTCCAGAATGGTGGCACAGTAAATTCCTATTGTTGAAGCCACTTGGTTTGCAGTACTTTGTTACAAAAGCCCTAACAAATCAATACAGTCTGTCTGTTATTGTCACACACTAGAGAGAAGGAAACTGAGACACAAAAGGTTAAGTAACCCCAAATTACTAAGCCAGTAACTGGTGGGACTTGGTTGGTGCAGAGTGCCTCGCTCAACAGTCCACAGGTGCAACCTCTGCATAAATCCAGCCATCACAGGAAGTCACAGGGCCTGAGCCAGGCCAGCAATGGTGAAAGGTGAAAAGGGAAAAATAATGTAAGAGACATTTCCAAGAAAGAAGTCCAAGACCTGGTTTCTGGTCAGATATGGCAGGTGAGAAGGAAGCAGGAACATCTGTCCTTGGAAAATGGCTCCTCGGTTATTAATGGTGATTACATCTAGATATTATTATAGTTTAAAAAGTATTGGGGTAATCATGTGTTTTCTATCCATTTTCCCAATTACAGAACACTCCATGAGGTCAGAGGCAGTGTTTGTATCCTCACAATATATGTAGATATTTCCACATATATGTTTTGCATATTGCCTGGCTTTAGAGTCCACTGGGTAAATATTGGTGAAAATGAGTTGCTGCCACCTGTCTTTATGCCACAGAACACAAAAGAAGAGGGTGTAGGAGTGTCATTTAAATATGTTTTTATTCTTGAAAGAACTGTAGGCTGGGATCAGCAACCACTGTAGTCTGCTATGTCAGAGCTCTACTCCTCTCATAAAATTACTCCTGGTAAGCAAAGGTGACCATGTAAATTACCAAACAATTTCTGATTTTGTAGGGAGCATGCCTGGATACACAGCTTAGGGACAAGAAACCTACGCTCACCAAGTGTCCACCAGCTCCTCGGCAAGGAGGGAGTAAAACGAATTTTTTCTGCCACAACTTCTCTAGGTAAATTTAGAAAATAGTGCCAGAGTGTCACGTGCAGGTGGCAACTAGACTGAAATGAAAGCCCACAGCCCGACACCAGTGACACTCAGCAAATGCATTGCAATGAGTAGAAAGAGGGAAGAATTTATCATGTAGCCAACCACAGTGCTAAGGGCTTCATAAGTTGGGACAAAGATTTGTTGACCCCCAAAGTCTATTCTTTCCCATCTTCCATAAATAAACTTTTAGCAGGTCACATGAGCACCAAGAATAAAGACTACATTTCCCAGGGTCCTGTGCAGCTGAGTGTGACCACGTGACTTGGTTCTGTCCAATGGGATGTAAGCAGAAGGGCTATGAAAGCACTGGTACCTTTCTTAAAGAATGGTTGGTCCACACCCTTTGTCCCTTTCTTTTTCAGGCATTTGTCTGGTCTTCTGCTGGAAAATGTGGATGTGGTTGTGATCATACTAGACCCTGGGAATAAGGACAAACCTGATGAATGGTGAAGTGAGCAGAAAGAAAGTGGATCCCAGAGGACTTTTCAGAGAGGAGCTTCCAGGCCATAGTATACATCTGTGGACTTTGAAGCAAGATAACTACTATCTGTGTAAGCACTGCTATGTGGGGTCTCTGTTACTCATAGCAAACCTAATCCTAACCATCACACATATATTGGCTTTCTCATTTTCCCAACAATGAAATGAGCAGGACTTAATATCCCAGTTTATGAAGTAACAAAGGTTAGGAGAATAACTCATCCAACATCACACCACCCTGAAGATATGAGCTCAGGTCTGCCTGGCTCCAAAGCCTGTGTCCTTTCCTCTATATTAATTAATTCTGCCTCTGCACTTGGGAATCCTTAAGCACTGTGAGCACTGTGAATTTGTAGTTATGTTGCTTTTCACAATTTGCTGACATGGTTCATGCACTTGGTCAATAAGACCTCTGTTTGGTTCCCTACCAAGGCCTACAGGTGTCTTTGCTCTAAAACAGAGTCAAGGCTAGACAGTAACAGCATCCTGGAACATCACAGCCATATACTTGTGGTCACAAAGAGAAACCAGGCCCAGAGAGTGTGAATGAGTCTGTAAAAGCCATCCCCACTTCCAGCAAAGTAAACCCAGGTCTTCCTCCTACTATTGCTGGCTTACAGAGAGTACTGCTTCTGTGCCTGAATATGCCCAGACCAGGAAGACCATTCATCATGTTCATCATATGTTGTAACTGCTACATTACATAGAATGCTCTCTTCTCAAGCCGCAGACCGACTCAATGGTCTCCTATCAGGTTTGGGGAGGAGCAGAGGCTTTGGCCTATCACCTGTTACTCCAGAAGGCAGAAGCTGGATCAGGACATGTGGCAGCATTGAGTGCAATGCAATGGGGTTCTATGTACAAATTATGTAAAACTTGGGATTTATTTTTTTTAAAAACACAACATATACAACCCATTGGTCAAATCAGGAGGGATCAAGGAAAGAAACACCTCTAAAGGCCTGCATAGAGAGTATCTTATATGTGGCTACCCTTTGGAGAGTCTAGGCCTCTTAGAATCCCAGAGATTCTTAAGAGAAAAGAAAGGTTGTTTGTTTATGAGGTGGGATTTTTTTGTTTGTTTTTGGTTGGCTAGCTGATGGATTTTTTTTTTTCTCTAGTGCTAGTCTAGTCATTGATTGCGCTAACTAGTGAACATTACCATTTATGGTTGTGAGGCCCAAATGCAAACATTCTCCAAGTCCAGGATTTGTTTCTGGGAAAATATGCACAAACCAGAAGCAACCAGTCTTCTCTACCTGCACCTACCTGCACTCTTGCCATACATTGCTAATCAATCATCCATCGCATGCTTTGCCACAGGGTCCTGGTGGAGCAGCAGATCCCTTCATACAGCACTAAGGCTGCCAGTGCCAATCAAATGAAATTGATTTCTTATACTGAAATACATTTTCTGGCCAGGAGCGATGTCTTCTGCCTGTAATTCTAGAACTTTGAGAGGCCAAGGCGGGTGGATCACTTGAGCCCAAGAGTTCAAAACCAGCCTGGGCAACATGGCAAAACCTTGTCTCTCCAAAAAATACCAAACTTAGCCAGGCATGGTGGTGTTTGCTTGTAGTCCCAGCTACTTGGGAGACTGGGGTAGGAGATCACCTGAACCCAGGAGCTCAAGGCTGCAGTGGGCTGTGATCGTGCCACTGCACTCCAGCCTGGACAACAGAGTGAGACTCTGTCAACCAAAACAAACAAACAAAAAACGAAGGAGGGGAGGAGGGGAGGAAGGGAGGAAGGAAGGAAGGAAGGAAGGAAGGAAGGAAGGAAGGAAGGAAGGAAGAGACATTTTCTACTCCGCTTTTTGAGGACAGAGATTAAGTCTCATTCAGGTCTATGTTTCCAACACTTAACAGGAGACTTTGCATACAGTAGAGCCTTGGAACACATTTGAAGAGGGAAAAAAGAAAGAGAGGGAGGGGACAAGAAGAGCCATTAAAAGAATTAGGTTAAAGGGGTCCCCAATTGTTTGTGGAGAGGTTGGATTCAATCTCTCACCAGACTCAGAACTCAAGGCTCCTCTCCATCTACCTTGCTGCAGTTGGCCTGAGAATATCACCACCCCCAAGAACTAGTGAGCTCCTGCAAGGACTTTTTTTTTTTTTTAACAGACTTTATTTTTTAGAATAGTTGTAGGGTCACAGAAAAATTGACACTCCCTGCCTTCCCACATGCATAGCCTCCCCATAGTCAATATGTCCCCACCGAGTGGTCCATTAGTTACAATTGATGAACTTACACTGACACATCCCAGCCCCCGAGAGTTCATAGTTTATGGTTCAGTCTTGGTGTTGTACATTCTATGGGTTTGGACAAATGTGATGTTATGCATCCACAATTACGTTACCATACAGACCACTTTCCCTGCCCTAAAACTCCTCTGTGTCCACCTATTAATCCCTCCCTACCCCCAGCCCCTGACAATCATGGATCTTTTTACTGCCTTCACAGTTTTGCCTTTTCCAGAGTGTCATATATTTGTAATCACAATATATAGCTTCTTTTCAGATTGACTTCTTTCACTTAGTAATATGCATTTGAATTTTCTCCATGTCTTCTCATGGCTTTATAGCTCATTTCTTTTTAGTGCTGAATAATATTCCATTGTCTACATATACTACAGTTAATTTATCCTTTCACCTAATTAAGGACACCTTGGTAGCTTCCAAGTTTTGGCAATTATGAATTAAGTTGCTATAAACATCCACATGCAGGTTTTCATGGGCGTGTAAGTTTTCAGCTCTTATGGGTAAATACCAAGGAGTGTGATTTCTGAATTATATGATAAGAGTATGTTTAGTTTGTGAGAAACCACCAAACTTTTCCAAAGTGGCTGTACCATTTTGTATTCCCACCAGCAATGAAGAATAATTTCTGTTGCTCCTTCTCCTTGCCAGCATTTGGTGTTGACAGTGTTCTGGATTTGGATCACTCTAATAGGAGTATAATGGTGTCTCATTGTTGTTTTAATTTGCATTTCTCTGATGATATACGATGTGGAACATCTTTTCATATGCTTATTTGCCGTCTGTGTATCTTCTTTGGTGAGAAGTCTGTTAAGGTTTTTGGCCCATTTTTTAATCTGGTTGTTTGTGTTCTTACTGTTGAGTTTTAAGTTTTTATCTATATTTTGGATAACAGTCCTTTATCAGATATTTTTTCCCAAATATTTTCTCCCTGTCTGTGGCTTCTCTTTTTATTCTATTGCCAGTGTCTTGCAGAGCATAACTTTTTAATTTTAATAAGGTCCAGCTTATCAATTACTTCCTTCGTGGAGCATGCCTTTGGTGTTGCATCTCAAAATTCATAATCAGGGCCAGGCACAGTGGCTCACACCTGTAATCCCAGCACTTTGGGAGGCTGAGGCGGGAGGATCACCTGAGGCCAGGAGTTCAAGAGGAGTCTGGCCAACATAGTGAAACCCTGTCTCTACTAAAAATACAAAAATTAGCGAGGCATGGTGGCATATGCCTGTAATCCCAGCTTCTAGGGAGGCTGAGGCAGGAGAATTGCTTGAACCTAGAGACGGAGGTTACAGTTAGCCGAGACTGCGCCACTGCACTCCAGCCTAGGCAACACAGCAAGACTCCACCTAAAAAAATAATATTAATAAAATAAAATAAGTCATCATCAAATCCAAGGTCATCTAGATTTTCTCCTATGTCACATTCTGAAAATACTGTAGCTTTGCGTTTTACATTTAAGTCTGTGATCCATTTTGAGTTAATGTTTGTGAAGGGTGTAAGGTCTGTTGTCATTTTTCGCATGTGGATATGCATGGTTTTCTATGCAAACACACTGTTGCTGAGGTGGAAACAGCACTAGCTCAGGAGCCAGCAGACTGGGTGCTTGCCCCAGCATAACCACTAACCTGTTGTGTGACCTTGAGCAAGAAGGAGGCCCTCTGGCCTGCTCCCCATGTGCAGAATGAAAGCCCTGGGCCAAAAGGCTGTTGTAGATCCTTCCGTCCTCCAATCTGCAGGGTTCCCCTGCTATTGCTCTCCTTCTAGTATGACTGTAGGACACATTTGCCCCTCATTCATGTTCCCACCTCAACAGCAGCTCTCCTGAGAAGCCTTTCCTGGGTATCCCAGCCCATGGGCAGTACCTTCCTCAGAGCACCTCCAAACTGATGCCCCCTACCCGCCCCACATTTAGCTTCTGTTGCATGGTGATACCGATGGGTGTGTCCTCTCTCCAACTAACTAGGAGATTTCTTGAGAGCTGAGAATGCTTTGTATTTCTTCTATATGTCTCACAAGAATAAAAACAAAGTTAATAATATAATAATAGCAACAACAATAATGATATGATGATGATTGCTACCCTTTCCTGAACATTTCAAATACATATGCTCATCTAATTCTGCTACTACCCTGAGAAGTATTATCATCCTCATTTTGCTAACGTGGAAGCTGAATCATAAAGAGGTTGTGGGACTTGCCCAAGGTATCCCAGGAGGAAGAGTTTGGAATCTGGGTGCCTTGGCTCAGAAACTATGTGTGTGAGCACTAACTGCTACCAAAGCTCGAGTAGGTGCTGAGCTCCCATCCCTGCTGCACACATCATGTCTATGTGTGTGGCTGTTCAAACATCTTCAGTCTGTGGCACATGTTTATATTCGTTCTAGCCCATCTCTATGTTCCCAATGCCTGGTATAATACTCCACATGTGAATGTCTGGATGAATGGAGATGTTCTAAAAGAAAGGTCACCACCCACCACCACCACCACTGCCGCTCCCCCAACCCCATGGCCTTGCCAGACATTCCACTCATCCAACATCATTTATCCATCCATAGCCCCACCCCATCCCCCACCCCCAAGCACATTACATACCCTTAAAGCTAGTAGAACAAGCTAAGGAAGATCCCACTCACTTCAAATGGTGTTTACCTAGCACTCTATCTGAGCAAAGCCCTGCATAAATAATTCACCTGTCACATTCTCTTTTAGTACATTTTAGGACTTCCTAATAAACTCTGGACAGCTAACTAATTTACAGATCTGATGGCACAACATGCCCATTTACACAGTAGCTTCTAGAGAGAACTTGCCAAGAAATTCTTCCATTACTCCCTGCTAGGTCCTTCCACTTTCAGTGGAACCAGAGGCTCAGACAGGACTCTAACTCTTCCCCTTCTGTCTGTCTCCAAAGCCACTGCCCATCCTGGTTTAGTCCAACCTTTCAAGAGCCTTACAGTGCAGTGTGGATATATATTACTTGGGGACCTTGTTAAAATGCAGATTCTGATTCAGTTGGTCCAGGGTGGGGAGAAAGGGTCTGAATTTCTAACAAGCTCTCAGGTAATGCAGATGTTCCCGGTCCCTGGACCACATTTTGAAAAGCAATTCCCTATCTCCTGCTTCAGCAGAACCCCACACTCCCAAGCCCACCCTCCATCCTCCCAGTAATCTAGCGCACAAGATCGATCACATCGCTTCCCCTCTTGCACCTCCTGGGATCCTGTCCACACTTCTTGGACTGACTCTAGCCACTTGTCTGGGACCTCAGCCTTTTTCTGCTTTGCCTCCTTCACCCGCCCCCCACCCATAATACTATTTACTATCCCTCAACATACCCAGTGTGTTTCTTCCTCCTCTGTAAAATTGCAGGGTTATCTCTGTTGCTCCAGAAAGCCTTCCCTGACCTCCCTTTTCTTCCAAGTGTGATAAGAAGCCCTCCCCTCTGCCTGCACAACACTTCTATATACCTGTGCCATAGCACAGGTGTATTGACCCAGGTTGGTCTCCCCACTAGACTGAGACTTTTGTGAGGACAGGGACCATGTCTTCATATCCTCTGTGACTCAACAAATATTTATTTCATAAACAGATGAGAACCTCATTAAAGTATTCCTTCACACAATGAGGGAAGACAGTTAATAAAATTTCTAAAGGAGCAATAGCTACTTTGTTCTTAAGAGTACAAATCTTTGTTACATGTAGAATCTAACTTTTTAAGCCTAATTAGATATTTGCCTATATTAATGTATTTTACTATGTCATTTGCTTTGCAAAGTGCAGATAAAAATTCCAAATGTTGGCTGGCATTAAACAACTTCTAAGGGTGAAATTAGCAAATTAAATGAATTTGGTCTACAACTGGCACAGGAGATAATGCTCCTTGATTTGGCTGCAGCACGACTTTTGCTCAGTTGTTGGAGGCATTGTTTCATAAATGGTCTCTTAGGAGGATAATAATGGAAATGGCTAGTGATATTTAACAAGGTAGATAGGTAGGTGATAGATAGCTAGATAGATTATAGATAGATAGATAGATAGACCTTTCGCACATTAGGGATAAATATATCAACCACAAATAATAATAACTATCGTTGACTGAGCAGCGGCTCTGTACCAGACCCTGGGCTAATTCTTTGCATCTATGATCTTGTGGTCTCCTCTAAACAATCCTGGGAGATGATTTTCATTATCCCCATTGTACCAGTGGAAATATTGAGTCTCAGAGGTTGAGCAACTCATCAATGAGTAAACATTTAGTGACAGAGGCTAGGCTGAGATCAGGTTTCACTGCTTGTAACCACCAAGCAAAACTGCCTTTTGTCAAAGGTTTACAGTGGTCCTATGTAATTAAGAGACAAGGGCATCTAGTGGCCATATGGCATCAAATACAAATAAAGAGCCTTCATTCCCTGTGATCTGCAGCCACTTCAAAAAGACACTTCAAAGACAGAGGCAATACCCAGGATGTCCAGCCCAATGGGAGAAATTCAAAGCCAATTTAAATCCTTGATGGAATCCCACTTGAAGTGGGGAGTCTAAGACAAATGCATGTAAATGAAAATCTAGTCATTAAACATAGAACTAGTAATTTCCTGGAACTAAGTCAAGCAAGTGTCACATAGGAGCACCCTAGAGAGAGGATCAATATGACTAGAATAACTGGAAAGGAAAGTTAAACAACATCTAGGGAAAGCCCAATATGGTCCAAGTAATGCCCCATGCTCTTCACCTGTGTGATATCATCCATTCCTCAAAGTGTCCCTGTGACGCACTCACAGTCAGGGCCATTTTACAGATGGAAAAACCGAGGCTGGGAGAGATTCAGGAATTGCCTCATAAGTGGCAGGACAGTCTTTTAAACCTGGGTCCATCCTGTGTTTTCTGTGGACCTCCCCCATTCCTCAATCCCTACAAGCCTGCCATTCCTAATGGATTTGTTAAAGTTCTCTAAGTAGTCACTTGCCAGCAAACTGATAGAGCCCAGCTTGAGGCTGTGGTAAACACCAGCCCTTGGTGGGGGGTGAAAGACTGAAATTTCAGGAAATCGTGGAAATACTAGTAATTTGAGAGCATCGAGACACATTGAAAGAGCAGGAAACAAAACAAAACAAAAATACTCCAAACGTTCATTCTATTATTGGAAACCTGAAGAGATGAAAATATGACCTTTTCTGCCTCCTTGCTTCCAAAATAGTGACCAATGTGTTTTATATTTTTACAAGCTATATTAACAGAAGCGACTTCAAATGTGTGTGGCCTCCCGGGAGCTCGATGTTTTGATCTATCTTTTTGTGGCTGTTCTTTGGCATGGAGAAAAGGGACGCTTTTCTAGCAGGCCAGTGTCTATATGGTTTTGATATGGCCCAAACTTTGGCCAAACAAAGCCGTAACCCAGCCAGTCTCTCAAACCATATCTCTTACCCAACTCACAGGTGCCCCTTCCAACCTAACTGCTGAGGCCTGACAGATACCAAAGAGGATCTTCAGAGACGCCAGAGGTCGGGTGCCATCCCTGGAAACGAGGAGAACAGAGTGCTGGAAAGAATCTTCCATTCTTTTTTCCTCTGAGCCTTGATTTCCATATCTGAAATGAGGAGACTCTGCCTACTTCCTGGAGAATCGTGAGGAACAAAGAACTTCTGCACAGTACCTGATGTAGTAGGCACTTAATAAAAGAAGCTGGACAGATGATTGCCTTTCTCCACAATCACCTCAAGGGAAATACTAAAGCAGAAAAGTCATTCTATGGGGGCAGCTTCAGGGCAAATGAGGAAGGAGGCACTCTTCCCTTCTACTGCCTTGAAGGTAGCAACCACTGCCAAATGACTGCATGTCCACGGGGGTGCAGGCAGCTCTGTCGCACTGGGTGGCAGCTACCCACATCCCACTGAGGCTCAGTGGGAAATAGCTACATGACCGGGGAGGAGCTTGATGGCAGGGATTCTTTAAAAGCAGAAGCCTGGTCCACTTCAAGGAGCAAGTGGCCAGTGCCCAGGCAGCCCATGTCTGCATCCTTGGCTACTCTACAGCATAACTCATACAGCTATGGAGTGCGCCCTATGCACAGGCCCTGAACCAAGGAAGCAAACGAGGGCCAAAGCCCAGCCCATCCTCCATGCAGCTAGCCAGACTCCCTGGCTGGAGGAAGGAGGTGCCTCTTGAATTTTTATAAACCGCATAGGAACTAGTGGTGGCCAGGTGCTTCTTTGGAGTTTTTAAGACTGACTTTGAATCACAAAAAGAGTCTTTGCCTCCTTCCACCAACCTTATCAAGTCTCCCCTATTTGCTAGCCGACCAAGCCACAGTCCCTGCCTCTAGGGGCCCAGAGTCTGATGATGGGACAGACTTGGAAGTAAATGACTGCAGGACAGGATAACCCAGCTAGGACAAGTGCTTCTGGAGAGACAGAGGAGCAACTGCCCAGATCACAGGACCCATTAGGGGCAGGGCGCAGAGGAGAAATCTTCATCAGGAAGATAAGGAAATGCAGCCAAATGAAAAGAGGGAATGAGAGGGAGCAAGAGGAAAGGAAATGCAGGGAAAGGAAGAAGAGAATAAAGAAATATTGCAAAAGATGAGACGAAAGTGAAAGAATGAAGAGGATCCCAGCCAGTATGAAGAAGCTTGTGAGTGTGTGTGTGTGTGTGCATGCGTGTGTGCACTTACACCAGAGAAATATAGGGGTGGGGTACACTCTGCGCAAGGCATTGAGATGGTCACTTTATAGACCTTATCTCATTGAGTCCTTATAGCAATCTTGTGATCATTACTATTCCCATTTTACAGATAAGGAACTTAGACAGATGGAAGCCAAAAGACCCAGATGATATATGATGGAATCCACGCTGCCCCCAGTGTACCACAGGAGAGGCAGAGCTGTCCTTTGCTGCTGGTGACTCAGTCCCTCCAATGCCCCTCTTCGTCTTCCCCCTGTGTCAGGCTATTGGATCACTGCAGCACCCCCTAGAGCCCTGAAGCCATGGCCTCACCACCACAGTGACGATTTCAAATGCCAGTTCTGGCTGAGGCTAAGGTTGCTGGCATGAAATCAAGTCTGCCATTAGCACAATGTCCAGGGAACATTTGGGCAGCTATCTGTCCCTCTCAGCCCAGGTACATGGGGGTTATGTTGATTAAATAAATCTAATCATGGAAATGAACTGACCCAGGTGATGGGCACAGCACTCAGCTCCAAGTTACTGGTGATTGTCAGAAAATCCAATTAAGATAGAGCTGAGCCTACTGTGCTGCATACAATTAATTGAGGGCAAGGGTAGGGGCTAAGGGGAAGCTAAGAAAGGAAATCATGTCTTAATATCCATTAAGTTAATCTCCCTCTTAAGCAGTGCCAGAGAGAGTCCAGGAAGAACCTAGAAGAGAATTTAATGGAAACTAGGTACCAGCCTGCTTTAACATTTTCTTGACATTCTGGCTGGGGGACATGTGACAGGCACAGGAGACAAGGACATGCAAGTCTATGTGTCATTTACGGAGCCATGGACTAGGACTGTGGAGGCCCAAGGTCAAATCTGTTCTGGGCTCCATCACCAATTAACCACTTGATATTTGACGCTGTCCTATCTGAGCCTTAATAAAATGGAGTGCTAGAACTGGACCAAAGCCACCTGGTGGCTTTGAAGACCTTCAGCAGGAGAGGGGGAGAAAATGAAAATACAGGAATTTGAGAAAAATCTACCAACCTTATCACAGTGAGCTTGTGTTTCGGCATTATGATACAGCACATAGAAAATACGGGGTGGCTCAGGGCAGGGAGAGAATTTGTTTCTTTCGTCCATTTGAAATTTATTGAGCATCTATATGTTCCAGGTTACAGAAACAAATACTGCATGGTCCTCGACCCAGAGAAAATCTCTTATAGGCCATGGGAGGCTGAGAGGTGTCTGTTTTTCTTCCCAGTATATCCCCAACATTTAACAACAGGTTAATACTTAAATATAGTAGATTCTCAATAAATATGTGTTGATTAAATAAATAAACCAATTTAATTCAAGACAAGTAAACGGACACTTTCAACGAAGCATTTTAAAGCTATAGGGGAGAGAAAAGTGTCCTGGGAACTCAAATATGCGGCCCTCACCCCTACTAGGGAAGCAGAAGGAGGGAGCATCCCGTCCAAAGCTTCCCAAGGGGCGCCGGACTGCGTGCTGCAGCTGTGGGGGTAGAAGTCTTCAGATAAAAGATGGGGAAAACAGACCAAAGCAAGTCTCGCTGGCCAGTGACACTCCAGGAGCATGGCCCATGGAAGGATCCAAGGCTGAGGGATCTGAGGTAGCCCTACAGAGATACTCTGCCAAAATCCAGTCACGGGAAGGAGGGAGGAGGCGAGGATCGAAAATGAGATTTGGTTTAGGCCGGAAGAACGGGCTGCGCCAACAACGAGAAAATAAAATGGCGAGCTGGGAAGGGTGTAGCGCGGGCTAGAAGGGCGAGAAACTTGAGAACCACGGGCGCGGGAGACTGGCAGGGACGCAAGCCCGGAACTGGCGGAGGGGTGGGCAGGCGCATGCGCGCGCGCAGCCGAAACTCCGGCTGATGAAACTGACAAAGGCGAGAGCGCGCAGCAGCCCACAGCAGCCGAGTTCGCGCCGCCGGTAGGTGCTGCCATGCCAGGGGGCGGGATCGTGGAGCGCCTCGTAGAACCGCACGAAAGCAAAAACAAAGCCATCTCTCCGAAGCAGAAATAGAACAGACGTGGCCGGGGAAAGCCAAATATTTGTGAGATGATGTGAACAAAGGGGGAAAAGTCAATCCAGGGAAGTTTGAGTTTCTGGTTGGAGGCTTCAGCGGCTCTGATCGGTGGATACTTTAAGAGAACATCCTTTGCCCCTGCTCTCCCTCTCTCCCCGAAGAAAAATAAATCCTTGGCAAAATGAGACTTGACGGCATGAAAAGAAGGTCTCCAGACTGTCCCAGCTGGCGCGGGCGGGGCCGGGGCCGAGGTGCCGCTTGGTGACACTGCAGCCGCGGCTCAGCACTGTCACCCAGAAAGGCCCGCCGACGTCTGTATGCAGGGAACGTGGCTCTTAGCAGAGCCTGGACAGGCGCAGGGCCAAGGAAGTCTTTGTTTTTGTTTCTTTCTCCAGCCCTTCCTGCCAATACATCAGGGATATAACTCCTTGGTGTTTCTGCCTTACAATCGCTCCTTATACCCCACCCAGATCCTCAGCACTGCAGCTCCCACTGCCACTGCCCGCTGTGAGTCACCTCCCCCTCTCCCTTTTTTAAACCAAACAGCAAGGCCATATTGCAGTTATCCATAAATGGAAAAGCAAGAAGCCACCACTACCTGTTTGAGAAGATGGCATTTTAATTAGCACACTCCGGCTGCCATAAACCCGGGCTCCTGCCCCACCTCTCTCCCCCCGCCCCTCCTCCCCCACTCCTCCGCCGTGCCCTCTCTCAACCTCCCTGCTCACCCCCATCTATGTAAAAAAGCCATAAAGCCTCTCTCCAATCGCTTTCTCGGAGGGAGTTTTTGCAACCCCCACAACACAGGTTGATTGGAAAGGTCTCTCTCCTGGATAACAACAATTCAATGTGCCTTGACATTTTAATAGCCTGCCGTCCTGGTGAACACAATCGAGCAAGGCAGTGAAGCAAAAATCATTAGGTAAGCAAGATAATCTAAGCGGAATCTGCCGCCTGCAGGCTCACATCTGGGGGCAGGTTGCACAGCTGGGCCGTCCACAAAGCTGGGCTCCTCCTGTCCTGCAGCGCCTTTGTATATGAATACCAATATATACACTTGTTTAGCTAGAGACACACACTTACAGGTTTTGGTAGATAAATACAGTCAGGCAAGTGTACCGACCACTGACGCCCCAACATGAAATAGCGTAAGAGTACACAAATTTACCATGAATCAAAATATCCACCATCCCACCAAAGCGCCACCAAGATAAACGTACGGCTCTAAGCGCGGGTTTGCTATATCAAAGAGAACAAGGCAAATACTTGTTGGGATTCCTAATACCAACCATGTAAAGGCTTTTGATGCATATATATATGCCCCCTGAGTGCCCTAGGCTGGTATTCTCCTGCGTGCTGCTGTCCAACTTGGCTCTGGTCACATGGCTTTTGGGCTTGAAATGGTGCAACCTACCTTATTTTCTATTGTTATCTAAAGGAATGCATATATATGCGTTCATTTATGTAAATATTTTGAATATAATGCCATGGCTAGATATATAATTTAAGCATAATATACAACATAACATATTTATACTTATTTTGCAGGGAACTGCTATTAAAGCTTCACATCTAATAACTCATTTAATCCTCAAATTGTAGGTACTGTTATTATCCCCAATTTACAGATGAGATAACTGAGGCACAAAAGTTTGAAGCAGCTTGCCCAAAGTCATCTTCTAATAAGTGGTGGAGCCAGGATTTGAATCCAAGCAGTCTGGCTCTAGAGTCCAGTGTATTATCCATTAAGTTATGCTGTTTCATAAAAAGTAAAGCACACAAGTAGATATAAAATGTGTTGCATGTCTTCATAAGGTCAGTGCATTCTATTATGAATTTATATATTTATGTACATGCATAACACACACGTTTGTGTGAACTGTCAAAAGGTGCAAGGAAGTATGTCTGACTTCTTTTTAACATAAACACCTGCCTGCACTTGTATATTCAGCCATATTCATGTATTGAGCATCTTGTGAGTCCCTAAGCCATGTGCTGGGGTACTGAGGATACAATAATTAATTAGACACAATGGCCACCCTCAAGAACTCATCACCTATGAGGGAGTCAAACAAGTAAATAGATGCTTAACCTTGAGGGTGATAGGTTAGAGGCTGACACAGAGCTGCAGAGACTAGGATGGCCCCTTCCCCCACCCATCCCCACCCTCCTGACATATCTTGCACCAGAATCTTCCAGGGAAGCCACACACTTATTCCCATGAGGTTGTCATCACTCAGAACATGTTGAGGGTTCCCTTTGGGAATTGCCTTCTAAACCATTTTATAAGCTGCCCAAGAAAATGATTCTTGTTATTTAATAATTACATATAATATGCACACTCACACCCCTTTCTTAGGAAGGAGGCAGAAGTGACATCACAAAACCCAGGGACCAACAGATGATAGAAAATTCTCCTGTTGGAGTCCAACCCTCCCCAGCTGGTCCATGCCCCTCCCTCTCCTTCTGCACACAAGTCCCCCAGCATAGATCCCGTTCCCTGGATGCTGACTTGGCAAGCTATTCACTTTATGAATATGACCCTCAGAGGGGAGAGCCCCTCTCAGCAGCCCCCGAACTATGTTATCACCATTATTAAGGAGCTTAAAGAGGAGCTGGGAGGACGAGACACCGCTGGAATTGCAGCCTGATTGTGATTGATGTGTTCCTATTAGCGCCTCAGTGTTATCTCTCTGGATAGCAAGAACAGCCAGTGGCTTGTAACACAACAGATTACCTGAGTTCTCAGCCTTAGAAGGATGTTTAAATAAAATATAGTCGCTCTTAGCAAGAGGCTCATTTTCTCCACGAGGCTCCCAGACTATTTCATGTCAGCTCTGATTCGCTGCGACTCTCCTCAGTAAACATGTCTTATCATTAATAATTCTTTACAAGCACAATCTCCAAGAGTCCTCTCTCTCTCTCTCTTTCTCTAGGTGGCTGGACTCAGACACATCACACTCCAGTTTGGGTTCCAAGGTGCTTCTCTCTGGATTTTCACCTGCCTTGCCAAAAATGATTGATTACGCTGGGCCAACTGGGTGTCCGGCGATACCCAACAAATGACTTTGGCCCCTAACCGCAGGCCTTGGCCAGATAGAAATCAATATTTCACCATTAAAATCTATCAAAGAAGAGTTAAGGCACCATCTGTCCCTGCCGCCTCTCTATGGTGTGTGAACATTAAATCCGACACTTGTACTACATGGGTAATCAATATATAGTGGTTCACAGATCATTTGTGGTCCCCTTTTAGCAGTGATGGATGTCTGGAATCGTTGTGATTCATTTTGTCAGACCATTAAACAAGATTCTGTCCAGTTCCTTCCTGATTTCATTTAGAGGATCATTCTTCACAGTTCATAAGAGGGAAACAGTTTTACCAATCTGCTTCTATTTCAATAAGTCACTTTATAGAGATTTTGTGTCCTCCAGACTGTAAAAATTCTGGAGAGATAGTACAAACAGACCTCTAAAACTATTCACTGCATGACATATGCATAAAGTGTGAAGAGAGGAATGTAAATATGTTTACCTCTTTATCTGCAAATGTTGGTTTTAACCCCCTCCTAGCTGGAGAGCTGGCCAGGGTACTCCAGGCATCGGCCTGCTGTAGCAAGAGGCGGCTAAAGTTTGGTGACTGGAGGCTAATTTACAGGGATGACGAAAATCCCCTGACTCCTTATGAGCATGGTGGAAAGCAAATGGGAATGGCTCTTCCAGGGGCCACATTTTAGAGACTTTCTTTTCTATGGTTAAGATGTCCTTGCCCCTCATGCAAATGGTTGGCAAACGCCTCTGCACTCCCAGACAGCATGCTGACCCAGGAGAAGCAAGACTGACCTTGCCCTTGAGGGCAGGAGTGTGGATGACCAGGAAGGTCTTACATGCCAATATGGCTACCATCTGTGAAGCACCAACCTGTGTCAGGCCCCATACTTGCACAATTCTTGCCCTTAACAATCCTGAGAGATAGGTACTATTATCTCCACTTTCCAGTAAGGAAACTGAGACTCAAAAAAGTTAAATAACCTGCCTAAGATTATTCTAGTCAGGGAATGTAAGAGTCAGGACCCAAACTTAGGCCTGTCTGATGCCAGCCTCCACACTGAACTGTAGTCAGATCTCAGCTGGTGGCCATTAATCTGCAGATGATTTTGTTTCAACCCAGGTGAATTTCCTTTAATGCTCCTGGATGTCTTACTTGCATCAACCAACTATGGTGTTACTAGGAAACAGAATTTTATTCTATCCTTATTTTAAGTAAATCTACAGTAAGATCACTAAATTATGCACTCCAAAACGAAACACTGGATTTTAAACTATTTTCTGTTTTGGGATTATTGGGCAATTACTTCACTGTTGCTGATATTAGTGTAGATAAGTAGATGTCAATTTAACTATTAACATAAGTACATATACATATACGTACAGACTTACACACATAATTTATATATAATTATTGTATGTCACATAAGTATATATAACTTAAAAGATCTTAGAGATGATTTAGCTTTTCCTTTTTTTCTATGCTTTTAAAATAAAGCAATGGAGGCTCAGCAGGACTAAAAAGCTGGTCCAGGGACAAGAATCTTGTTTTCTGATTCCCAAGTCAAAATGCTTTGCCAAAAAATTATAAGTAATAGAACATTACACAATTATGATTTTTTTGGTTTCATATTTGTGGAGGGGATGAGTGGAGAGAGTTGTATTCATTTTGCAGTTTACAGAACAGGAAAACGGCCAGTGCATTCTTACTTCCATTTCAGTTCACTGACTACTATGCCATCCTGCCTGGAGATGGGCGTTCCTTTAGATAACAATAGAAAATAAGGTAGGTCGCACCACTTCAAGCCCAAAAGCCATATGACCAGAGCCAAGTTGGACAGCAGCACTCAGGAGAATACCAGCCTAGGGCACTCAGGAGGCACATGGCATGGCAGAGAGAGCTTGGACTAGGCTTTAGAAAGATTAGGCAAAAAAATCCATCTGTGCTCCTGTGTCACCTCAGACAAGCCACTTAGCCTCTCTGACTGCCTTTTTCCTTATCTGTAACACTGAAGTTAATTGCACCTACGTCAAAAGATAATTGCAAGGATTAAATAAGACAATACAAATTTCAGCACAGTTCCAAGCACAATCCAGGTTAGTGCCCTTTCTTTTTCCCTTCCTTCCTCCCTGACCTTATTTCATAAATGTGTATTATACCATATTTCAGTCTCCAGTAACAACCTGTAATGGGATCTGCCACATAAGAATTTATCTAAGTCTTTCTTGATTCTAGAAATATTAAACCTAAGAATTAAACAGAGAATTGCAAGGTCTTTGGTTCAACCATTGACCCGGTGCAGAAATCACTTCCAGCACCTGCCTGATGGGTCATTTTCAATGACCAGGAGCTCAAGATGTCTAAAGAAGGCTGCCTCATTGCTGGACAGTTTCTTAATGATAAATTTCCTGCTAAACCTGCCTCCATGTAAATTCTATCCTTCAGTCCCAGTAACAACTCCAATCCATAACCACCTCATGTTCCACATAATTTAATAGAATGAAAAGAAATGTTCCCTTTAATTTGTGTTCAAACTATCTTCTTGAAGCATTTTGATGATTTCACTAGAATATAAGAGGTTTGTGACTGTGCCCAAGTTGGCATTATGCATGTCTTTCTATGTTAGCTTTGAGCACATCCCAGCTCATATTGAGTGTGGTGAAAGAGTTTTGTTTCTGTTTTTGTTTTTTCTCTCTCTTTCATGGACCTCACCCTGGTCCTTGCACTCTTTGGGCTCTTGCTGTCTCTGCAGTTCTCTTTTTGAGTGTGAAACCTATAACTGCTCAGAGCATTTCCAATTAAATTTTATATTCAGTTTTCATTCATCTATTTCTTTCTTTTCATTCTTTGCTCTTCCTAACGATTTTTCTCCATCCACCTGTTTTTTCCATCACAGATATCCCAATCAAGGCAGAAATGCCAATCTATACTTTGTGTTTGAATAATGCCCCTTAATAATAGGATGAAATGAAGTCCAGCTCTAAGAGCAAGGTCAGCCGCAGCACCTGTTGAGGCAGCTGTTGTGCACCTTCAGCAATGATCTTCAGACATCAGCATAAAGCCCCTGTGAGCAGGCTAATATCCACTCCAGGATCTCAGGGCATACCATGGTCTCTCAACTATTCCCACTATTCACGCACTCCAAAATTACTAGTGCCTGCTTTGCCTGGTTGCCTAGTTCTGCGATTACTCTGTGGCACTGAGGTTAATCTTGTGGGCCCTACTCAGGTCTGAATCTTCCAAATCCCACTTATTGCTGAGGTATCATGTTCCAAATGTTAATATCTCAAAATGCCCATTTTTGCTGCTAGGTTTCTTGTCTGTTTGTAGACCTCTGAATCCAGTGTCTTTGGTCATACTTGGACATATACAAATTTCTTCTTGTAAATGTGGCCTAATTAGGGAGAAAAAATTCTGCACTAGTTCTTTTTAAAAAGTCAGTTCTATACACATCCATTCAGGTAAAATTGCACAAGCTCACACTTGACCAGGGGCTGCTTGAGCCATACTCAATTAGAGGTCAGCCAAGACACAAGCACACCTGCCTGGCACATGCCTGTGCTCATCTGATGTGTACTAGCAGCTGAGCATGCAGCAATCACATACACACACACATACAGTCTGAGGTCTGAAAACCACTAACCTAATCCCTCTCCCTCTCTCTGCTCAGGCATAAGCAGAACTACTTCTGATGGAATAGGTTATACATTCCTAAAGATTTCCCGGTATTCCAGATATTCTCTCACTCTTTGTCCCAAGATCAAACAGTATACACCTCTCAAAAGTTTCTTTCAGAGCCAACTTTGGCCCATCTTGCTGTAATTAAAGCCCATCCTAGGGGCTTACAATTTTTGCTTATTTATTTATTTATTTATTTATTTATTTGAGACAGAGTTTTGCTCTTATTTCCCAGGCTGGAGTGCAATGGCGCGATCTCAGCTCATTACAACCTCTGTCTCCCGGGTTCAAGCGATCCTCCTGTCTCAGCCTCCTGAGTAGCTGGGATTACAGGCGCATGTCACCATGGCTGGTTAATTTTTGTATTTTTAGTAGAGACCAGGTTTCATCATATTGGTCAGGCTGGTCTCGAACTCCTGACCTCAGGTGATCCACCCGCCTCAGCCAGGATTACAGGTGTGAGCCACCACGCCTGGCCTAATTTTTGCTTCTTTATAAACTCTTCTTCTTAATAATAACACTCTTAGTTATATACCTACCATTTGTGAGGCATCTTATTGGTTACCTTGTGAGATTATTTTATTTAGTTCTCATAGCAGCCTTCTGCAAGACAGATTTTATTTTCTCCATTTTGAAATGAGAAACTAGAACCATAAGAGTTTTAGTAATTCACATGATATCATACAGCTAATAAATGACAGAAGGAGGTGCAAACTCTGGCCAGACTCCATCAGCAGAGCTACTAACACCAGGCTATATTTTTATCAGGAAAAAAAATAGAGTTAAATATATTCACCTTACAATTGTAGTGAGATCTACATACAGAGTTCTGGAAGCAGAATCCAGGCCTCATTAAAAATCTTCACAGCTATTAATTACCTCTACCTGACTTAGCCCCCAAATCATGTCCTGTTATCTAAACATCGACAATAGTTTTTCTAATTGCACTTTAAACTCCTGATGAAAGGAGCCAGTTAGCCTATAAGTAAGTCATTGTGCAAAAGGGACACAAGACTTAAATCTCTTCTTTCAACTCAGAGCCACAGAAGAACAGAGCATCAAGAAAGGGATCAGAGCATTTCACCTCTTCTGGTCCACATGCTCTTTGGCCAGCAAGGATTTGGGAACCATGCTGAAATTAACCACCCAATGGTGAGGAAGGAAGATGGGTGGCTAAACCAGCCCTGGAAGCCTGCACCTGGGCAGGAGACTGCTGCACAGCAGGGCCTCGTTCATGGGTGACCTCCTCAAACCACCAGAACCTGTGGCCAAGAGGACGAGCCTGACTTATGGTGCCCTTACACTCCAGGGAAAGGGGTGCAGGGTGCCAGGAGGAATGTTAGAACTAGGAGACTCAGCTAGTGGTTATCAGCTGGGGTGGGGCATAGGATCTCCCTGGAGGGCATTCAGACATGTGACAGTGAGTTGTTGCAATGACTGAGGGTGCTGTGGGTAGTTAGTGGGCAGGGAAAGTTCTAAGTGTATTCTAATGTGTGGGACAGTCCCATGCAATGATGAATTGCCCATTCAAAATGCCAGTGGGACCCCCATGACTGAGTCTCTTTTCTAAATTTATAGATGAGGAAGGATTTCAGTGAATCTCCTGAAAGAGATCTAGAGAAAATTTTTTCTACCCAGTGTTGTCAGTGCAAATTCAGCTCCTCCAGGAAAACATTTTATGAAGGTTGTTACTTCCTCTTAAACTCATCGAGAGGGCTGCAGCTTCTACAAATAGAAAGGGAAATGGTATTCATTAAAGTTATCAAATCCTGCATTAAATATAATAAAGACAATCTCATTTCCTCTGGGAAAATGAAAAATCTGTGAATCAGATGGCAATGGAAGAAAGGAAACTGAGGCTCAAAGGGGTTGAGTAAGCTGACTAAGGTCACACAGCTCATCTGTGACAGAGGCAAGATGCCAACTCAGCTGTCCCAGGCAGAAAATCGCACAGTCCTTCCATGGAGCCCTGTGAGGTCAGCCAACACCCACTGGGTGCCTCAAACCACGCCTCAGGTCTTCTGAAGGCTCTGCCAACCTGGAGCAAAATCAAGAGAGGCAAAGTTCATCTGAGAGCCTTCTCTCCTCATGTGGTTCCCTCAGCTTCATCCCTTTACCACCTGACTTGGCCAGGAGAACCTGGTTCTTGATTGCTGCTGCCAGGAGCTTTGCTTTTGACGCAAAAAAACTTGAATATATAAGAAAGGAAGTTCCTGTGGTGGAACGGGAGTGGGGAAGGGCATTACTGCTAAGGAGAAAACCTTTCTACAACTATCACCATTTTACAACTTTCCCTTCCATAAGCTAGCCTTTGGGACCTGTTGAGGAAATTTCCAGGTGTGGCTTTGTGCTTCTGACCAACTCTGAAGCCTTCCACTTTATTTCTAAGTGGCTTTGAACCATCAGGACAGCAGGGAGGGGAATTATAGTGAGGAGAGATCTGGGGTAGGGAGGGGAAATGGCACTTCACTGTGGGCTCTGAGACCTGCAGAAAAACAGGAAAATGAAAAAGAACAGTGCCGATAAGATAATGGCTCATCTTGGCAATTTTTAAAATTCTGATGTATTTACCAGAAAGTGGTTGGACTGAAATTTCCATTCTATCATTTCCCAGCTTGTGGCCTTGAACACGTGCCTTAACATTGCTGAAACTCAATATCTTCATTTGAACAAACAGAGTGGTGATTTCCACCCCACAGTGGTGTTGTTCAGAATGAACATGAAAATAAAGCAGCGAGCACGTAGTCGGCTCTCAGTAAGTAGAAGCAGCTATGACTGATTTGCTGGAAAATGGACTGCACAACATGGCTTTACATAGGAGAGTGCAAAAGAGCTCATCACCTCCAAAGCTCTGACTCTGCTTTAGGGGAAGAAGACTGTCAATCTATTCTTCCCCTAAACAGTAGGTGGGGGCGGGGAGAAGGAGCAAGGAGGGGAGTTTTCAGGGTAACAAGACTAATCAGGATTTCACCATCAAAGCAAATATATCCAATTAGCAGCTATTAAAGAAGCATTTTCTGGCACTGTGCACAACAAAGGCCATTCTACCTAGCGGAAATTAATCTTAATTATTGGTACCTGCACACATACGTGCAAAGGGAAGCAACTCACATTAATCTACATTAAACTTAATAGCAGTCCGTGTATTATCTACTCTGAGTCAAAATTGACTGCTGGCCCCTGTGTAGATATCTGCAGTGCTAACTCAAGTAATTACAGAGCAGTGGGTCTCAAAGACACAATTTGTTCCCTATATAATAAATCAGCTACTAGAAGCTTTTTATAATTAAAAACCAAAAGAAAAAAAATAGAACTGTATAGGCAAATGTCATTTTCTTCTAAGGGAAATTAGGGAAAAGAAAAGCGTGTCTCCTTCTTGCCTAGTCTGAAAGGGGAAGGAAATACATGTCTCTGATGGATTCCTAAACAAAGAGAGAAACAAATACAGTGGTAGAGTTTCAGAACTATGGAAAAGAATGTTTTTAGAATCTTAAATTTAAGGTTTCTAAGAGGCCTGATATTCCTTTCCAAGAAGACCAATAAGGCTGTCTAGGAGAAATGCTTTATAGGAACTGGAATTTTCATTAGGATGGGACAAGGTGGAAGGCCAAGTTGATTATATTAAATTCCACCTAGCAGGACCCGTTGAATGACCATGAGGTCAAGGAAAATGATGACTATGTTTGCTTCCTCCCTGCTGCCCACCACCCTTCCTATGAGGACATCATGCATGGATTCAATGCATCAATTTTTAGAGGTTACCCTCCCTTCCATAGCTCTCTTTCACTTTTGTCACCTCTGCCTCCAGAAACCATTGGCCCTCTCCCCAGAAACCATGAGCCCTCCCCCTACCTCAACCACTCCAGCAAGTTAGGGCTTCTCAGCTGCTTAGAATCCTGCATCTACTGGTGCTGTATGACCAATGAGGCTATCTAGTCCTACCTTAACCCCAGCCAACATTTCCTAAGGCGTGACTTGCCTGCCCCCATTGGAATGGAGATGATTAAGCAATTCTCAGATAACACCCCGACTTCATTTGCTAAGAGTCTGCCTGCAGGCACACCATGGTCATATTCCACATCAGGAAGGCAGCCCACCCAATCTGCTGCAGTTGGGACACAAGATTGCCCAAGCCAGATCTTCCCTGACTAGCCGCCTGCCCCTACATCTCCTAGACTGCAGCTCATCCCAGTGTAGAGCCCCTCCTAATCCTCTACCTCCATCCTGCCTTTTCTCAACTCTCACCTCTGGGAGTCCCCCAACTGAGCCTGCCTTCCCTCAACCCACCCAGCACCCCTCCCGGGTCCCAGCCATGGCAGCCATGTTCCCCCATTCAGTTGTATGTACAATTGCAAGTAGAAGGTGCCTCCCAGGATTGTGCAACTCAGTGGCCCAGATAACCCTTTGGCACTCATCACCACCAGCTTGGCTCCATCTTGATTCTACACCCTGGGCCTCCTCCAGCTTGCTGGTTCCCTTTGCTCAGGTATGAACCTGCTCTCAGTCTCCAGGACTCCTCCAGCCAAAGCCCTTCCCAAGCTCTCATCCCCTCACTGGAGGAATCTAAGTCAATCTCTGATCCCCCTGGGATTCTTTCCTCCTGATCGCTGGTCCAACCTTTCCCCATCAGGTCAAACCTCCCTTCCAGATCACAAACCCCAGATATCTTCCCTCATCCCAGCCTTAGTGTTTTCCCCATCCCTGCTCTCTAAGCTGTGTATAGCTCTTGCTGCCTCCTCCCACCTCTTAACCCTGACTGCTTTATTCTCTATTATCTGATAGTATCATTTAATGCAATTTTTAAATTAAAAATCATGTACATGTTCCCTGTAGAAATTTTGGAGAATACAGGAAAATAAAGAAAGGCAGGTGTTTACTACTCAAGCCTTCTTTTCGGGACATATGGCATACATGCAAATTTACAAAATAGGTGTGGAATTGATACAGATTTTTTAAATGATTTTCATTCTATTTTTTCAATAAATAACATGTATGTGCCCTAGTCTGTCAGCATCCCGCCCCAGTGGCAACCAGTGTTATCAGCTTGTTTTGTACTTTCTAGCAATAGTTCATTCACTAACAAGTATATATGAATATAAATGCAACTTTTCACACAAATGATGGGATCCATCACACTTTTTTACACCTTACTATTTTCACTTAAATATTAGAGGTTATATCATAGACATAGATCTGCACCAGCTTCCCTTTTAAATATATCTATTTAATTAAAACAGTGTATAAATAACAACACCGTTGGAGTTACGGCATAGCAACAATCGTGAGAAAGGTATTTGGCCATTGAAGTTCATATAGAAATTTTAGGAAAAAAAAACTACCAACTTAGGAAACACTGTTCTGTCTTGTTTATGATTCTGCCTGCTCTCCTGATCACCCAACCTTATTAATAAGCCCTCCAGACCTGCTTGAATACCTCTAGTAATGGGGAACTCACTTCCTCAGGAGGAGGAATAAATATATTTAAAAGGGAAGCTTTTAGATGATGAGACTCTCATCCTGAACACTGTGGGAATTCTTTAGCTTTTAAAATCTATTTCATCCATTCGGACACTGAAGAGCGAACACTTGACATTGTTTCTTAACCATGTCATAGGACGTGGTTTTTAATTCAATTTTGACTTAACTTTGTCTTTTAACTTAATTTTGAGTTTCTGAAAGGCAGAGACCAAGGCTTGGGTTTCTCGTGCACCCCTTTCCAGTACCTGCCATGGTGCCACCCACACTGCCCCCACAGAGTACCTCCTTATCTTTGAGCCCTCAGTGAGCTCAGCACTTCTTCCAGACAGCCTTTCCTAACACCTCGCCCCCAGAATTTCTCCAGTTATTGTAATTGTCTCTTTGTGATCTGTATTCTTCATTGCTCATGCAAAGCCTACCACTAGTTTTCAAAAACATATACTTATTTGGTGAATAAATAAACAAATAAATGAGGAACACACTTTTTTTTCTTTTTTTTTTTTGAGACGGAGTCTCGCTCTGTCGCCCAGGCTGGAGTGCAGTGGTGCGATCTCGGCTCACTGCAAGCTCCACCTCCCAGGTTCACACCATTCTCCTGCCTCAGCCTCCCGAGTAGCTGGGACTACAGGCACCCACCACCACACCCAGCTAATTTTTTTGTATTTTTTAATAGAGACGGGGTTTCACCGTGTTAGCCAGGATGGTCTCGATCTCCTGACCTCGTGATCCACCAGCCTCGGCCTCCCAAAGTGCTGGGATTACAGGCGTGAGCCACCACGCCTGGCCGACCTTTTCTTAAAAGACAGTGATGACAGAGTAGTGTCAAATTTCTCAAGGGGACCTTGCAGAATCTAAATACAAGGAGAGTTTCTCCCAAGATCCCTGGGATGCTGACAGGGCTACCACTTGCTGTGTTTAACATCCCTAGGGCTCCATTTATGAAGCACCCAATCATGATAGAACATTCAGAAACACAAAGTTGGAAGCTAGGCGTCAAGGCCGTGCAAACTCCATGAAATCAGGTGCCAGGAAGGGTTCTTAGAGAGATTTCATAAAAGTTATTGAGGGGCAGAGGGAAGAGAATTAACATTTCTGTGCTCCCATTTGTGCCAGAAATAGAGTTTGAAGTTAAAGATGAACTTGTCCTCTAGCAGAGAGGAAGAGAGGAGTCCTGAAATCAGCCCTGAAGAACACTCATCTTTCCTGCCCTTCCCACCCAGAAACTGCACCCAGCTCTATATTGCAATTATCAGCCAGTCCACCTACAACTATTTCCTAAGAACCTACGAGTTAAAAAAAGACCTGGACCATGTCTCAACACTCTTCTTAGCAACATACAAACACATTTACACGAACATCAAAACAATGCTGTAAATGAAACGCCTCTATAAAATGTTCATACAAGATTCTTGTGGTAGAAGAAGCACGGAGACCAAAGAACAAAACATTTGAATGCTAGCTTCTCAGCCATGTGACCTCTGTCAGTTTACTTCACCTCACTAAACTTTATCTCTGCAATGGAAATAAAAATGCCACCCCATATGTGTCATGTGTAAGGATAAAATGAAATGTAGTGAGATTACGTATGCAAAGGTGGGCAGAAAATGCACGTGGACTTTAGAAGGTGCTGGGCTGGAAATGGGGCACAGAAAGAGAGAAGTCCGAAGGAGCCAGAGGGAGAGGTCATCTGGAGGTGCAAGGGAGCACACTTGACATATCCATAATTGTTCATTCATCCTGTTATTCTTGTCACTCCACAAATATTCAGGGAGCATCTACAAATGGGGAACAAGTCAGACACAAGGTCTGCCCTCATGGAGCTGACAGTTTAACAGGGATACAGATGCTTAAAGAAATGATGTGAATTCAGCTCAGTGCTCTGAGACACGAGGGAGAGTTGGGACATGGGAGTGGCTCCTCATTCAGACAGGTGGGTGTAGAGAGACTTGTTAGAGGCCAGTGACATCTCAGCTTTCAGAAGCAAGTAGAGTCATCCAGGTTGGTGGGGTAGGGAAGAGGAGATGGGATTGGAGCTTTGTAGGAAGGCTTGCATCTCAGGCCTGTGCTCCCCCAGAGAGTGAGGGAAAGAAGTGACCAGAAGACAGCCTCATAAGCCATGATCATGAGTCTGACCCACATGGTAATAATCACCATAAGGTTTCAAGTGGGAGAGTGACACACATGGTCAGATTTGCATTTCAGTAGCAGATTTGGGTGGAGCAGGGCAAGATAGCCAGGGAGACAAGTAAGGAGAGAGTTGCAGGAAATAAAGAAAGGTAGAGAGCATTGGACACTACAGAAAGCAGAACATTACTCAAAGTGCTCATGAGAGATCGGAGTTAAAGGTAGGGTGAGGAGGCAGTCAATGGTGGCCCCCAGGTGTCTGGCTGAGGCAGCTAGGTAAATGGTGGGACCACTGACTAATATGAGGTTTTGGAGAAAGATCTTGAGTTTAGTTTTGGATATATCAAGATCGGGGTTCCTGAGAGATATCCAAGTGGAGTTGTCTAAGAACAGATGAGTACATGGACTCCAAACCAGGAAATTCTGGATTGGAGACAGAAGTTGGGCATTATGTCAGCCCCCAGATAATGAATGTTTGCTGGGCTGCTGATGACGTTCCACAGAGAGCAGGGGCAACAAGGAAGAGAGGACAGCCAGCAAAGCCCCTCTAACAGGGCAGAAGAGGAAGTGTCATTACAAGAGCCTGGAAATTAGCTAGACAGATGGGAGGGAACCCCACAGAGAGAGCAGGGTTACAGAAGCCAAGGAAAAAGAGGATATCAGCAGGGTGGGGTAAGTCGATTTTGCTATGATGATATCTGACTTGAGAAGTACTTATTGGATAGGCCAAAGTGGAAGTGTCAGTGACCTTGGCAAGTTTCGGTGGAGTCGTAGGAGTGGAATCCAGATTGTCAGGATGAAGGAGGAGAATGTGGGAGGTAGGAAGGAGGAGACAGCAAGTGCAGGCAAAGCTTAGGAGGCACTTACTGTAAACATTAAGATGAAAGATAGGAAAGTACCTGGAAAGAAATATCTATAGGCTGAGTTTTGGGAATGATGCTTTTTGTTTGTTGTGTAATATGGGAGAGATTTGATCATGTCTTAATACATCTAAGAAAAAGCCAATACAAGAAACGAAAAGTTTTAAAGATGTAGAAGAGAGGGAGGAAATAATAATAATAGTAGAGGCAAATCTCTGAGGAGATGGATGGAGATTGGATCCAGGAGGTATTTCACTGGGACAAGAATGAAAGAAGATGCTGTATATGTTAGAAACTCTGTCGGGTTCAGGTAACAGTACACCCTCTGGGACTGTAACTTGGAAAGTAGCTTGGACATTTGAAAGTCAAACAGTAGCTTTTTACTACCCTTAATTAAACTGTTCAATGTTGGCAGGGCTCAGAATCAACAGCTCTGTGATTTGTTTCACCTTTGCCTCATGGTTGCAGGATGGCTGCAGCAGCTCTAAGCATCACATCCTTACATGCCCCATTCATAACCAGGAACCATGTGTCCGTAAAGGGCATAATTCTCTTCATGCACTTTTCTCTTAGAAGAAAGAAAAACATTTTTCAGAAGCACTTCACAAGACTTCTTGACACATCTCATTATGTAAAATTGGGACTTAACAGTCACGCACAGACCAAGGCTGGGCCCAGTTCCCACCCAGCACACGAACAGAATCAGTGCTTCAGTGAGAAAGAAGAAAGGGGCAACTCTGGGTTAGAAATAGCCATGTCTGCCTCAAAGGTACAGATGAAGTAGGTCAGTGGGCTTGGGAGCGGAAAAAATGAATGAATTCTCCGGAAATGTCAATTTTCCCTCTAAGTTTGTCATCTGCTAAGAGTGAGAGGGAAGGGGTTGTGGGTGTGAGTTCTGATGGGAGTGAAGAGATCTAAAATAACCACAGCAGAGAAGCAGGGGGTGAACTCACTGGAAAAAAAAACATCGAAAATTCCAAGAAGGTCCTCCATGGGGAAAATGATTGGGGAAGAAATTACAGACCAAAGGAAAAAAGAAAGGAAGGGAAGATCCACTAAAGGACAGCTCTGCCCCAAGTGGCCATGTACACCAGGGTTTCCCTGCCTCACACTGTTGGCATTCTGGGCTGATTAATTATTTGTTGCAGGGCTGTCCTGGGCACTGTAGCATGTTGGCAGCATCCCTTGCCTCTACCCACTAGATGCCAGTAGCAAACCCCACTTCCAATGCTGACTACCAAAAATGTCTCCAGGCATTGCCCAGTACCCCATGGTGGGAGGAGGCAAAATCATCCCAGTTGAAAACCACCTATGTACACTATCTTATTTAGTCCTTCAGAGCAGAGATGGTGTTTCTGTTTTTGAGGATGAGGTTAAAAGCCCAAGGACACATAGCTGAGAAGAAATGGAACCGGAATTGAAGCCGGCTCTGCCAGAGACTGCATTCTTCCCTCTGACCCTGAGCTCCACAGCCTGCAGTGCACCACCGGCACCAAACAGGAAGTCACACCCATGGGCCGGCCTCTGCCTTGCCACTGGGGCTCTACACCCCGTAGAGTAACTTTGAGGAGTAATCTGTTTTTTTCCGGAGAGAATTAGAGAACTCATAAAAATTAAATCTTTACAAGAGCTCTATCTCCTCCTTTCAAGGAAGTCAATCACTTGGGTTTAAAAAAAAAAAAAAAGAAAAAGAAAAAAAAATGTGGCAACATTTTCCCAAGGACTTAGGGCAGAAAACCACCATCCAGAAAGGAAAATCTTTGAAGTTGGAATGTGCTCTAGGCTGCCTCTTTAAATGAAAAATGTTATATGCCTGGGAAACATTATATATGCCAAAGCAATACGAGGGCCTCACTGTAATAATGATAGCATCAACTCCATGCTTTCATCCCTGAGACTCTGTGAAGGGCCTTAAAAATGAAATTTTATACAAGTGCACACACACACACACAATATTTGGAGAATTCACACATATATCACTTTGCCCACCTCTCTAATGAAGGTGGAATGTGGTGGCAGATGTTTCACAGCTGCCCGGCAACCACCCTCCAACAGTTTAGGACAGGAAGCTAAGGACACCCGATCCAAAAGGAATTGCAGGGAGAGGTCAGGGAGGTAAAAGTTAATCCTGAGCATTGGGATTCTGCCAAATGCTTGGGATACCCTCCACGCCATTGCCTCATCCTTTATTCTAAGAGACTGAATGAATCAAGTGACAGGCATCTATCTGCATGTGAGAAGCCATGCCCTCCCCATGAAGAGAGTTGGAACTAGGAAACATCCTTACATTTGAGGAATACATACTATACATACAGCCTGCAGCCCAGCCAGAGAAAGCCAAGCCTATAGATTTGGTATCTAGGCCAGTTACATATCTTTACTCTGCTGAATAGCCATAGACAAAGTCCCTATTGCATAGATGGCTGCCCTTGCCTCTACCCTTTCATAAAAGATAAATCATTTCATAAAGAATGCCTCACTGCCAGGGTGCAGTGGCTCACGCCTGTAATCCCAGAACTTTGTGGGGCCCAGGCAGATGGATCACCTGAGGTCAGGGGTTCAAGACCAGCCAACATGGTAAAACCCCCTATCTACTAAAAATACAAAAATTAGCTGGGCATGGTGGCATGCGCCTGTAATCCCAGCTTCTCGGGAGGTTGGGGCACAAGAATCACTTGAACCAGGAAGGTAGAGGTTGCAGTGAGCCAGTGAGCTGAAATCGGGCCCCTGCCCTCCAGCCTGGGCAACAGCAACACAGTGAGACTTCATCTAAAAAAAAATAAAAATAAATAAAAAATAAAAAGAGTGCCTCACTGATGTGTGTGGATGGTAGAGGAGGAAGAGGGGACAAGGGGTGGTATCTTGTTTAACTAGGTCAGGCAGTGCAGAGTGCACATAACCACAGAGTGAGGGGAAAGAAATGAATAACTGCAGAGCTCCAGCTCACGCCAGGGCCTGGGCTAGGAGCTTTACCTGTTGTCGTGTCATTAATCTTTCTGGGTTTCATTATCTGAACTTTGCAAATAAAGAAACTGAGTCTTGGAGAGGTTACGTAAGTTGGGGTCATACTCCCCATGAGCCAGGATTCAAGCTCAGGTCAGCCAACCCCAAAGTGAACGTGCTTGTGTTACCACCATATCTGGACATCGAGTATGCTAGCGCCCCAGAAATCTCCGTGCTCTCTCCAAGTCATTATGCACCCACCCCTTACCTCCAGGTAACCACTGTTCTTCCTTCTATTACTAAAGTTTAAATTTTGCATGTTTTTGAACAACATATAAATGGAGTCACATAGTATGTATTCTTTGGCATCTGATTTCTTCAGCTCGATAATTTATGAGACCCATTCATGTTTTTGTGCCTAATAGTAACTTGCTCATTCCCATTGCTATATAGGATTCTACTGGGTGAGTGTATTACAATTTATGTATCCATTCTATTATTTATGAACATTTGAGGAATATTCCATTTAGGAATATTATGAATACTACTGCTACAAATATTATTTTGTTTTGCTGTTTTTTTGAGACGGAGTCTCACTCAGTCACCGAGGCTGGCATGCAATGGTGCAATCACGGCTCACCACAACCTCCTGGGCTCAGGAGATTTTCCCTCCTCTGCCTCCCAAAGTGCTGGGATTACAGGTGTGAGCCATCATGCCCAGCTGAACATTCTTAACATCTAATGGGTGGCCACACGCTTGACTATGTATACCTAGAGATAAAATTGCTGCATCATTAAGAAACATAATTGCTCATTTTTACTAGGTAATGCCAGTCTTCCAAAACATTGTATTAACATTCCCACCAACAATGTGTAAAAGTTTCATCTGCTCCACAACTTCCAAAAATTGGTATTTTGAGTTTCTTTATAATTTTAGCTATTCTAATGGCTGTGTTGCTATGTCACTGTTGTTATAATTTTCTTCATAACTAATAAATATGAGGATCTTTTAATATATTTATTGGCCATTTGAACCATTCCCTCTTTTGTGAAGTTGTTGTCTGTTTTTGTGTATTGATCTGCAGGAGATCTTTGTATATTGTGTGAAAGTCCTTTGTTGGATGTATGTATTGCAAATATCTTTTCTCATCCTGTGTCTTATCTGTCCACTCTTTGGTGTCTTTTAGGGCTTTTTTGTTTTTGTTTTTCACTATATTTTATTGTGGTAAGAATAGAACATGAGATTTACCCCCTTAACAAATGGCAAGTATACAGTGCCTTATTGTTAACTATAGATGCAATGTTATACAGCAGCTCTCCAGAGCTTATTTATCTTGCTTAACTGAAACTTTATGCCCAATGATCAGTAACTGTCCATTTCCTCCTCCCCCAGAGTCTGAGAATCATCATTCTACTCCAGAGTCTGGGAATCATCATTCTACTCTGATCCTATGAATTTGACTATTTTAAATATCTCCTATAAGTAGAATCATGTAACATTTGTCTTTCTGTTACTGGCTTATTTCACTAAGCATAATGCCCTAAAGGTTAATCCATGTTGTTACATATTGCACAATATTCTTCTTTTTGAAAGCTGAATAGTATCATATCCAATGTATATAACACATATCCTTCATTCATCTATCCATTAACATTTAAGTTGTTTCCATATCTTAGCTATTGTGAAAAGTGCTATAGTGAACATTGGGGTGTCAATATCACTTTGAGATCCTTGTTTTAACTGTTTTGATAAATACTCAGAATTGGGATTGCTAAATTAAATGGTAGTTCTATTTTTTTAAGAGCCTTCATGCAGTTTTCCATAGTGGATGCACTATTTTGCATTCCTACCAACAGGGTGAAAGTGTTCCAACTTTTTCACATCCTTGCCAACACTTGTGGTCTTTTGGTTTTTTGATAATAACCATCCTGAGAGGTGTGAGGTGATATCTCATTGTAGTTTTGACTTGCATTTCTCTGATGATTAGTTACTTTAAGGACTTTTTCATGTATGGGTTGGTTGCTTCTAAGTCTTCTTTGGAGAAATATCTATTCAAGTCCTTCAGCTATTTTTTAATCAGGTTATTTGGTTTTTTACTATTGAGTATAGGAGCCCCTTTATCAAATGTTTGGTTTACAAATATTTACTGTATTAGTCCATCATGCTGCTGATAAAGACATACCCAAGATTGGGCAATTTAACAAATAAAAAAGTTTATTGGACTTACAGTTCCACATGGCTGAGGAGGCCTCACAATCATAGTGGAAAGCAAGGAGGAGCAAGTCACATCTTACATGGATGGCAGCAGGCAAAGATAGAGAGAGCCTGTACAGAGAAACTCCCATTTTTAAAATCATCAGATCGCATGAGACCCATTCACTATCACAGGAAGAGCACTGGAAAGACCTGCCCCCATGATTCAGTCATCTCCTACAGGGTCCCACCACAAAATGTGGGAATTATGGGAGCTACAAGACAAGATTTGGGTGGAGACACAAAGCCAAATCATATCATTCTTCCCCTGTTCCCTCCCAAATCTCATTTCTTCACATTTCAATACCAATCATTTCTTCCCAACAGTCCCCCAAAGACTCAACTCATTTCAGCATTAACTCAAAAGTCCACAGTCCAAAGTCTCATCTGAGACAAGGAAAGTCCCTTCTGCCTATAAGCCTCTAAAATCAAAAGCAGGTTACTTACTTCCTAGTTACAACAGGGGTACAGTCATTGGGTAAATACAGCCATTCCAAATGGGAGAAATTGGCCAAAACAAAGTGGCTACAGGCCCCATGCAAGTCCAAAATCCAGCAGGGCAGTCAAATCTTAAAGCTCCTAAATGATCTCCTTTGACTCCGTGTCTCACATTCAAGTCATGCTGATGCAAGAGGTGGGTTCCCATGGTCTGGGGCAGCTCCGTCCCTGTGGCTTTGCCGGTAAAACCTCCCTCCCAGCTGCCTTCATGGGCCGGCATTGAGTGTCTGTGGCATTTCCAGGCACACAGTGCAAGCTGTCAGTGGATCTAGCACTCTGGGATCTGGAGGATGGTGGCCTTCTTCTCACAGCTCCACTAGGTGGTGGTCCAGTAGGGACTCTGCGTAGGGGCTCCCACCCCACATTTCCCTTTTGCACCGTACTAGCAGAGGTTCTCCATGAGTATCCTGCCCCTACAGCAAACTTCTGCCTGGACATCCAGATGTTTCCATACATCTGAAATCTAGGCAGAGGTTCCCAAACCTCAATTCTTGACTTCTGTGCACTCACAGGCTCAACACTATGTGGAAGCTGCCAAGACTTGAGGTTTGCACACTCTGAAGTCACAGCCCAAGCTCTACATTGACCCCTTTCAGCCACAGCTGCAGCGGCTGGGACACAGGGCACCAAGTCCCTAAGCTGCACACAGCATGGAGATTCTGGGCCCAGCCCATAAAACCACTTTTTCCTCCTAGGTCTCAGGGCCTGTCATGGGAGGGACTGTCACAGATGTGTTTGACATGCCCTGGGGACATTTTCCCCATTGTCTTGGTGATTAACATTTGCCTCCTCATTACTTATGCAAATTTATGCAGCCAGCTTGAATTTCTCCCCCAGAAAATGGGATTTTCTTTTCTACTGCATTGTCAGGCTGCAAATTTTCCAAACTTTTATGCTTTGTTTCCTTTTTGAAACTGGAATGCCTTTAACAGCATCCAAGTCACCTCTTGAATGCTTTGCTGCTTAGAAATTTCTTCCACCAGATACCTTAAGTCATCTCTCTCAAGTTCAAAGTTCCACAAATCTCTAGGGCAGAAGCAAAATGCCACCAGTCTCTTTGCTAAAACGTAACAAGAGTCACCTTTGCTCCAGTTCCCAACAAGTTCCTCATTTCCATCTGAGACCACCTCACCCTGAACCTTATTGTTCATATCACTATCAGCATTTTTGTCAAAGCCATTCAACAAGTCTCTAGGAAGTTCTAAACTTTCCCACATTTTCCTGCCTTCTTCTGAGCCCTCCAAACTGTTCCAACCTCTGCCTGTTACCTAGTTACAAGGTTGTTTCTACATTTTCAGGTATCTTTTTGGCAACACCCCACTTTACTGGTACCAATTTACTGTATTAGTCCATCTTCATGCTGCTGATAAAGACATACCCGGCCGGGCACAGTGGCTCACGCCTGTAATCCCAGAACTTTGGGAGGCCAAGGCGGGTGGATCACCTGAGGTCAGGAGTTCAAGACCATCCTGGCTAACATGGTGAAGCCCTGTCTCTACTAAAAATACAAAAAAAAATAGCTGGGCATGGTGGTGGGTGCCTGTAGTCCCAGCTACTTAGGAGGCTGAGGCAGGAGAATGGTGTGAACTCAGGAGGCAGAGCTTGCAGTGAGTGGAGATCACGCCACTGCACTCCAGCCTGGGTGAGCTTGCAGTGAGTGGAGATCACGCCACTGCACTCCAGCCTGGGTGACAGAGCGAGACTCCGTCTCAAAAAAAAAAAAAAAAAAGGGCACACCCAAGACTGGGTGATTTACAAAGGAAAGAGGTTTACTGAACTCAGAGTTCCACATGGCTGGGGAGGTCTCACGATCATGGTGGAAGGTGAAAGGCACATCTCACATGGCAGCAGACAAATGAAGAGAGTTTGTGCAGGGAAACTCCCCTTTTTAAAACCATCAGATCTCGTGAGCCTGATTCACTATCACGAGAACAGCTCAAGAAAGACTTGCCCCCATAGTTCAATCACCTCCCACTGGGTTCCTGCCATGGAACATGGGAATTGTGGGAGTTACAATTCACGGTGAGATTTCGGTGGGGACACAGCCAAATCATATCAATTTTCTACTATTCTATATGTTGTCTTTTCACTCTTGATTGTGTTCTTTGCTGTGCAGAAGCTTATTAGTTGGATGTAGTCGCACTTGTTTATTTTGTTGTCGTTGCCTCTGCTTTTGCTGTCATATCCACAAAATCATTGCCAAGACTATTGTCATGGCACTTTCCCCCAATGTCTTCTTCTAGGCATTTTATAGGTTTGTGTCTTACATTCAATCATTTAAACCATTCTGAGTTGATTTTTGCATATGGTGTCAGATAAAGGGCCAATTTCATTCTTTTACATGTGGATATCTAGTTTTCTTATCACCATTTGTTGAAGAGATGATCTTTTTCCAACTGTATATTCTTGGCACCCTTATTGAAGATCAATTAAACATATATGCATAGTTATTTTTTTCTGGGCTCTCTATTCTGTTTCATTTTTCTATATATCTATCCATGACAATTCTGTTTTAATTATTATAGCTTTGTCCTATATTTTGATGTCAGAAAGTGTGATGACGGCCTTGTCATTCTTTCTCAAGATTTATTTGGCTATTGGTCTTTTGTGGTTCCAAATTATTTTTAGAATTTTTTTCTTTTTTTAACTTTTAGGTTCAGGGGTACATGTTACATAGGAAAACAAGTGCCATGGGGGTTTGTTGTAAAGATTATTTCATCACCCAGATATTAAGCAGAGTACCCAATAACTTTTTTCTGCTCCTCTTTTCTGCTCCTCTCCCTCCCCTCAACCTCCACCCTCAAGTAGACCTGTCTGTTGTTTTATTCTTTGTGTTCATAAGTTCTTATCATTTAGCTCCCACTTATAAGTGACAACATGTGGTATTTGGTTTTCTGTTCCTGCTTTATCTTGCTAAGGATAATAGCCTTCAGTTCCATCTATGTTCCTACAAAAGATGTGTTCTTGTTCTTTTTTATGGCTGCATAGTAGAATTTTGTTTTTCTATTTCAGCAAAAAATACTAACGAAAATTTTTTTAGGGATTGCATTGAATCTGCAGATTGTCTTAAAAAGTATGCACATTTTAACAATATTAAGTCTTCCAATCCATGAACACACAGATGACTTTCCATTTGCTTGTGTCTTGTTTAATTTCTTTCAACAATGCTTTGTAGTGTTTGGTATACAAGATTTTTGCTTCCTTAGTTAAGTTTATTTCTAGGTATTTTATTCTTTTTGGTGCTAGTGTAAATGGGAATGTTTTCCTAATTTCCATTTCATATTCATTGTTAATGTGTGTGCAAGTGATATTTGTATGTTAATGTTGTATTCTGAAACTTTACTGAATATGTTTATTAGTTCCAACGAAAATTTTTATGAAGTCTTTAGGGTTTTCTATACGTAAGATCATGTCATCTGCAAATAGGAGCAATTTTACTTCTTTGTGATTTAAATGCCTTTTTGTTTGTTTTTTGGCCTAATTGCTCTGGATAGGAATTCCAATGTTGCATTGAAGAGTGAGGGAAATCAAAGTATTTCATCCCCAAATATACTTCCTTGACATATTTTGAGGTGGCTGTTCAGCAAGTCTGCAAACAGAGGTAGCCCTGCAAAGCTGTCTTTGGAGGGGAGATTTGCATTTGTAGGAAATCTGCATTGATGCTGCCAGGCTTTCTCTGGGGCTCTCCCTCGTCCTATCTACAAAAGATTAACTGAGAGTATAATACATTTAAAGGTCTGAAAGTCCAGGTGCAGTGGTTCATGTCTCTAATCCAAGCACTTTGGGAGGCCAAGGCAGGAGGATCACTGGAGTCCAGGAGTTCAAAATCAGCATGGGCAATCTAGTGAGACTCCATCCCAAAAAACAAAACAAAAAAAAACGGTTAGCCAGGTGTGATGGCGTGTACCTGTAGTCCCAGCTACTTGAGAGGCTGAGGCTGGAGGATTGCTTGGGACGAGGAGTTCAAGGCTGCAGACAGCCATGGTTGTGCCATTGAACTCCAGTCTGGTCAACAGAGCAAGACCCTGTCTCCACACACATGCAAAAAAAAAAAAAAAAAAAAAAAAAGATCTGAAGAAAACATTCATTCATTATTCATTCTCTCTGAAGGCTACTACCTGTGAGGTTTCATTTACATAGCAGGACCACCTTTGTTAGCCAGGCTTCCTCTTCTCCCCTTCCCATAATCTGTTTTGCTGATATCCAACCCCCATTCCTTCTGTAACCTCAAGATGGCACATAAGATTCTGAAACCTACTGGGTGATTGGGGTAATTATGCTGTGGTTCTCTCCCATATACAAGTTAATAAATTTGTATGCCTTTTCTCCAATTAATCCACCTTTATCAGTTGATTTTTCAGTGAACCATCTGAAGATAAAGAGTAATTTTCCCTTGGCCCCTACAATAGAAAAGGTGAAAGTAAGCATCCTTGCCTTATTCCTAATCTTAGAGGAAAAGCTTTTAGTTTTTTACTATTGAGTGCGATGTTAGCTGTGGGCTTTTTATAGATGGTCTTCGTTATGCTGAGATATTTTACTTCTGTTCCTAGTTTGTTGATCATGAAGAGGTGTTGAATTTTGTCAAATGCTTTTTCTGCATCAATTGAGACAATCATGTGATTTATATCCTATATTCTGTTAATGTGGTGTATCACATAAATTGATTTTATATCCTTGCATCCTAAGGATGAATCCCACTTGGTTATGATGTATGATCCTTTTAATGTTTAATTCAGTTTGCTAGTATTTTGTTGCATCTATTTTCATGAGGGATATTGGCCTGTAATTTTCTTTTCTTGTGATGTCTTTGTGTGGCTTTGATATCAAGGTAATGCTGTCCTCATGTAATCAGTTTGGAAGTGTTCCCTCCTCTTCAATTTTTTGGAAGAGTTTGAGAAGAATTGGCATTAATTCCTTAAATGTTTGGTAGAATCCACCAGTGAAGCCATCTGGTCCTGAGCTTTCCCTTGTTGGGAGATTTTTGGTTACTGGTTCAATCTCCATACTAGTCATAGATCTGTTCAGACTTTCTACTTCTTCATAATTTAGTCTTTGTAGGTTGTGTATTTCTAGGAATTATCCATTCCTCCTAAGTTATCCTGTTTGATGGTATGTTATTGTTCAAAACAGATGTCTTATGTTCCTTTGAATTCCTGTGATATCAGTTGCAATGTCTCTTATTTTATTTCTAATTGTATTTGAGTCTTCTTTCTTTTTTTCAGTGTAGCAGGAGTTTGCAATTTTGTTTATCTTTTCAAAAAAACAAACTCTTAGTTTATTGATTTTTTTTGCTATTGTCTTTCTATTTTCTATTTTGTTTATTTCTGCTCCAATCTTTATCATTTCTTTCCTTCTGCCAACTTTGGGCTTGGTTTGTTCTTTTTTTTTTTTTTTTTTCTATATCGTTGAGGTATAAAATTGGCTTTTTATTGAAATCTTTCTTTGGTTAATGTAGACATTTATCGCATTAACTTCCCTGTTAAAACTGGTTTTGCCACATCACACAAGTTTTGGTATGTTGTGTTTTCATTTCCATTTGCCTTGATATATTTTCCAATTTTCTTTTTGATTTCTATTTTGACCCAATAGTTGTTCAAGAGTATTGTTTAATTTTCACATGTTTGTCAGTTTTACTGTTTTCTTTAAGCTCTTGATTTCTAGTTTTATTCCACTGTAGTCAGAAAAGATACTTGGTAAAATTCCAGTCTTTTTAAGTTTGTTAAGACTTGTTTTGTGACCTAAAATGTGAGCTATCCTAGGGAAAGATCTATGTGTGCTTGAGAAGAATGTGTATTCTGCTGCTGCTGGGTGAATATTCTGTATATATCTATTAGGCCCATTTGGCCTATAGAGTTGTTCATGTTCTCTGCTTCCTTATTGGTCTTCTGTATGGATCTTCAGTCTGTTATTAAAAGTGGGATATTTAAGTCTCCTGCTATTATCGTATTGCTATCTATTTCTCTCTTCAGTTCTGTCAATGTTTGCTTTATATATTTAGGTACTCTAATGTTGGGTACATGTATATTCATAATTGTTGTATATTCCTAGTGAATTGACTCTTTTATCATTACAAAATATTCTTCTTTGTCACCTGTGACACTTTTTTGACTTGCAGTCTATTTTGTCTGATGTAAACATAGCCACCCCTGTTCTCTTTTGGTTTTCACAGAATATCTTTTTGCATTTCTTCACTCTCAGATCATGTATATCCATAAATATAAAGCGAGTTTCTTGTAGGCAGTACATAGTTGGGTCTTATTCTATTTATCTACTTAGCCACTCTCTGTCTTTTGATTGGATAGTTTAATTTACCTGTAATTATTAGTAGGGAAGAATATACTATTGCCACTTTTGTTTTCTGTTAGTCTTATAGTTTTCATTGTCTTTTCCTCTTTTGCTATCTTCCTTTGTGTTTTATTGATATTTTTGTATTGATATGTTTTTATTGCTTTGTCTTTTTTTATATACGTCTATAGGTAGTTTTTGGTATGGTAACCTTGAGGTTTACATAAAATATGTTGTGGTTATAATGGTCTATTTTAACATGATAATCACTTAAGTTCAATGACACACAAAAAAACTCTACATTTTAACATTTTCCCTCCACACATACACTTTAGGCTACTCTTGTTATAATTTACATGTAGTCATACTGCATATCTTTTAACTTTTTTTGGTTATAGTTATACTTAATACTTTTGTCTTTTAACTTGGATACTAGAATTAAAAGTGATGTACATATCACTATTATGGTAATACAGTATTCTGCATTTGTCTTTGTATTTACCTTTATCATTAAGTTACATAAGTTTCATACTTTTTTATGCTATTATGTTGCCATGTAGCATCATTTTATTTCAACTTGAAAAGTCCTTTTAGCTTCTCTTGTAAGACAGTTCTAATGATGAACTCCCTAGGTTTTGCCTTATTGAAAAAATGATCTCTCTTTCATGCCTGAATGACAGTTTTACTGAGTATAGTATTTCTGATTGGCAGGATTTTTTTTCTTTCAGCACTTTGAATATATTATTTCCCTTCTCTTCTGGCTGCAGGGTTTCTGCTGAAAAATCTGATAATCTTATGGAGTTTCCCTTACGTGTGACAAGTAGCTTTTCTCTTGCTTTCAAAATTCTGCCTTTGCCTTTGACTTTTGACAGTTTGCTTATAATTTGTCCAGGTGTGGATTTCTTTGGATTCATCTTATTTGGTCTCCTTATGCCTTCTTTGATCTGGCTGTCCATTTCCTTCCCCAGATTTGGGAAGTTTATAGCCATTATTTCTTTGAATAAGAGTTTTTGCACTTTTTAATTTTCTTCTTCTTCTTGACTCCCATAATGTATATATTGGTACACTTGATGGTGTCCTCTATGTCCCTTAAACTTTCTTCATTCTTTTTCATTTTTCTCTTTTTGCTCTTCTGACTGAATCATTTCTAATGACCTGTCTTTCAGTTCACTGATCCTTTCTTCTGTTTAATCTAGTCTGCTCTCTAACCCCTATAGTAAGTTTTCAGTTTAGTTATTGTATTTTTTAGCTCCCTGATTTCTGTATGGTATTTAAAAAAATATTTTCTATTTCTTTTTTGAAATTCTCACTTTGTTCATGCATTGTTTCCTTGCCCTCAGTGAGCATCCTTCTGATGCTTTTTAGTTCTTAATTGTAATGATTTTAATGGAGTCTAATTTGTCAATATTTTGTTATGGTTTTATATCCTATTTTTAAAATATTTGCTACACAAGGTAATATTCTGCCATATTATTTTCTGTTGTATTTATTGTCTATCTTTCATATTTGGATCTACAATCTACATGAATAGAATTTTTGTGTGTGATATAAGGTAAGAATTTATTTTTCCTCCAAATGGATATTTAACTATTGTAGAACCAATTGTTGATAAGACAATTCTTTCTTTCTCACAAGTCAAGTGATAATGTATGTGTAAGTTTGTTTATAAATTCTTTATTCTTTTCAATGGTTTATTTGTCTATCCTTGTACCAATACCACCTAACATATTTACTGTAGCTTTACAGTAAGTTTTAATACAATGTAAGTCTTCCAGCTTTGTCCTTCTTACAGATTGTCTTTCTTATTTTTACGCCATAGAAAGTTATATACATTTTAGAATCAGCCTGCCAATTTATTAAAATCCATGGGATTTTTAATGGAAGTGCATTGGTTCTATTTTGTATTTATTAATCTACTATAGATTGATACTTTTACTATTTCTTAATAATGCAACAATCTTAAACTACTTTAACACTGTTTATGTTTGTTTCTACTTTCATGCTATCATTTTCAGGCATTTTAAATTCTACATACTTTTAAACTCCAAAGACATTATTTTGTGGTTGTTATAATACATAGTAAATATTCGTTTAGTTTTTTTCTTTATCTTAGTGATAATATCCCAGTAAATATTCATTTAATTTATACATGTATTTACCTTTTATACTGCCTTCATTTCCTCTGACATTTCTGTGCTTCCATCTGAGATCATTTCTGTTAGTTAAAGAACTCCTTTCAGTTTTTACTTTAGTGTATCAGCTGGTAGCAAATTCTCTCAACTTTTGTTTGTTTAAAAATGTCTTCATTTTGCCTTCATATTTGAAGGATGTTTTGGTGGGTATAAAATTCTAGAATAGAAAATATTTTCTTTCTGCATGTTAAACATCTCACCCAGTTGTCCTTTTGGCTTTCAGTATTTCTGTTGAAAAGTTAACTGTCAGTCTTATTGCTGCTTCTTAAAGGTTAATGTAACTTTTCAATATGGCCTCTTTTAAGATTTTCTCTTGTCTTTGATTTTAAGCCATTTGACTAGGGTGTTCCTCATATGGTTTTATGTATATTCATTCTACTTGAAGTTTGCAGTGTTTACTGAATTTGTGGCTGGATAATTTTCATCAGTTTTGGAAAACCCTCAGAGAGTATCTCTGAGAATGTTGCCTCTGTCTCATCCTCTCTTCTCTTTCGTAGTTTACACTTAGAGGTGTATTAAAATTTTTCACCACGTCCCATATGTCTCTTATGCCCTTTTTTTTGGTGGTTTCCAAACTTTTTTTCCTTTGTGTTTCATTGTGACATCTTCAACTGGTCTACACTTAAGTTCTCTAATAATTTTTCCCGGTATGTCTATTTTTCTGTCAAGTTCATCTACTGAGTTACTTATTTCAGTTGCTGTAGTTTTCAGTTGTAGAAATTTCATTTAATTCTTATTTATAGATTCCAGATCTCAGGTGAAATTCTCTGTTGCCATTTAATTTTTGCATATTAATTCATAGTATTCCATTAATTTTTATAATTAATATAATTTTAAATTATATTAATTATAGTTAAAGACTGTGTCCAATACCTTTGTATCTGAATTGCCTGTGGGGCTGCTTCTATTGCGTATTTCTTTCTCTTGCTTCTCTTTCTGGCATGTCTAGTGATTTTTAACTGAATGCTGAACATTATGTATAAGAAATTGTAGATTTGGGTGATGTTATCTTTCTCCAGAGAAATTTTAATTTTCTTCTGGCTGGCAGTTAAAGTAGAAAAAAACCACCTGCCTGAGTAGTGATTGAGATTGGCTGCTTCTATTGTCTGTTTCTTTCTCTTGCTTCCCTTTCTGGCATGTTTAGTGATTTTTAACTGAATGCTGAGCATTATGTATAAGAAATTGTAGATTTGGCTGATGTTATCTTTCTCCAGAGAAATTTTAATTTTCTTCCGGCTGGCAGTTAAAGTTGAAAAAAAATCACCTGCCTGAGCAATGATTGAGATGATTCAAGACTTGATTTTGGTTTTCATAAGGGCTCATCTATACTAGGTCTGCCCTTAATTCTGAGGTATATCCTTTAGACATCTCAAGTGAAGGCCTTAGTTTTTACAGGGTTACTCTTACTTGTTGTATCCTGAACTCCACTGATTTCTACATCTCCCTGCAGTACCATGAGATTGCAGAAAGTCCTGTGTTGCTTTGTTGCTTATAGTCTCTTTATGTTGGCCCATGCAACTTAGAAACTGGCAAATACCTCAGGTGAAAGCAAGGCAGAATAGAGGGGTCACTTCTCTGAGGTTCTCTTTTCTCTGGGATCCTAATCTTCCAAGTCCACATCTGCCTTAGTAGCCCTGAACTCCAAATTTTGCCCACGAGATTGCCAAAAATTCTGATTCATTGCTTCTCTCTCAATCTCTTGGCCTTGTTCTGCTTGTAAATCAGCCAATACCTCAAAAATGAAAGCACCAGAAAATATTGAGCTTGACTTTTCTTCAGGATCATGGCCCCTCAAGGCCTGGCTGCTTTGGTTGTTCTCCAATGCCTTCAAGGAGTAGTTTGCTTTTTTATTTTTATAAAGCTTTTATAGTTGTTCTCAAGGGGAAATATATTCTCATAGAAGCTATTTTATCATAGCCAGAAGTAGAAGTTGATTGGTTATTTTTAAAGTCCCCCAGTTGGCTGTAATATGTGATCATAATTAAGAAACTCTACCATAACTTATCGTACTCTCTCATACACGTGCAATTTCCTCTGCCAGGAAAACCATTTTACATTCTCTGCTTGACTGACTTCTAGAGGAGCCTTTTCTTACCTAAGGACAGATGGGGTTAGTGGCCATTCTACATAAGCTCATAAAACATTATGTCTATCCTATTTCAGCATTTATCTCCCTGTATTCTAATTTGTGTGCTTTTGCACTTATCTCTTACATCAGACTAGGAGTTCCTTGTGGACAGGAGTCATCTCATTTTTTGTTGTATCTTGTAAGTATTTAATAAATTATTTTGAATATATCATACTGCTCTTTAGCGAGAAACCATCTCTCCATTTGGGCTGTCTTTCTTACTCTTCCCAAACAACAGACCTTTCTCCCTTTTCAATTCCATGGAATAGCTTTTGGATCCATCCCAGCACATATGGCCTTTTGATCCTCTGAGGCCAATTTAACTTCTCACTTTCCTTGGCTTAATCAGTACAAAGCATCACTAATCCTGCTACCAACCTTGAATATCCTTCATGCTTCCCCTTTTATTTTCATATATGCATGGCACTATCTTTCTGTTAAATATACATATGTGTGTGTCTTTTTTGGTCATATTAATTCAATCAGTGAATAACCACAAATTGAGCTAGTAATAGAGACCAGGCTGTGATGGAAGGTATGGCAGATTTTATTCTTCGAAGCTCAGCTCAAAGATTATTACCTTTGGAAAATTTCTTTCCAGGTCTGCTATTCTTTGGAATGGTAGTGTTCCTGTACCCAGAGTTTATAGGCTGATAAGAAAAGTTAAATGACCTCCTTATTCCATCCAGAAAGTGATGGAGAATATTTCCTGCATTACACTAACCTTCTCCTCTAATGCTGAGATAGTGATACCATGTAGAAATTTTTCTAGATATATACTAGGAGAATGGGGGAAAAGGAAATCAAAACTTCTTGACAGCCCAAAGAAAAATATCTTCCTACCAGAGCAGCTGTTGCTAAGTTTAGTTAATGTGTGTCCTGTCACTGAGAAAATAGGAGCTTTCCTTTAAATGTCTTTTTGTTGTTGTTTGATTGCTTGCCCATTCGAGTACTGATTAGCTTGTTTTACAAGTGCATAATTTGCAAGGTGTGTGTATGTGTGTGTCCATGTGTACATGCACGTGTGCATGTGTGTGTGCACATGTGCTTGGGGGGGGAACGGGGAAAGACATTGTCATTCTCATAGTTGTGACTCTAGCTAGGACTCCTTCAGTGTCCTTACTACATTTCTCCACTGGTATTGGAATAATATTATGGATAGTAATACAATAGAGTGTAGAGAGAATCTAGCCTCTTGTCTGTCCTGTCTTTTAAGCATCAAGTGTCTTTTCGTGGTTCCCCTAGAGAAGAAAATGTAAATCCTGAGACCACTCCATGACAGTCTTGCAAAGGTCAAACACAGGTTCAGTAAAGACATCCTAGAGACGGACACTCACTTCAAAATGAAGGATCCAGGTACATAGCTGCATTTCTCTTTTCAGGGAGCAAGGAACATATTTTATTTATTTTTGTATTTCCATGGTATCCACTGCAGTGATTTCCACACACAAAAAGTTGGGAAACAAATTCAAATAATGATAGAGAACTAGAAAGATTGTCATCTGCCTTGGATGGATGGGATTTGACCCTGGCCAGAAAGAGGGGAAGGTATCACATGAGCTCTCTGGATAATTTTCAGCCCTGGAAGAGATAAGTGAGACACCCAAAATCCCTTTTGGACTTCATCTATCTTTCCCCTACTTAATTCTGCGTATTTCCAGTTCTCTGTAGATTGACACCAGCAACCATATTCCAGGCTAATGATTACCAATGGTTGCAACTATAAGGCTCATTTTTCATGACAAAAAAATTCCTCTTGAGCATACACGTTGTTAGCTGGACTTTTAAAATCCACTGATTGAGAAAACACATGACAAAATCAACTATGAATCTAGTGTCACATTTTTAAGATATATAAACCAGAGTATCATCTGCACATATTTAAAAATTTGCATAAATATCTGTGTGTGACATTATATATCAAGCATACAGACAATATTTGATGTATAAATGGATTTTCAGATCCCTTGAAATAACTCCCATCCTTTGTTCCTTATTCTCTCCCTCCATCCCCTTTGCTCACACTTCCTTCGTCCTGTGGCACTCTTCCTGAAGGACTTCATCTCCCTTGCGTTTGAACCTGATTCTTTTCTGCCTCTAAAAAATATCAGACCTCTTCTCCCTTTTTCGCCTGGCCTGCCCTTCCTGCTCCTTTCCAATAGCCATTGCTTAGCCATCCCTTCCTTTGAAATCAAATTGTTCCCTGTGTCCTTTCGGAGGCCTCTCAAACTTCCTTAGCCTTGTGCAGCCTTGGCCTGACTCCTGGGTGTCAGCATCTCTCACTCACCCTGAGTCCATTGAGCATAAGAAGAGGTTTTCTTAAACTATCCTTGTTTGATTGCCTGTTCTGGTCCCAATTAGTTCTGTTTTACAAGTCCTAATTTTGCAGGAATTCATCAGTGAATACGTGGAGACCTCTAGTTATGTCTGTCCTTTGTGAGCAACTCAGGTCTAGGCCCTGCGTCTCGAGAAGTTTCCATAAATATTTACTGGGAGGGATAACATTATGAAGTGAGTGACATTTGTATTCTCAGATAACCACTATTTACAGAACCTAATGAATCTATGCAAATTAGATGAGCAAGAGAGCATTTTGTGGCCTTCCAGGGAAACTGCCCTGGTTTTATTGTCTAGGCCAACCCCAGACCAAGAGTGTGATAGCAAAGGGCTGAACTTTGCTATCCTGTAAACTTCAATCCTGTAGGTTTTATTTTGCCTCATGGACCTTACAGAACTAGCCTGTCCCCTCTTTCAGAAGGTAGCCCTCCACAAATTAGACAACAATTTTTCCCCTTTGTCTTCACCCACTTCTGAGGTTGGTGATCAGATGGTCAGACCTTAGCGGTCTGACTGCTTACCTGATCACTCCCCGGTGAACATCACCTTGTTCACCCACATCCCTCTTAAAATGCAGGGCCCAGAATAGAAAAGTACTGCTCAAGATGCAAAGAGGTGATACAGAGTGTGAAGAACACTTGCCTCCCCTACACTGATCATTATGACCTAAACCCACACCTCAGTTTACAAAAGCAGTGTTGGCATAGGGTGTCATAAGAACCGCCATTTATAACTGTACATCTTTGGAGAGAACCTTAGCTTTTCTGAGCCATAGATTTCCAAGCAAAAAATATGCCCAACTCTATTTGTCACCAAGGAAGTACAAATTTAAATCCATAGTGCAGTATACTAGAACTACTAGAAAGATTAAAACAACAGAGGCAATATCAAGTGATGGAGAAGATGTAGAGCAACTGAAATTCACAAACATTACTGGCAGAGTAACTGGTCATCACTTTCGAAAAACTGACAGCCTCTTCCATAGCTGACCCAGCAATGCCATTCTTAGGGATAAGCTCAAGAGAAAAAACTACACAGGTCCATGAAGAGACATGTCCAAGGGTGTTCACAGAAGCACTATTCGCAATATCCCTAAATGGGAAACAACCTGAATTTCCTCCAACAATGAACATAGTGATGTAGTCACATGATGAAATACTATAGGAAGTGAGAGTGAATGAACTCCATGTACAGGACTTAGTATGAATGAACCTCATAAACAAATGCTGACTGAAAGAAGCCACACACAAAGGAGCATGTGGTACATGGTTACATTTACATACAGCCCAAAAGCAAACAAATTTAATCTCTGCTGCTAGAAGTCAGAATAGTGGCTACTCGTAGGGTAGGAATTTTGATGAGAAGAGAGCATTACTTCATTGTACCTTCCCAATAACTCTATAAGATGTGTAATCTCCACTACCAATGAAGAAAGTAATACATAGAAAGATTAAGCTATTTGCGCAAAGGTAGAGATACTGAATTAGAACTTTGCATTAGAGGTGGGACTGACTCATGCTCTTACCCACTAGACTTTTTGTCTTGAATCAGGTCCCAGAAGTGTTTGGATTGATGAAGTCTGACCCAACTTGCATGGCTTGCAGGACTCCTGAACTTTGGTTTGCTTTTTGCCCACATGTCTGCCTGCATACTGCCCATCTAGTACTGATGCTCTGCCTTTTCCTGATCTCCAATGACAGCACAGCTCTAGACTCCTGGCTGGAAAACCGGGATGACTGTGTGCTGAATATTCTGCTCCTGCTATTCATCTCGTGGGCCCTGTTCATGGGTCTGTCATTGACAAGATGCCAAGAAGAAAATGAAGAAAATGAATAAAAAGAAAAGGTCACCCCCTGAAAGGAAGCCTTTGTATACTACAGGAAACTCCAACTTTAAACCTGCAAATCTCTGTGGAGTTTTCAACCTTCATGGTTGAGTCCAGAGAAGAAATCTCGCTGAGAGCTTGAGACCACCCCTCGAAAAAAAATTAAATCAAGTTCTCAAATGTTCCTAGTTTTGGCTTTCAGCTGTATGGTATTTCAGAGATTTCTGGCTCTTCTTAAAATCTGTTAGCAATCCCCAAATCCACAAACAGGCTTTAGAAGACAGGGATGGGGAGGGCAGTGAGAAAGATTGTTTCAGGAGCAATCCATCTGTAAGGAAAAGCTGAAACTTAAATTAGATACAGCTGAAAATATCTCAATCCTACAAGACGAGTCTTGACACAAGTCCTGCGGTAGAAGCATTCTGTGTGCTGAAGGAATTACTCTAAAATGCTTTTCCTTTCTTATTGTCCACTTACTTGCTTGAAAAGCCCTCTTTTGAAACTCTGCATTTTACATCAATGCAACACCTTTTTGCATTTTTTTCGGTTGGAGCCGGGGGTGTCCCTGGAATTTTGGCTGACCTGAGCCAATGTGAATCATCAACACTCTGAGAAGACTCAGCCCCGGCCAAGGAGACCAGAGTGACCATAACAAGACTAAAAATCATCCAAATTAAAATTGAACAGGACCAATGAAGTCATTGGTTTTTTCCCTCCAAGAAGCAGTCCAGATTTTCTGTTTTACCTCTTTGGGCTCATAATGATCAAATACTCGACTTCTCACCACCTCCTCTTTGAAGTTCCTACAAATTTCAGAGTTTTGCAGGCAGGGATAATGTTTGCTGGGTACTGATCCACGTCAGTGAAATAATCCATCCACTCTTATTCTCAAGAATCCCTGTTCTCATCTCTGGATTTCAGTATGCCAGATTTGTAAAATGGCAGCTAACTAAAATGGGTTTGAGATAAAAATGAAAGCAATGAAACTTCAGTTTATCGGGATGTTTTCTCTTATTTCAAAGAAGATCTGGGTGACACCAGATGACTTAAAACCAAGTAGACCACAGGATATCAAGAAATTAAGGGACAATGTTTGGGGATGCAGTCAAACTCCAACCCTCCCACACGGTTTAGTCTCCCAAAATGCTGGTTCACTTCTTCCATATGCAAAAAAAAAAAAACAACAACAACAAAAAAAACAAATTCCATTTGCAAAATCAGCCAAATCTAATCTGAACTCTCCTATTTGTCACAGCTATCTAGAGTTATCGTGCTCCACCAACAGACCCCTTCCTCAGACACATTCTTCAGGAAAATCACATAATTTATTGGCATAATGGTATTTTTTCAAAAGAAGTATTTCATTTTAATAAAAATGTGTATCACCATATTTAATCAATCAGGCTGATTGACAACAGCAATAGTTGAGTCTTGCAGCAGATGCTGCTGCTACCTCATTCTTATTCCAGTTTCATTTCTCAATCAAATCCATGTGTAAAAAACATAATGTGCTGCCAACACAATGTAATAAAACCTCAACTGAAATGCACACCAGCACGTCAGAAACTGATAACTCAAAGTATGGGAAAAATTAACTTCAGAAAAATCACTTATGACACCCGGGTATTCAAGTTTTATGGACAAGAGAGGCATCATCTCACTATAGCTAACATGAATAGGCCAAATTCGTGGATTTGTCCTGAAACAGAAAATAATAATCTCTAAAGCAAGATTTTCCAAAAGCTGGCAGTAGAAGCCTTTTTAAGCAGCCCAGAAATCATCCTTAAAATTGGCTGAGTTTGTAAGAGATGCACCATTTGTGTCGTGGAGCAATAAATTAGGACTTAAGCAACATTTTTTTTTATGGTGGTACAGACTGGTTAAAGATGATGTATCACTGGTTGTCACAGATAGAACCAGCAGTTTTCAAAGTTAATGATTCATAAAGGAATAAAGGTAACCTAATTATAGCAATACCAGGGACAGACCCAGTTACTCAAATTCTGAACTCCTCCAGATTTCAGACTGGGGGATATACTTCTGTAAGACTTTATTCTTGCAAAACCTGAGTTAGGGAGCAGAGATATGAGTCCCTACAAAAAGTAATAGATCCATATTCCAGAGACCTGTAAGTGTACTGGGTTGAATGATGTCCCTCCAAAATTCATGTCCACCCAGAACCTCAGCATGTGACCTTATTTAAAAATAGGATCATCATAAATGTAATTAATTAAGACGAAGTCATACTGGAGTAGAGTGGGCCCTATATACAGTGACTGGTGCCCTTATAAGAAATCCACATGAACACATAAACATAACTGAAGACAGACATGTGAAGACAGAAGCCAAAATTGCAGTGACACAGCTACAAGCCAAGGATTGCCAAGAATTGCCAGCCAGCAACCAGAAACTAGGAAGAGGCAAAGAAGGACTCCTAGAGCCTTAAGAGAGAACATGGCCCTGCAGACACCTTGACTTTGTACTTATGGCCTCCAGAACTGTGAAAGAATAATTTCCTGTTGCTTTAAGCTATCCAGTTTGTGGTTGTTTGTTACAGCAGCCCTACGCAAATAATACAGTAATAAGCAAAAACTAAGACCAAATGTCCAAGACGAAGGCAGGGGGCAAAAGTCAGCCACAGGGATCAGAATGCTTTTTAAGGATAAGAAATGTAGGAAGCTGGGTTCCAAGGATGGCTTTCATCATGCTGTTTCCTCACCCAGAAATATGTCATGGCCCACATAACCTAGGGAGAAACTCTTAATTCTTCATTTAAAAATTCAAACCTTCCACAACGAAGATTCTCAAACCACATGCCTCAACATGATAAACAGATCATAACACAACGTAATAATGTAAGCATTTAAACAATATCCACAGCTCAGCTAAGTAAACCGTTTGTTTGTTTGTTTGTTTTTTGAGATGCAGTCTCGCTCTGTCACCCAGGCTGGAGTGCAATGGCATCACCTCGGCTCACTGTAACCTCCACCTCCCAGGCTCAAGCAATTCTCCTGTCTCAGCCTCCTGAGTATCTGGGATTACAGGCATGTGCCATCATGCCTGGCTAACTTTTGTATTTTTAGTAGAGACGGGGTTTCACCATATTGGTCAGGCTGGTCTTGAACTCCTGACCTCATGATCCATCTGCCTCGGCCTCCCAAAGTGCTGGGATAAGCAAACCTTTTATAGAAAAATGAAGCCTGAGACCTTTTGCTGTGTTAGAGAACAGGGATGAGTCATAGATAGGGAATGGATCCACAGTCCATCAGGGAAAACCACACATCTACAGCTGATCATAATCCCTTTATGCACGATCTGATCACACAGAAAGACATAGATATATTTCAATATTTATACAGATGTATAATCTCCTGCCACAGCTAGTTTCTGTGTGTAACAAACTCTTACTGAACACTAGCCAGGCACTGCCTGGGGCTTTCACAGACATTTGACAGTGCCGACTGGCTTCACCCCTTTCTGTGACACCACTGGTGTTCACAATAAGCATCCATCTGAGGGCTGCCTACGCTGCCTTCTGGAACCAATGGGAATCAAATAGGGCAGTCTATAAAGAGCCACAAGTTCACAAACCAGCTGTGTTTTGCAGTACGTTTTGGTTGACCTATGCCCAAGGGCCGACGTTCCAGCATGCCCCTGCAGTAATGTCAGGTGTAGCCAGGCCCTCCTGTTCTCATTTTCTTGGGTCATCCAGACCTGTCATCCAGGGCACTGGCTACCTGTGGAAATAGGCATGACTTTTACACAACTGGGGACTTTGGTCAGCATTTATTTGCCAGTCTTGGTCCTCAGGTTCTCTATTAAAGCTACCAGCACCCCTGATGCATGCACACACCCACACACAAAACATTCATATGTGCCTGGAATCATTTTTTCTGGACCTTTGTCCCCTCCCTTATCAGATGTATCCCCTTGGGTGTCATCTTATGCCCCACTTTTCAGGAACCAGACTGGTTGAACCACAGTCTTTTGTGGGAGAAAGCTCTGCCTCCACATTCCACTTGCTTAAAGTTTTGACAGCCCCAACGGGATGAACAAACCTCCAAAAAGAGGAAAAGCCCAAGAGGCTTTGTCCCTTCTGGGCTTCAGTAGGAAGAAAGAAAGTCTAACTCAGAAGCGAAAGAGAAAATCTAGAGTCAGAGGCTTAAATGGACAACTCGCATTAGACTAGGACCAAGAAATATAAGAACAAGGTAAAAGCCAGGACACAAGGACACCAAGGGCTCCCTGCACAAGCACGGCCCTGGAGCTCCTACTTCTTACCTTCCTGCCAGAGGCTGCATTGAGCAAGGGACAGGCATGCAGATGACTGTGCATCCTTATCCAAGAGCATTCATGAGAGCTGTGCCTGCCACACACGCAGACAGATAGGCATCATCTGTGGAGACCACCATCGCCTAGAAAGATTTTGTCAGAAAATAGGAATGAGGAGAAAGTTTGCAGCAACAGTTGGGGACCAGGAAGCAGATCACTGAGTTTATCACCCTGGTCGATGCCTTGCTTTGCTGGGGCTCAGTTTCCTCACAAATAAAAGAAAGTAGTACTTGTCCAAAAAGGATTGCAGTGAAAGGAGCTCAGCGTTGGGGTTTGGTAGACCTGCTATTGCACTTAAGCTTTGCCATTTCCTAGCTTAGTATCTTAGACAGTTTTTGTAATTTCTGAGCCACAGTTTCTTCATCTAAAAGTGGAGGTTATAAGAAAACACAATAAATCATATATATAAAGTTACTGGCTTTACAAAGTAGGTACTGTTAATGACAACTTTCATTATCTACCTCACAGTGATAATTTTTATAAACAGCAAAAAAGGTAATGCAGGCTGGGTGATTATAAAACAGTGAGGCTCATTTTGTACATTGACTTGAGTGTCTTCTCTTTTACAGTGCACACCTTGGGAAAGCAGACACTTCAAATGATGCTGCCATTACTCACCAAAAAAAAAAGGAGATCCTCCACAAGAACAGAAAACCAAACATCGCATGTTCTCACTCATAAGTGAGAGTTGAACAATGAGAATACATGGACACAGGGAGGGGAACATCACACACCAGGACCTGTCGTGGGGTTGGGGGCAAGGGGAGGGAGAGCATTAGGACAAATACCTAATGCATGCAGGGCTTAAAACCTAGATGACGGGTTGATAGGTACAGCAAACCACCATGGCACATGTATACCTATGTAACAAACCTGCACGTTCTGCACATGTATCCCAGAACTTAAAGTAAAATTTAAAAATAAAAAAAGGAGATCCTCTCTTGTGGTTTTTATTCACAGCCTACAACCTTGTGTGAGAGTTTCAATAGCTATTTCAGAGACGTACAGAAAGCAGTAAGAGAGAAATTAGGGAAGGAATTTAGCAAAGTAACAATTAACATAATTCCAGGGGCTGAAGAGAAACACAAATATTGATTAGAATTAATTAAAAGAAGACTAAGACTTTGCCATGCCATGGTTAAATAGCAAATCACCCAAGATAGCACCCCTGAGATACTGGGTGGCCATGGGGAAATAAACAGGTAACTGTAAAGAAATTTGAATCTAACAGGACTGGACTTCTCATCAGCAATGAAGGATGCTAGAAGACACTAGAATACAGGCTTCAAAATATGAAAGTAAAATTATTTTGGACCTAGAATTCTATATCCAGCTTAAGAATGAGAAAAATACATCTTCAACATCTTATGGTTGCAAAAAAGAAAGAAGGAAGAAAGGAAGAAAAAGAAAGAGAGAGAGAGAGAAAGAAAGAAAGAAACAGAGAAAGAAAGAGCCATAAAATAAGAAAAAAACCCATAATTTTCAGACAATCAAGGGTTCAGAATATTTACCTCACCCATACATTTTCTAAAGAATTTACCTGGGCTAGGCATGATAGCTCATGCCTATAATCCCAGCACCTTGGAGGGCCAAGATGGGACAATCACTTGAGCCCAAGGGTTCAAGACAAGCCTGGGCAATATAGTGAGACCCCCGTTTCTACAAAAAATAAGAAAATTAGCTGGACACAGTGGTGCATACCTGTAGTCCTAGCTATTTAAGAGGCTGAAGTAGGAGGATTGCTTGGGCCTGAGAGGTTGAGGCTGCAGTGAGCCGGGATTGTGCCACTGCACTCCAGCCTGGGTGACAAAACAAGATCCTGTCTCAAAAAAAAAAAATCTATATGTATATCTTTATCTATCTATATCTATATATATCTATATCTATCTATCTATATATCTATCTATCTACATAGAATCTATTTACATATATATAAATTTACCTGAGGATGTACTATCTATATACATAGAATCTATTTACATATATATAAATTTACCTGAGGATGTACACCCTCAAAAGGAGGTGGGAGGGGAAAATTGGCAAAAACCAAGAAAGACAGAACTATGAATTATAGAAAAGTGTACAGCCGACCAGAATGTCGATGAAAAGAATTCCCTGGATAGGAAGTCTACTAAAAGTCTTGAAAGCAATTATAGAAAACTACTGAGTTTCAAGAAGATTGTCTTAAGGAGAACAAGTCTGAGAAATTAATAAAATTTCTACAGAGCTGGATGATATTTGGAATATAGTCAGAGAGATGTATGTTCTTTCTTCTACAAGAAAATATGGAAAGAATCAAAACTCATGGAAATAAAATTTGTACAAGAGCATTATTATATAAATAGAATACCAAAGGAAGATAAATTATTATATCAAAAATACACCTGTACTCATGTTTATTGCAGCACTAGTCACAATAGCAAAACCATGGAATCAACCTAATCGGCAACAGATAATTAGATAAAGACAATGTGGTGTATGTACACCATAGAATACTATGCAGCCATAAAAAGAATGAAATCATGTCTTTTGAACCAATGTGGATGGAGCTGGGGGCCATTATTCTAAGTGAACAAACTCAGAAACAGAATATCAGATACCGCGTATTCTCACTTGTAAGTGGGAGCTAAACAATGGGTACACGAGGACATAAAGACTAAAATAATAGACACTACCTGTAATACCAGCATTTTGGGAGGCTGAGGCAGGCAGATCACTTGAGGTCAGGAGTTGGAGACCAGCCTGGCCAACGTGGTGAAACCCCATCTCTCCTAAAAATATAAAAATTAGCCAGCCGTGGTGGCAGGTGCCTGTAATCCCAGCTACTCAGGAGGCTAAGGCAGGAGAATCACTTGAAGCTGGGAGGCGGAGGTTGCAGTGAGCTGAGATCACTGCATTGCAGCCTGCCGAACAGAGCGAGACTCCATCTCAAAAAAAAATAGACACTGGGGACTCCAAAATGGGGGAGGGAGAGACAGGTGAGGGTTAAAAAATTACCTATTGGTGCGGGGAGGAGCCAAGATGGCCGAATAGGAACAGCTCCGGTCTACAGCTCCGAGCGTGACCGACGCAGAAGACGGGTGATTTCTGCATTTCCATCTGAGGTACCGGGTTCATCTCACTAGGGAGTGCCAGACAGTGGGCGCAGGTCAGTGGGTGCGCGCACCGTGCGCGAGCCGAAGCAGGGCGAGGCATTGCCTCACTCGGGAAGCGCAAGGGGTCAGGGAGTTCCCTTTCCGAGTCAAAGAAAGGGGTGACAGACGGCACCTGGAAAATCGGGTCACTCCCAACTGAATACTGCGCGTTTCCGACGGGCTTAAAAAACGGCGCACCGCGAGATTATATCCGGCACCTGGCTCGGAGGGTCCTACGCCCACGGAGTCTCGCTGATTGCTAGCACAGCAGTCTGAGATCAAACTGCAAGGCAGCAGCGAGGCTGGGGGAGGGGCGCCCGCCATTGCCCAGGCTTGCTTAGGTAAACAAAGCAGCTGGGAAGCTCGGAGCACCACAGCTCAAGGAGGCCTGCCTGCCTCTGTAGGCTCCACCTCTGGGGGCAGGGCACAGACAAACAAAAAGACAGCAGTAACCTCTGCAGACTTCAATGTCCCTGTCTGACAGCTTTGAAGAGAGCAGTGGTTCTCCCAGCACGCAGCTGGAGATCTGAGAACGGGCAGACTGCCTCCTCAAGTGGGTCCCTGACCCCTGACCCCCGAGCAGCCTAACTGGGAGGCACCCCCCAGCAGGGGCACACTGACACCTCACACGGCAGGGTATTCCAACAGACCTGCAGCTGAGGGTCCTCTCTGTTAGAAGGAAAACTAACAAACAGAAAGGACATCCACACCAAAAACCCATCTGTACATCACCATCATCAAAGACCAAAAGTAGATAAAAACCACAAAGATGGGGAAAAAACAGAACAGAAAAACTGGAAACTCTAAAACGCAGAGCACCTCTCCTCCTCCAAAGGAACACAGTTCCTCACCAGCAACGGAACAAAGCTGGATGGAAAATGACTTTGACGAGCTGAGAGAAGGCTTCAGATGATCAAATTACTCTGAGCTACGGGAGGACATTCAAACCAAAGGCAAAGAAGTTGAAAACTTTGAAAAAAATTTAGAAGAATGTATAACTAGAATAACCAATACAGAGAAGTGCTTAAAGGAGCTGATGGAGCTGAAAACCAAGGCTCGAGAACTACGTGAAGAATGCAGAAGCCTCAGGAGCCAATGCGATCAACTGGAAGAAAGGGTATCAGCGATGGAAGATGAAATGAATGAAATGAAGCGAGAAGGGAAGTCTAGAGAAAAAAGAATAAAAAGAAATGAGCAAAGCCTCCAAGAAATATGGGACTATGTGAAAAGACCAAATCTACGTCTGACTGGTGTACCTGAAAGTGATGGGGAGAATGGAACCAAGTTGGAAAACACTCTGCAGGATATTATCCAGGAGAACTTCCCCAGTCTAGCAAGACAGGCCAACGTTCAGATTCAGGAAATACAGAGAACGCCACAAAGATACTCTTCGAGAAGAGCAACTCCAAGACACATAATTGTCAGATTCACCAAAGTTGAAATGAAGGAAAAAATGTTAAGGGCAGCCAGAGAGAAAGATCGGGTTACCCACAGAGGGAAGCCCATCAGACTAACAGCGGATCTCTCGGCAGAAACCCTACAAGCCAGAAGAGAGTGGGGGCCAATATTCAACACTCTTAAAGAAAAGAATTTTCAACCCAGAATTTCATCTCCAGCCAAACTAAGCTTCATAAGTGAAGGAGAAATAAAATACAGACAAGCAAATGCTGAGAGATTTTGTCACCACCAGGCCTGCCTTACAAGAGCTCCTGAAGGAAGCGCTAAACATGGAAAGGAACAACCGGTACCAGCCACTGCAAAATCATGCCAAAATGTAAAGACCATCGAGACTAGGAAGAAACTGCATCAACTAACGAGCAAAATAACCAGCTAACATCATAATGACAGGATCAAATTCACACATAACAATATTAACTTTAAATGTAAATGGACTAAATGCTCCAATTAAAAGACACAGACTGGCAAATTTGATAAGGAGTCAAGACCCATCAGTGTGCTGTTTTCAGGAAACCCATCTCACATGCAGAGACACACATAGGCTCAAAATAAAAGGATGGAGGAAGATCTACCAAGCAAATGGAAAACAAAAAAAGGCAGGGGTTGCAATCCTAGTCTCTGATAAAACAGACTTTAAACCGACAAAGATCAAAAGAGACAAAGAAGGCCATTACATAATGGTAAAGGGATCAATTCAACAAGAAGAGCTAACTATCCTAAATATATATGCACCCAATACAGGAGCACCCAGATTCATAAAGCAAGTCCTGAGTGACCTACAAAGAGACTTAGACTCCCACACATTAATAATGGGAGACTTTAACACCCCACTGTCAACATTAGACAGATCAATGAGACAGAAAGTCAACAAGGATACCCAGGAATTGAACTCAGCTCTGCACCAAGCAGACCTAATAGACATCTACAGAACTCTCCACCCCAAATCAACAGAGTATACATTTTTTTCAGCACCACACCACACCTATTCTAAAATTGACCACATACTGGGAAGTAAAGCTCTCCTCAGCAAATGTAAAAGAACAGAAATTATAACAAACTATCTCTCAGACCCCACAGTGCAATCAAACTAGAACTCAGGATTAAGAGTCTCACTCAAAGCCGCTCAACTACATGGAAACTGAACAACCTGTTCCTGAATGACTACTGGGTACATAACGAAATGAAGGCAGAAATAAAGATGTTCTTTGAAACCAACGAGAACAAAGACACAACATACCGTAATCTCTGGGACGCATTCAAAGCAGTGTGTAGAGGGAAATTTATAGCACTAAATGCCCACAAGAGAAAGCAGGAAAGATCCAAAATTGGCACCCTAACATCACAATTGAAAGAACTAGAAAAGCAAGAGCAAACACATTCAAAAGCTAGCAGAAGGCAAGAAATAACTAAAATCAGAGCAGAACTGATGGAAATAGAGACACAAAAAACCCTTCAAAAAATTAATGAATCCAGGAGCTGGTTTTTTGAAAGGATCAACAAAATTGATAGACCGCTAGCAAGACTAATAAAGAAAAAAAGAGAGAAGAATCAAATAGATGCAATAAAAAATGATAAAGGGGATATCACCACCAATCCCACAGAAATACAAACTACCATCAGGGAATACTACAAATACCTCTACGCAAATAAACTAGAAAATCTAGAAGAAATGGATAAATTCCTGGACACATACACCCTCCCAAGACTAAACCAGGAAGAAGTTGAATCTCTGAATAGACCAATAACAGGAGCTGAAATTGTGGCAATAATCAATAGCTTACCAATCAAAAAGAGTCCAGGACCAGATGGATTCACAGCCGAATTCTACCAGAGGTACAAGGAGGAACTGGTACCATTCCCTCTGAAACTATTCCAATCAATAGAAAAAGAGGGAATCCTCCCTAACTCATTTTATGAGGCCAGCATCGTTCTGATACCAAAGCCAGGCAGAGACACACCAAAAAAAGAGAATTTTAGACCAATATCCTTGATGAACATTGATGCAAAAATCCTCAATAAAATACTGGCAAACCGAATCCAGCAGCACATCAAAAAGCTTATCCACCATGATCGAGTGGGCTTCATCCTGGGATGCAAGGCTGGTTCAATATACGCAAATCAATAAATGTAATCCAGCATATAAACAGAGCCAAAGACAAAAACCACATGATTATCTCAATAGATGCAGAAAAGGCCTTTGACAAAATTCAACAACACTTCATGCTAAAAACTCTCAATAAATTAGGTATTGATGGGACGTATTTCAAAATAATAAGAGCTATCTATGACAAACCCACAGCCAATATCATACTGAATGGGCAAAACCTGGAAGCATTCCCTTTGAAAACTGGCACAAGACAGGGATGCCCTCTCTCACCACTCCTATTCAACATAGTGTTGGAAGTTCTGGCCAGGGCAATTAGGGGCAGGAGAAGGAAATAAAGGGTATTCAATTAGGAAAAGAGGAAGTCAAACTGTCCCTGTTTGCAGACGACATGATTGTATATCTAGAAAACCCCATTGTCTCAGCCCAAAATCTCCTTAAGCTGATAAGCAACTTCAGCAAAGTCTCAGGATACAAAATCAATGTACAAAAATCACAAGCATTCTTATACACCAACAACAGACAAACAGAGAGCCAAATCATGAGTGAACTCCCATTCACAATTGCTTCAAAGAGAATAAAATACCTAGGAATCCAACTTACAAGGGATGTGAAGGACCTCTTCAAGGAGAACTACAAACCACTGCTCAAGGAAATAAAAGAGGATACAAACAAATGGAAGAACATTCCATGCTCATGGCTAGGAAGAATCAATATCGTGAAAATGGCCATACTGCCCAAGGTAATTTACAGATTCAATGCCATCCCCATCAAGCTGCCAATGACTTTCTTCACAGAATTGGAAAAAACTACTTTAAAGTTCATATGGAACCAAAAAAGAGCCCGCATCGCCAAGTCAATCCTAAGCCAAAAGAACAAAGCTGGAGGCATCACGCTACCTGACTTCAAACTATACTACAAGGCTACAGTAACCAAAACAGCATGGTACTGGTACCAAAACAGAGATATAGATCAATGGAATAGAACAGAGCCCTCAGAAATAATGCCGCATATCTACAACTATCTGATCTCTGACAAACCTGAGAAAAACAAGCAATGGGAAAGCATTCCCTATTTAATAAATGGTGCTGGGAAAACTGGCTAGCCATATGTGGAAAGCTGAAACTGGATCCCTTCCTTACACCTTATACAAAAATCAATTCAAGATGGATTAAAGACTTAAACGTTAGACCTAAAACCATAAAAACCCTAGAAGAAAACCTAGGCATTACCATTCAGGACATAGGCATGGGCAAGGGCTTCATGTCTAAAACACCAAAAGCAATGGCAACAAAAGACAAAATTGACAAATGGGATCTAATTAAACTCAAGAGTTTCTGCACAGCAAAAGAAACTACCATCAGAGTGAACAGGCAACCTACAAAATGGGAGAAAATTTTCACAACCTACTCATCTGACAAAGGGCTAATATCCAGAATCTACAATGAACTCAAACAAATTTACAAGAAAAAAACAAACACCCCCATCAAAAAGTGGGCGAAGGACATGAACAGACACTTCTCAAAAGAAGACATTTATGCAGCCAAAAAACACATGAAAAAATGCTCATCATCACTGGCCATCAGAGAAATGCAAATCAAAACCACAATGAGATACCATCTCACACCAGTTAGAATGGCAATCATTAAAAAGTCAGGAAACAACAGGTGCTGGAGAGGATGTGGAGAAATAGGAACACTTTTACACTGTTGGTGGGACTGTAAACTAGTTCAATCATTGTGGAAGTCAGTGTGGCGACTCCTCAGGGATCTAGAACTGGAAATACCATTTGTCCCTGCCATCCCATTACTGGGTATATACCCAAAGGACTATAAATCATGCTGCTATAAAGACACATGCACCCGTATGTTTATTGCGGCATTATTCACAATAGCAAAGACTTGGAACCAACCCAAATGTCCAACAATGATAGACTGGATTAAGAAAATGTGGCACATATACACCATGGAATACTATGCAGCCATAAAAAAGGATGAGCTCATGTCCTTTGTAGGGACATGGATGAAATTGGAAATCATCATTCTTAATAAACTATCGCAAGAACAAAAAACCAAACACCGCATATTCTCACTCATAGGTGGGAACTGAACAATGAGATCACATGGACACAGGAAGGGGAATATCACACTCTGGGGACTGTTGTGGGGTGGTGGGAGGGGGGAGGGATAGCATCGGGAGATATACCTAAGGCTAGATGACGAGTTAGTGGGTGCAGCGCACCAGCATGGCACATGTATACATATGTAACTAACCTGCACAATGTGCACATGTACCCTAAAACTTAAAAGTATAATTAAAAAAAAATTACCTATTGGTTACAATGTTCACTATTTGGGTGAAGTGTTCATAAGAAGCCCAGATCTCACCATTACACAATATACTCATATAACAAACCTGCACATATACCCCCATAAATCTAAAATTTAAAATAAATAAATAGAAAGAAAGAACAAAAGATCTTTAGTTCTTTAGGAAGAACTAAAATATGGTATAATTTTGAGCAATTATAGGAGTTAGGGGGGAAGTACATTTGGCTCTGATGCTAGAAATGTTCTCTTTGACTAGCAAAGTGATTGTGATATTAGGCCTGGAGAAAAGAAAATGCACGCTCCTTAGTCCTGTACTAAACAATATCAACATAACATAGATGTTCATTTCTGGCTCTTAATTTTTAGAAACTCTCATAGACAAAGCATGGAAAACTGAGTGGCTACAAAACAAAATGTACATGTTCTCCACACTCACCGTGTAAAAAATAAAGGTTTAACTTGACAGAAACAGGGAGGTGAAAAGGGAAGAAAAACAGGTTGGGAAGGAAATACCTTCATTTTGCAAAACGGGGGGTCAAGAGATGCAGTTGAAAGCAACAGAACAAGAAATAGTAGTTTATATCTATTCTTTAAATGTATGTGGTAAGCAGTAGAGGAAGTTTAAAATACTAATATAGCTATCAAAAATTGGGAGGAGAGAGGAAGGGAAGGTAGGGGTGGTGCAAGTGAGGGAAATCCTCATGTAGCCCATTGGGAGAAATGGCCAGTTGACATAGCACTAAGAGTGGGCTTAGCCTATTATTTTGAGGTATGGAGGTAACCATCAAAGGTAAAACTGAAGAGAATTAAAAGTTCTTGCCTCTAGGCATTGGGAGGAGGGACAAAGAGTGTTTAGGGGAAAATGATTGGTGATTCTTGTCATAAGTCCTTTCTGATGTTTTTACTATTACTACAAGAAAATATTTTTCAAAATTAAAAACAAGTTTTATTTCACTGCTTTAGACTAGGCAGGGTTCTGATAGGAAACAGATTATATTCTCAACCCAAGTAACTGAGCAGAATTTTAACAGGACCATTTGCAATTGTGTGGGCAGGCTAGGGTAGGGAAACCTACAAGGCTGGCACAGTAGCCACCAGCATTCGGTTGCATTGACCACCCCTCGTCCTCAAAGGCCAGGAAAAGGAAGTCTCTGCTGAATCTGGCAAGAGAGTGGCTGTATGGCAAGGGATGTCTGACAAGAGCTGAGGCCTTTGCAGAGGACATCATGACCCATGGGTAACCACACAGGGAGAGGTCCCAGGGAAATAAATAACCTTCTTCACCCTGCTTTTCCTCCCCAGGATTCTCTTGTTGCTTCTTACCGGCCAGACCCAACCAGAAGCCAGAACTGTGCTGCCCAGTAAGAGAGCCACTAGCCACACTTAGCTATCTAAGTTAATCAAAATTAAATAAGGTTAAAAATTTAGTTCCTCAGTGCTCAATAACTGGTGGCTAGTGGCTGCCATCCTGGACAGGGTAGACATAGGACATGTTCATCATCAGTAAACGTTCTACTGGGCAAAGCTAATAAAGGGTAAAAGAGGGTCAAGACCTTGTTCATGAAGCTTATCCTCTGGGGCACAGAGGAAAAGGAGAAGGATGGTGAGTGGATCTGGGGGGACAAACAGAAGATGTGCAGCATGTACAGCACATTGAAATGCATCTTGCAAGATGCTCTATTAAAATATAATAAAAAACTGGAGTTTGGGAGTGTGTGTCAATAGTCGAATAAATGTGACAAACTGTACATACTGTTTCATTCTCATGGAGACTCAAGATATACATCAGCCTAGTAACAGCTCTGGGAAATCCTGGAAATCTATTTAATGTTTGTTTAAAAATAGGTGTTTCTCAAACATTTTTGGCTAAGAAACTTCTTTTGTTAATGCGAAGGGTGACAATATCAATTCACAGAGCTCTTTTGATAATGGACATTTATCATTTGTCGACTTCCAAGATCCAATCATTCTCCTTATTTGGGATGGGGGATCCCAAAGGAGACAGGAAGGTTGAATCTTTCTCCCCAGCACAGAAGCTGAATAGTAGCCAAGAAGCCTGCTACTTGGGGGGCATCAGATCCCCCTCAGCCATGCTGTGGTTATGAAAGGCACCACTCAGATCTCCTGCTCTGGGGGTATGATTGACAGCTCCAGCTGCTGCCTTCCTGATCCCTCCTTGAGTTCACACCACCCTTGCCCTGCTGCTTCCAGCAAGCGACTGAGGGCAGCAGGGATATTAAGAGGCATGCCCCCTCCCGCAGACATGGGCCCCTTTGAAGACATCTTTGGCTTGAGACTACTCGACGGCCCGTCTGAGACCTTCCTGCAGCCTGAGACACCCCTACACACTCTCTCTTCCCATGCCCCATTTCCCAGGTCTTACACCTGTACCTGTACTTAAAAGCTCTCCCTGCCATTCTGGCTTCCTCTCCTTTTTCCTTCACAGGCATTTCCCCCAGTAACTCTCCCACAAGTCTAGTCATGTCTTAGGGTCCACTTTCTGGAAGATCAGAACCAACACAACTCACCTGGATCTTGAGTAGTGACTCCAATATGTGGGAACACACAGAAATAATCCAGGCCAGAGTCCAACAACATGGGGGGGGTGCAGGGGCAGGTTTCTTGGATGCAGCTTGTTTGGCAGGTCCAGTGTTTTCTTTTAGTTTGCTTTCACAGAATCTGAGTGTCTTTAAGTGTGGTGTGTGTTCTGCCCCAACCCCCACTACCCACTATTATCTTACACCCATGAAAACTAGTTGTTCCTATTACCTGCCTGACACATGCAGGTATTTGAACTTGAAATCTCTAACTTAATGTGTACATCTGCCTAGGCGGTGAGAAATCACACCAGATTGCTCACAGCTTTTCGGAATCCTAGCCCAGTGACCCATGACTCCTACCCTCTGCCCACTATTTTACCATGATTTAGAGGCCATTATGTTTTAGGCAATGTAATTGCTCCAGTTATCTTTTGCCCTCTTCATTGGGCCTGGCTTCAGTTATTTTACCTCTATGTTAGAGATTCTCTTTGAGACACCTCTAAGTACCCGCTTTCCCCTCAGAACCTAATTTCTGGTTTCCAAGCCCTGGAGACATCATCCCTGAGTATCTTCTGTCTTCTTTCCTCATCAAGCCCATCCCTATTGCCTGCCTCATGTCTGCCCCATGGTCTACCCCTTCAAGCAGCCCCTGCCAGTGAAATTCACCTCACCATGGGCAGCTCGTATCACGTTGACCCTTAGCATGTATCCTAGCAGTCTCTGACTACACTCTCATTACATGGTATGTGCCTTTATATGGAATGGATATAATTCACCTGCAGTGAAATTTAGGTAGAGCTTGGACATTATATTAGACATCATTGAATCTTATATTGAGAAAATAATTATTTTTTCAATTCTGATTATATCAAAGAGAAAGTCTTAGTTTGATGCTAGTTTGGTGGTTAAAAACACCACTCCAACTCTTTCTAATTTCCCTTTTCAATAAAGAACAAGCTGGCCTCAGACTCAGGGGCTTGGGCCAACAACATTGGTCAGAATTTGATCATTGTTATTGTACTTATTTTTGTCATTGTTCTTATTTTGTCATTACCTCCTATGGCAGGGATATTTGTTTTCCTTTAGAGTATTGATTTAAAGTTTATTTTTAAAGTAAGTTTATTTAGAGAAACAGTAAATCACTTTAAGAAAATATTGCTAATAGCACTAGTGGTATTAAACCATTGCAAAAATCCTGAAAGGGACAGATAGATAAATCAAACAGGAGGAATATCACCCCAATCAACCTGCATAGCCACAGTTCCATGCCTATGTGCCTTCCATCTGGGTGCCACTAGGTGATCTTTATTGGTGAAGCCTGTTTGAGTTGGGTTTCCTTTTCTTTCCTTTTTTTTCTTTTCTTTTTTTCCTTTTTTTTGGAGTTGGAGTCTCACTCTGTTGCTCAGGCTGGAGTGCAGTGGCACGATCTCGGCTCACTACAACCCCCGCCTCCCGGGTTCAAGCAATTCTCCTGCCTCAGCTTCCCGAGTAGCTGGGATTACAGGTGCCTGCCACCACGCCCCATTAATTTTTGTATTTTTAGTAGAGAAGGGGTTTTGCCATGTTGGCCAGGCTGGTCTCAAATGCCTGACCTCAGGGTGTCACCCGCCTCGGCCTCCCAAAGTGCTGAGATTACAGGCGTGAGCCAACATGCCCAGCTAAGGTTTTCTATAACTTACAACATAAACTAACCTTAATGCCTAGCACTAGGCATAGAACAGGTGCTCAATAAATATTGTCAAAAAATAAACGTAAATACAATATGGAATGAATAATAGAAGACCTAATGTCAGAACTGTTATGTGGTAATACAGTCGTCCCTCAGTATTCAGAGGAGTTGGTTCCAGGACCCCCTGAGGCTACCCAGATAAACAGTTTCTCAAGTCCCTTATATAATACGATGTAATATTTGCATGTAACCTGCACACAACCTCCCATATACTTTAAATCATTTCTAGAACACTTACAATACCTAATGCAATGCAAATGCTATGTAAAGATTTATTATATTGTATGTTTTATTGTTGGGTTGTTATTTTCATTGTATTGTTTTCTCGAATATTTTTGATTCACAGTCAAAATCCTGGATGTGGAGTCCGAGATATGGAAGGCCAATTGGCTGCCAAATAAACGGGAGAGACAACATGTGCGGTGGCTTCAAGGGAGGAGTGAGAGTTGAGTTTAAACTAATGAAGTAAAGGCAGAGATGGGAGACTGAAAGGAAGGAAGGAAGACGCTGACACTTCTTCAGTGTGATTGTATGCCGTACACTGTGCTGGGTGCTGTTAATACAACAACCCTTCTGGCTATGTACTGTTTAACCCCATTAGAAATAAAGCAACAGGAGTTCAGAGAATTTAAGTAACTCGATTTAGGTCACTCAGCAACTAGCCAGGCCAGACATATACCCAGGCTGAAAGATGGCCAAGCTCATTAAGTCAGGCAGCTAGAATTGAGACCAGTGGTGAAATAGAATGAGAGCATTGATATGAATGTGGTTTATAAACTTTTAAGGGCTACGAAGATCATTCCAGAGGAATGAAGGAACAAGGAGAGAATTGTGTCAACAAAGACTGGCACATGGCAGGATTCCACTCACTTTCCACAAACTTTGAAGGAAGAAGTAGCTAACTGAATGTGAAGTTTCATTCACTAGAAACTAATAGAGAATTTACAATAACTTCTCCTGGATGGAAAGTAAGATCCATCATGTACATGTTAGACAAGAGAAGCATTTGATCCCTTATCTTCCTAGTTAACATTCATCTTGAACACTGATTATGTGACAGTCTTCCTAATACAAATAGCAAGGGGGATGGGGTTGGGGAGCACACAGATAAGAACAAAGTTTTGATGAGCTTTATGGAGACAGGAGATAATTTGTTGATATAAAAATACACCTGTAATCCCAGCACTTGGGGAGGCTGAGGCGGTGGATCACTTGAGGTCAGGAGTTTGAGACCAGCCTGGCCAACATGGTAAAACCCTGTCTCTACTAAAAATACAAAAATTAGCTGGGCGTGGTAGTGTGTGCTTGTAGTCCCAGCTACTCGTGAGGCTGAAGCAGGTAAATCGCTTGAACCAGGGAGGCAGAGGTTGCAGTGAGCTGAGATCACACCACTGCACTCCAGCCTGGGCGACAGAGCGAGACTCCGTCTCAAAAAAAAAAAGAGACGCTTTTGCATGTACTTCCTTTCCACCACCATCTGTCACCTAGGAAAACCTCTACAATCACAAAGCTTATCTGAAAATCTGACTATATTCAGGCAAGATTCAAACCAAGAGAAGTCAAACCTAGAGACACACAGTTATGAACTATAAACTGTTCATAAGGCCCTGGGGTTTTTTGGACCACTTGTGCCCTAACCAGCCTGTGGGCTCCCATGTTCATTATCCTCCCAAGTGTTCAGGCACATGGTATCAGGCATCAGGCAGTTTTTGTATTAGGAAGACTATCACATAATCAGTGTTAAAGATCAATGTTAACTAGGAAGATAAGGGATCAAATGCTTCTCTTGTTTAACATATACACGATGGATCTTACTTTCCATCCAGGAGAAGTTATTGTAAATTCTCTATATTAGTTTCCAGTGAATGAAACTTCAGATTCAATTAGCTCCTTCCTCCTTCGAAGTTTGTGGAAAGTGAGTGGAATCCTGCCATGTGCCAGACTTTGTTGACACAATTCTCTCTTTGTTCCTGCATTCCTTTGGAATGATCTTCATAGTCCTTAAAAGTTTGTAAACCATGTTCATATCAATGCTCTCATTCTATTTCACCACTGATCTCAATTCAGGCAGTTTTTGTTGCACAAAACCTCAGAAGCTAAAACAACGAACATTATTTGGCACGTGTCTGCAGAGCCCAGCAGGGCTCTACACTGGGCTTGACTGGACAGCTCTGCTGATCTCGGCTGGGAGCATTGAGGCATCTGGGGCTTGGCTATCACTCGGCCAGTCTAGGCCAGCCTTGGCTGCAGTGACTCAGCTCTGCTCCGGGTGTCTCTCACCCACCTCTGGAATCAGCGGGCTACCTCAGTCACGTCATTCTCACAACGATGGAAGCAGTGCAAGAGGAAAAGTGAAACATGCAGGAGCTCTTGAGGCCTAGTCTCCAGACTGGCACACCATCTTGTCTGCCTTATTCCACTGACCAACATAAACCACCAACTTGAGCCCAGAGTCTGGGTAGGAAAGCGCTGCACAGATGCATGGCAATGGACATGAATATAGTGAGGGTGAAGATGGGGACCATTACCGGCTCCAATCACACCTAGTCTGCAAAAGACTTGGCTCACTGGTTGGGCTTCCAAGAGGCTCCCTGAGGACAATGACTATATCTATTTATGTTATTTCATCTTTTCAATCACTTTGCAAAACAATATCATGGACTCCAACTTATAAAAGAGGATATCAAGTTTCCAAAACATGAAGAAATAAACTACTTAAAATCATCTGTCCTTTCACATTGGATAGCCCTTGAAATTGAACTCCAGCACCATTATCAGTTGCTAAAGTTCCCGAACCATTCCGGGGAGGGACCTTCTTAATGGTCCAAATCTCAGCCAGGCATTATTCTTGTGATTTCAGGGAGTGCGCAGCTCTGGGCTGAGGCCATTGAGACTTGTATTTGATGGAGAACCAGGCTTTAAGGAGAAGGAAACAGTATTTTGAATACAAGGCGCTTCTCTTATCTTCTATCAATAGATAAAGTTTTGGGATATGCACCTTCCACTAAGGCTCACAAAAGGTTTGGCAGCATTTTGAAAGGGCAAAACAAGTTTTTCTTTCTTTTCCCTCTCTTTTAAGGTGAAGTAGTTGCATTGATGGCCACTCTTGGCTCCCTACAGTGAAGTGACCTCAGACTTTGAGGGTTTTTCTACAGAGGTGGAGGTCAGGATGGGTCCTGGGAGGTGGGAGGGGGGTGCTGTGTCCAGCTCCCCAGCAGATGTACTATTGTGGCTGCCCTGGGGAAAGGCTGAGAACCTATGGGGAGGGTTGAGAAAAAATTTCCAGGAGCTTCATGGTGGCACCAGGCAGGAGGGAGTCCAGGGCCTTCCTCCACACATACTGTGCTTCTGCCTATAATCCACATCATACTCTACCCTGTGTGCATATCACATACTGAAGGAACCAAGCTTCAGTTCAGTTTGTTTCCAGCACCTTCATCTGCTAATGCCATGTTAGGCATGGGAGATACTAAGATGAACCATAAATGGTCCCTGCCTTTAAAGAGATTACAGGGTAGTGGGAACATTAGGAAAAAACAGAAAGGAAAAGAGAAATGCGATTGGGTGGCATAGATTGAATAGCCGAGGCAGCGTGTAAGAGGCAGTAAGATCCTCTGGAATGATGACTTCGAAGCTAGGAGTTGAAGTACAAGTGGAAATTTACCAGACAGAATCTGGAAGACAGACTTCCAAAGAAAGAGAAGATGCTGACTCAGTCTTGGCTATTAAAATGTCCATATTCCAAAAGCATGAGTATTGAATTCAGATGGCTGTCTAGAATCCTCCAACATACTGGACTCATCCAGGACTCTCTGAGCCTTAGTTGCTTCATCTGTGAAATGGGAATAATCTTAGGTACCTGACAGCAGTGTGCTGACAACTAAATGAAATACAGTTTGTGAAAACATTTTACAGGCTATAAAGTGTAACCTCTGCAGATGTTCATTGCTCTTATCATTGTTAGTGCTATTACTATTCATCATTAATTTGGGACTTAGTTGGAAACTATGGATTCAGAGACAGATAAAGCAGATCACCCTGCCCTCAAGGTGATCACAGTCTGATAATAATGTCACATTATTGTAGGGCTTATTGTGTGCATGTCCTGTTCCCAGCACTCTATGGCTATTACCTCATTTCATCCTCATGCCCACCTGAGAAGCAGGTGCTATGGTCATCTTCATTTTTCAGTTGGAGGAAACAGGGACACAGAGGGATTAAGGAACTTGTAGAAGGCCACTCAGCTGATGGGTGGTAGTGCCCAGATGTGAACCCAGACATGGTGGCTCCAGAGAATGCACCTTCACCACTACCCCACACGAGTAGACAGTCAGCTAAGAGACAACCACAATATGATGTCATAAATGTTGTGAGCCTGTTACAATGCAGTAAGTGTGCCCGATGTCCTGGGATAATAAGGGGGTGTATGTTGAGTGAGGGGGTGGGGGAGTTGTCAGCAAAGTCTTCTTAGAGGAGATGGTCCCTGAACTGAGGTCTGGCTAAAAGGTGGAGCAAATTGTGCCCTGCAAGAAGAGCAATATGAACAAAGCCCCCAGAACTGAGAGCAGAACTGCTGTCCTCAGTGTGGGAGGGACAGAGAGAAGGGGCAGGGTATGGCTGAAGATGTGGCAGGAGCCAGGTCCTGAAGGGCTGGGGCACCATGCTAAGAAGCCCCAACTGTCTTCTGAGGGCAGCAGAGTGCAGAGGTGCACTGTGTGTGGAGGGGAACCCGGGGTGCCTCCCTCCTGCCTGGTCCCACCATGAAGCTCCTGAGCATTTTTTGTCAAGCCTTCCCATAGGTTCTCAGCCTTTCCCCACGGTGGTCCCGTAACACCTCTGCTGGGAAGCTAGACAAGCACATACCTCCCACCACCCAGTACCCATCCTGACCTCCACCTCTGTAGAAAAACACTCAGAAGACAGTTGGGGTTCCTTAGCATGTGTTGGAAGACTCACTCCAACTACAGTGTGGTTGACATACCAGGAGAGGGGATTATGGGCAATAGCTGGAGGCAGAGAGACAGTTCAAGTTCTGACACAAAAATCCAGCTGCTAGGACTGGTATCTGAAGGTGGAGTTGTGGCATAGGGGACGGAATGTTTGAGAACTGCTAAGATATAGCAATTGGTGAAAGAGAAAGAGAAAGAGAAAGAGGAATCAAGAGTGACTACTGAAGCCCAGTCAACATAACAAGACTTTGTCTCTACTAAATATAAAAATAAATTAGCCAGGATTCATGGCGCATGCCTGTAGTCCCAGCTACTCAGGAGGCTAAGGTGGGAGGATCATTTGAGCCCAGGAGGAAGAGGCTGCAATGAGCTATGATCGCACCACTGCACTCTAGCCTGGGTGACAGAGAGAGATCCTGTCTTAAACAAAAAAAAAAAAGAGGTCCCTGTTCTGGGTGACTGGGTGGGTCAGGATGGCAGGCAGCAGGATCCGAAGGTGAAGATCTGGGAAATGCTGACATTTAAGGGAGGGCCGAGGAGGCAGAGCCCAGGGAAATCTGACACAAGCAAGCAGAAGAGAAAGAGGAAAACAAGCGAGGATCCTCCAAGAATTCAAAGGAAGTTGAAGGGTGACGAATTTAGGTTAGATACCAAGAATTTACTTCCAACAAGAGTCCTGAGTCCTTAACCTAGAGGAGCATTTTTCCTTGTGATAGAAAAAGTCTTTGTTTTTAGTCTTATTTTTTTGTATTTGTCTTTGTCTTTCCAGACTTCATATTTCACTGCCTCACTCATTTAGTACTGATTAATTAATTTCTCAATATCTTTGTCTACTCATTACTGCTCTCTGCACACAGAGACATAACGGGATGGAGGAGGAGGTTCTGCTCATTGGTATTTGCAATGTGCTGAGACTGATGAATGAAACGCTAAACACACTGTCACCATCACCAATAATAGTAGCAACTGACTCAGCCCCCATTTATTGAGCATCTATTACATACAAGGTGTTCTGTTATGAGTTGCAAAAACATGGCCAATAAACAAGGTAGACATGATGACATTTCTCTTTTGCAGAGGGAGAAACTAAGCCTTGGAGAAGTTAAGTGAGCAGCTGAATATCACACAGCAAATAATAAATAACAATGGAACATATGCATATAGCCCTCAGGCAGCCCCCCAAAAATTTCACCAAAAGACTTCCTTGCCATCCTTGCTGATTTGTGAGCAGAGAATGAGTTATGTGTGGAACGCGGAGAGGGGGTGGGGGTGGAGCAAAGCAAAGAGGGATAAGAGGACCCAGGTTAGGGAATGACTGTTCTCAACCCCAGTATTCGAAGTCATTAGCTGTGCCTTCACACACTTAGCACAGGCTCTTTCAGAAAACAATAAGCACCTGAATGGCTTTTCATGCTAGCCACAGGAGAAACTGAACACACTGATGCAAAAATTCTGGCCAGCTTTCCTTCAAGAACACAACTTATAAATCATTCATTCACTTAACAAATATTTACCAAGCACCTACTAGATTCAAGCATTGAACTGGGCCAGGGATACAAGAACAAACAACAAACCAACCAATCAGTGGGTGAGAAAGAAGAGGGTGTCTTCTTGGGTTGTCTCTGAGGAGGGGACACTTGGAGAGTGAAAATGGTCAGCAGGGGAGGTGGAGGGCCCTTTGGGCAGAGAGGCAGCTTGGCAAAGGTCTCTCTTCTCACACTGGGTTTGCACCACTCCTCACCTCTTTATCTTGCAAACTCCAACTTATCCCTTAAAACTCTGGGAAGGTTTGCCTGACCTCCAGGGCTAGTTTTGCAGGTTTCCTGCGGGCTTCTTGTGCATCTTGAGTGCAGTTCTGTAGTAACAGGTATTTGCAGGTGTCCCAGCCTGTCTATCCCTAAGTCTGAGCTCTCTGGAGGAAGGGGGCGTATCTTCTGGCTCTATGTCTCCAGTTCGGGCTCAGAGTAGATCCTCGATAAACATAGTGGAATTGCTGCAGCATGCTGCAATACATGTCTAAGGATACATCAGGACACTTTGGGTGGTCTTGGGCAATACTGCCCAGTTAACCACTTTGCAGTTCCTTTTTGAGGAAAGTAATGGAAAGATTGGAGGTCCAGGCTCTGCCAGAAGGACTTGAGCAAATCACTTAAGGTTTTGTTTTCCTCTTTTATCCAATGCGAGCGTTAGACCAACCTTATGGGCCTGGGATGGTATATGGTTTATCAGAACCCATGCGTAGGCTGTTTGCACAAGAACAAGTCCAAGTTAGCCTGAAGTTATTGCTACTTTTTGACATTGTGATTTTCTTTGCAATGGTCAATGGTGGGATCGATTACTGTGGCTGTTCCATGGGCACTTGAAACTAGAATATATTCCCTGTAGTCCACGTGGAGCAAAGAGACCTTACAGAAGGAAATTAACAAGCACATTTGGTCTTTGTTTAACTCTGACCTAAAATTCTGTGACATAATACTTCTCTTGTCTGTGATTCACTTGGAGTTTAATTTTGCAACAAGAACACAGCTCAGAGTGCCTGGTATGAGCTAAAATGGTAGCTAAAATATTTAGCATTGGTGAGGAACTTTAATTTTTGAACAGATAAAATGATTACATGGCTCAAAAAGAAAAATGATATAAAAAGATGTACATTGAGAACCTTGCCCCACTCTTGCTTTTACCTGCCCCATTTTGTGCTCCCATGAGTCACCAGAATCATTAGTTTCTCATCTGTCCTTCCAGAGCTTCTTATGCAAATACAAGCATGTGTGGGATTTTGTCAAAAGCATCTTTAGTATCTATAGAGATTATTACTCCTTGTTGTTGTTGTTGTTGTTGTTTTCTCTCCTTAGGTCTATTTTGATGAACTGTCTTTGCATTCTTAGAATAAGCTGACTTAGTCATGAAGTATTATGCTTTAGGAACGCTGCTGCATTCTGATTGCTAATGTTTTATTTAAGATTTATGAATCAATATTCATGTGTGAAATTCATTTATCATTTCTTTTTGTACAGCCTTTGTTATCAGTGTTATCCTTTCTTGATAAAAGAAACTGGAAGTCTTTTGTTCCTTTTGTCTAGGCTCAGAAATGGTTGAAATAATGTTGGAGTCATCCGTCTTTATTTTATTTTTTTATTTTTTTAATTTTTTTTGAGTCTGTCGCCCAGGCTGGAGTGCAGTGGCCTGATCTCGGCTCACTGCAAGCTCCGCCTCCCAGGTTCACCCCATTCTCCTGCCTCAGCCTCCCGAGTAGCTGGGACTACAGGCGCCCGCCACCACGCCTGGCTAATTTTTTGTATTTTTAGTAGAGACGGAGGTTTCACCGTGTTAGACAGGATGGTCTTGATCTCCTGACCTCGTGATCTGCCCGCCTCTGCCTCCCAAAGTGCTGGGATTACAGGTGTGAGCCACCGCGCCCGGCCCCGTCTTTAAAGATTTGGTTAAATTTGAGAAACTTCTAGCCCTGGTGCTTTTGAATATTAGTTCCTTCTTAATTTTCTCCAAATTTTTCTATGAAAATCGGTCTATCTGCATGTTCTGGAGTTGGTTTCAGTGAATTATATTCACCTAGAAAAGTAGCCGTATCTTTCAGATTCATGTTTATGTACATAAAATTGTGCAAAATAGTTTTAAATATTTCCTTGGTTTCTGCGTTATCTTCTTGTTACTTATTATGTTTGTTCTTTTGTTCTTGATAAGACTTATTTTGTTGTTTTTATTCCCCCAATGACCCAGTTATTCACTTATCATTTAATTTGCTTTTCCTTCTGTTATTTAACTCATTTATCCTTTTATTTCTACTTTCTTCCTTCTAGTTTTCTTTGGTTTATTTTGTTCCTCTTTTTTTTTCTAATTTTGAAGTTTCATTCTTAATTTCTTCAATTTCATTCCCTTTATAAAATTATTTTAGGCTACGACATTTCCTATGAGTACTGCTTTCGTTCTATCCTCTAGATTCAGAACATAATACGTAGTATTTTCATTATCATTGTCTTTTAGGAATCTGTATATTGGATTTGTAGCCAACTTTGACCCAAAAGTTGTTTAAATAACAACTTTCATAAAATTCTCCAATTCTGCATTAATTTTTAATTTTACTGCATTGTGAACAGAAAATGATGTCTACATTATTGCTACCTTTTGACATCGAGATTTTCTTTGCCATGGTCAATGGTAGGATTAATTACTGTGGCTGTTCCGTGGGCACTTGAAACTAAAATATATTCCCTAAATTCAGGGCACATAGTATGACATCTATCCATCATATCTACGTTTGTGATTATGTCGCTTAGGTCTTTTTATATCTTTATTTTCAGTCAAATTGATTTGAGAGGATGTGCTGCTTTTTCGAAACTGAGATGTAGAGAGGCCGAGGAGGTGCCAGTTCCTGCGGGAAGGTAGAGTATGGAGAAATCACAGGGTCTGTAGATCATCTCCAATCAAACATCACTCTGGCCGTAAAGAAAGGCCCCTGCCCCAAAATTCAACAAGGTCTATATTTTCTCATTTTTATGGGTATTATTTGAAAGGAGGAAGAATCAACTTTTTATTCAATCAGGTAATTTTTTATTGTTTTCTATCTTTCCTATACATAAATTTTGTTTCCCAAATCAAGTTGGAAAACTCAGTCCTCCTTTTCTATCTCCATGGTGGGTAGGACAAGGTCCTACTCATGGCTTGGTGGGGGATTTTAAATGGTGATGTTGCTAATAATTACACCTAAGCACTTACTATGAGACAAGTTCTCTTCTAGATACTTTGTATGTTTTAGATTATTTAATTCTTACATCAATTTATAATGCCGCCATTTTACAAATTAAAAAAAAAAAAAAAAAGCAAGGCACGTGGATGTAAAATAACTTGCCCAGGTTCAAACTGCTAGTGAGCGGCAGAGCCAGGACCCCAGCCTGAGACACTGTGCTCTGTTGCCGCTTTGAGACCAACTCACCCACTGGCTTCACTACATGCGTGAAGAAACAGGGACTTGAGTCTGCTAAGCAAGCTGCCGGGAGAACTAAAACTAGACCCCTGGTATTTGGACCTTTATCCAGAGCCTTCCTGCTGTGCATCGCTGCCCCTCACAATGCACAGAAGCTGTATTTGTGGCAGCAAGAGGTTGTCATTTGCTGGATGACATGGGCTAATGGTTTAATAGCAACTCCTGCCTACCTCACCTCACAGGACTGCAGGGCCAGCACCATAGGAGAAATAAAGATGATGTAATCAAATATTATCTAAATAATGTATACTTTTTGAGTCCTGAATAAATCACCCAGCTGTGGAATACATTCATGTTTAATATTACTAGGATATATAAAATGATTTAGGACTGGGGGGATTGGAAGTAAAGAAAACTAAAATTCCACAAGGGCTAAATCCTTCTAGGTGGGAAGACTTGTATTTTTTATAAGCACCTCCTCTCTCTCCAATTCCCATGCACATGACCTTCGTTCTTTGTTTATAGATTGTGGGTGTCACCCTTGGAAACAGGCATTTTCCCAGAACAAGTAAGAACTAATGTTAGCCAATAGGAGAGAATACTAGTCAGCCCTCAGGGGAGAGGATGGCCATTAAAATATAGTACATAAAGGGATGAGCTGCTGGTATTTATCTCCAAGTCCAGCTCGCAGAGCCTTTCTCTGTTGCCAAAAGTGATCTAACATCTCCCTGCATAGCTTGGCTTCAGATGGTGAGATTTTTATTATTTTTTCATTCCATTCCACATTCATTCCAGTAATTATGAAAAAAGAAAGGAGTTATGACGTATTTGGGGAGACTGACCCAGTGTATCAACTTTACTAAGAAAGGACATAATGGTTTTGGCAAGATAAGAGAATTTCATTCGGAAATTCCAAAGACATCCTATCCCAGTGGAATTACTTGACTTGCCAAAAATCAAAGTTGTTTAGCTGGGTGGGGCAGGGACCTAAGCCAGATGACTAAGGGTGACACTCCTGGACAATCCACACAAGAGGCTTTCAGAAAGACATTCTGATGCTGCGACTGGTGGTGTTCCACCTGCATTCATTCACGATGAGCCAGCAAGGTGAGATCGACAGCAAGCCCCAGAAACCTGGCCCTCTAGTGACACAGAATCTCTGTGAGGGGTATGGGAACAGAAACAGTGGTCTTTATCTCAAATTGTGACACTATAAAGTAGTCCCACTACCTGCCTACTTTGGGCCCTACAGCAGAAACTGAATAAAATGCATTCCTATTATCTTAAAGAACAAATTGACTCCCAAGCCCTCTAACCTAATATTAGTATGTGGTAAACGCCAGATGAAGATGAAAGTAGCTAAAACTTGGGATGAATTTCTTGGAAAGATTCTAGAATTTCCTTTCCCAGTTCTCCTAGTTTTCATTTCAAACAAGATTCTGAAATGGTTTCCTTGTGGTTCAGCTCAGATTCAAGAGAATTGCTTCAATGGTGTCTCCAACCCCCTTGGCCTAAATGTTCTCACTTGCAAAGAAGATTCCACTTAAGAGGAAGTGCAGCCAGTTAATGCTTAACCACAGCACCTCCTCCTCTACACCAAGTGAGAAAGTTGGGCTGGGCTGAAAAAAGGCTGAAAAAGGGTTAGTTTTGCATGAAACTGAGTGTAGGTATTGTTTGAAAACCAGAGAACCCCAGAACCTCAAATTTCATGGGCCTCCAAGATCATTTATTTCAAACCATATATCTAATTGCTCCAAAAAGAAAAAATCTCTCATCTGTTTGGCAAGCAGGTTTCTCTTCCCACAGAGGAACACAGTCAACCATAGGGCCTCTATAACTTACATGTCACATGGAATCCAGCCTTACTTGGTAAAGGGAACATCAGCAAAATATCTTAGTCATGGTCATTTGGTTACAAAGAAGAGAAAATCACTCAACTTTTAAATCATTTTTAAAGAGTTTATTGGAAGGAAAGCACAGGTTTCAGGGGAAGTAGAAAAATGTCAGATGCTTTGTCTCCCTCCCTCCCTCTCGCTCTCCCCCATCCTCCCCTTTTCCTCATCTCCAACTTCTGCTTCTCTCTGTAACTCATGCCTTTCTCTTGCTTTTGCAGCTTCCACTTCATTATTATTTTTTGGCTCTGACATAGGACAGTTTTTTTTGTTTGTTTTCTGTTTTTTACGTTTACCCTCATTTTTGTCATATTTTATTTTTTTCTGTGGAGAACCAGCCATGGAATTGGTTTTCAGCAATGGACACCTGACCTGACCAAAGCCAATAAATCATGAGACTTTTGCTGAGACTTCAGAGAGGTGGGATGTGGAGGGGAGAGGACATGAGGATGGAGCTGCCAAAGCCATCCTGCCACTGTGAAGCGCAAGACTAAGGCCAACACAGCAGAAAGGGCGAAGGGCTGGAAAGAAGCTAAGTCCTGATGGAGGCTTTCTGAAGTCTGAATCCCAGCTGTCCGTGAGACCAGTCCTGCTTTTCATTTCATGAGTCAATCACTATATTTCTTGCCTAAGTCATCCATTAGCACAGCTGTCAGCCTTGGATTGCCATTGAGTCAACCCCATTCCTCCACCTGGCCTTGCACTCCAGTTTCACGACTAGCCTAGTTAGGAAGGATGTGCTCAGGGGAAGTGCAGTTTAATGTGGTTTCTAGGATATTCTTTCCAGGGTAAAGGGGGGCAGAGGAAGAAAAAAATAATCAACCTCTTCCATTTATTTTCATTAATCAGAGTCCTTGATCTGACAATTAGCCTAATCATATTTTTACTGTCCTGTCTTCACTAAGGTCATGAATGTCAAAATATAAAAGATCAAAGTATGCAGAAATCACTTCAAACTTCATAAATAATGCTTGTGATTTTTTTCATATGCAAGTCTAATGAAAATTGAGAAAACGATGTGTGCATTTCATAGTTATTCTCTTGTGGACATGCCAACCTCAGTCTTAAAATTGAAGACTATATTTAATGACTTAGAGGTTCAAATTTCAGTCATAAATGAAATTGCATCTGGTAAGGTGTACCTTACATTCTGCTTCTTCATTATGAGACCATATAACCCAATTCTTTGATTTAGAAATATTTCCACTTTAATAAGTCATGACGCAAATAATCTTTCTCCAAAACTCTTGTTTCAAGACATCCAACTTACTGCACAAAATAGTAAATCTCAGGCTCAGAACTCCTTTCTTTGCCAAGAATTATACTAGTGAAGTTGTTCCTTGCCTCAATTAAAACTTACACTTGTTTAGAAAGGGCAAGAGCGTAACTTCCACATATATGTTTAAGTTCCACATCTAACATTGTATAGGAATAAACCAGATTCCACCAACTTTCTGTGTTGACACCCACAGGCAGTGCAGATTGCATCCTGGGAAAAAGAACAAGGGCCTGGCTCTATGCCCAGCTGTACATACTAGCTGTGTGGCCTTAGCAGGTTGTGTATAATCTCTCTAAGCCTCTGTTTCTTCACATATGAAGTACTGACCTTATACTTTATAGATTGTAATATCAACTTTATGGCTTTATTGGGGACTTGAAATGAGGTGGTGTATGTAAAGCACATAGTAGGCATTCAGTGTTCATTACCAGCTACTACTTAAGGTAATAATTGCCCTTCATAATAGAAACATTCATAATTCATAAATGTCCATTTCCTACCAGTTGTCAACATACATGCTATGTTGCTGTAAACCTTGCATAGTTATAAAATTAAATTTCCATCTTTCATAAATTGAAATGTAACATCACGCTAAAGCTACTGAAATGTCTGATTCTGCCACGGACTGGTTGTATAACTCGGGAGAAACATGTAATCAATTTGTGGCTTTGCTTCTGCGTTTGTAAAATGACAAGATTGGGCTGTTCTAAATGAATTTTAGTGCCTCTTCCAACTTTACCATTCTTCTGAGTCTTATATGTCAGTTAAATGGCTGTTTAATATATACGAGTCATCATGGGATAATTGCATGTTTATCGTAAAGAAACCCATACTCCTCTCGGAGGAAGACAAACTGCTGACATCTAAAATTAGTCTCTCAAATAATATTACCTCATGAAAGAAAAAGAAGTGATGGTAGTACAATTCATGCTCACATTTTGTAATTTTGGAAATCTCTAAAAATTATTCTCAAAGGTAGAAAGTGAAATTGAATTTAGGGACATAGAGATACTCACGGAAAAGTATGTAGCAGAACACACCATTAGGTCTACAATCTGCAACTCCATATATAAATAAGCCTCCAAACCCATGTTGCCTTAGTTATTGGAAATCCGAATGACTGACATATTTCTATTTTTCTAGAAATGCAAAACAGACTTGTGTAATTAACCATTCCTTTGGTATTTATTTTGAAACCAACTGTGCATTTCTTGGCCTCTTCACATACAAATAATGCCAACGCCTACGCAGTTCCACCGAATTCTTGAGCAGTTCTCACTCACTCTGCCCATTTTTTTCTTGCCCCCCTCTCCATTACCTCATAAATGGTGAACATTTCAGAAATAACGATCCCATTAGAAGAAGGTCTCTACATGTCGCCTATAAGGTTTGAGAGGAAAAATTCAAAAGATGCCTTCGCATAAAAGTGGGAAAGGGAGCAGAAATGAAATTTCTAATGGACATAGCAACACAAGAAAGCGCTGTGCATGAAGAACCCAGCTTCTCTCTGACAGATGGTACGCCATGCATGCAGCTAGATGAGCAGCGTTCACGGGCTTGCTCCATTGCAAATACAGAAACAATAAAAATGCATGTTGATTTTTAAACAGATGTGTAATTAAGCATGACATTCTGATAGAGGTTTACCAAGGCAGAACAGCTGGATTTGAGGAGTCCTAATATGGGATACTGTTTAAGTTATTTAAATGTGATTCCTAGGATGGCAAAACTTCAAGAACTTCAACTTGTCTGTGTGTGTGTGTCTTTGTGTCTGTGGGTTTATGTCTGTGTGTACATGTGTGAATACAACTGGATCTATGGCTTAAGGTGGTGCATACCCAGCCGAAATTTTCTTGGAGCTTAGAAAAGCAAAGGTTGCAAGCCTTATACTCAGTTGCCTTGGGCAAGCAAGAAAAATATCTGTCAAGACCCAGGTCTTGCTGTTAAGGCTGGAGTTGAGAAATGCCCTCCAAATGCCTTCAAGTCAACATTAGCTATGACAGAAGCAAGACTATTATTTAACAATAGCAGCAAACGTCAAAAACAAACTGTGCCTGGCATTTTGACAAGACACTATTGAAAGAGAACCACTTTTTCAGCACTTGTGTAACCGTGGGGGAGAACTTGACAATTAATATCCTGAGGTCTGGTAACAGGATTTCCAGGCTGCTTGGTGGTTTCCTTCTGATACAAATGAAAGGAGTAGGCAAGTGGAGGACATGGGCAAAAATAATCCGAAACAATGAGGCCTAGAGAAAAGGACTGATACATCAGAAATCAGGTACCTTGTGGCTAATTAAAATGTAACTCCTCCCTCAGGAGACTGCAGTCGCACGGTGGTGACACTATAAAGTATGAGGACAGAGCCATCATCCCTAGGTGAAAATAAGATGCTGACAAAACCTATCTCCTACCTCCCACCTCCTTTCCTCGCTCTCCAGCAGACTCATGCCATCCTGTGGCACCCTACCTAAGCTTCCCTCCATGGAAGCAGCCCCTGCCTGAACTGGCCAAACCCTCATCCCTGCCGTCAATCAATCAATTAATCAGTATAATAACAACCAGCCAGTTTCTGTCCTATGTCCTTAAGAATTTGCTCCCTGTTAACTAACCGATGAGTGGAGCTGTGGCAAGGTGTCAGCAAGCACAGTGATTCGTGTACTATGCTTCCTCTCATTTTGACAGAAACATTAGGGAAGCAACCTAATCCAAAGAAAATGCCAATGTGCTGGCTCCACACTCATGCTTTGAAGTGAATGAGGAGAGAGGGAAAGGAACCAATATTTCACTGGAAAGCCCTTATGAGCTAAGCCTTTGAAATGTTATCACAGTTGATGTTAACAGCCCTCAGACAAAAGTGGTATTGTGCCTCCATCTTACAGGTAGCAACCTGAAGTTTAGAAAGCATGAGGAACATGCCCAGCGTCCCAGTCTGCGAGTAACTCACCCAGAGTTAAAGCCTGCGTTATCTCTCTCCCGCAGCTGACTCTTCCCTGGCTCTCTCCACCACAACCCAAGATCACACACCTTGATCAGACTCAGAATGTTCTTTTTCTTTTTCTTCCTTTTTTTGAGACGGAGTTTCACTCTTTTTGCCCAGGCTGCAGTGCAATGGCGTGATCTTGGCTCACCGCAACCTTCGCCTCCCAGGTTCAAGTGATTCTCCTGCCTCAGCCTTCCGAGTAGCTGGAATTACAGGCATGTGCCACCATGCCTGGCTAATTTTGTATTTTCAGTAGAAACAGGGTTTCTCCATGTTGGTCAGGCTGGTCTCAAATTCCCGACCTCAGGTGATCCGCCTGCCTCGGCCTCCCAAAGTGCTGGGATTACAGGCGTGAGCCAACGCGCCCGGCCTTCTTTTTACATAAGAGCCTGGCAATGATGCTGCTTAATAAAGGGAACACCAGGAACTGTGGTGGGTGTGGCGGTCTTACTTGCAGGCCTCCTAAAAGGAACCCCCATGGACAGCTGTAGATCCTGCCTGAGCAGAAGCATGCCCTGCCTGAGAAGAAACATGAGTGCAGGAGCCATTTAAATCCTCAAAGAGAAGCCAATCCCTATGTTTTAAAAGTCCTCCCTTCCACCCACTTCCTCTACCTGCGACTTTACTACCACCAGACCAGACTTTCGGTTCTTGAGAGAACATGCACGAATCTGTCCACGTGGGTTTCCTGTCCATACCATCCAAGGAGAAAGGCCTTGGCCTCCTCCAGCTGGGTCTGCTCCTTCCTTTGAACCCCATCGGTACCTATGCCCACACCTTTTAGAGCTTTCCTGATCAGTGTCAACATGCTGCTCTTCCTCTTACAAAATGTACCATCAATACAGCCCAGGCACACGGCTCCCACAAAACTAGCCACTTATATAGTATGGGTCACATCAAAAATGACACCATCCAGCACAATCATTCATACAGACTTCTCTCACACTAAACCTTTAAACAAGGTGAGAAGTTAAAACCTGTGAAGACTGTCTCTTTTCAGCTGGGTGCAGTGGCTCACTCCTGAAATCTCAGCACTTTGGGAAGCTGAGGTAGGAGGATTGCCTGACCTCAGGAGTTTGAGACCAGCCTGGGCAACATACTGAGACCCAGTCTCTACAAAAAGTAAACAAAATTAGCCAGGCACGCACCTGAGGTCCCAGCTACTAGGGAGGCTGAGGTGGGAGGACTGCTTGCCCTGGCTGAAGGTTGAGGCTGTAATGAGCCATGATCACACCACTGCACCACTGCACTCCAGCCTGGGTGTCAGAGGAAGACTCCATCTCTCAAAAAAAAAAAAAAAAAACCTATCTCTTTCCTATCTGTCAGAAGCTGCAGCAGGGCAGAACATCTGCTATGGAAAGGGGCTTGAGGTCCAAGTCAAGGCCATTCCCAGGCTTTCTAGAAATGCTTTTTATTAACTTTCTAAAGAAACTCAGACTCCAGAGTGGAGGAACACATTCAACATGAATACGTCTACAAAGTCTTACACTTTTCTACTAAAAAGCTAAGATTGCATTCCTATCAGCAATGCCCACAATGCCAAGTCACTTATTCTAAGCGACGGCATTGGAATTCCGTCAGAAATGCATATGCAACATGAGGCAGGAGCAGCAGCGAAGGGACTTTCAGGGACAGCAGACAGGTCTGTGGTGATGAGGAAAGTCTTTGGTCATTGGAGTGAAGTCAAACCAGGGTTTGAAACTCTGCTGTGCCACCCAGAAAAATGTGGATGTTGGCAGCCGTAAAATGGCGTCAATACCCACAGAAGTGTGCTGGGGACATTCCCAGGAGGCACCAGGAAGACACCTGGTTCATTCCCTCCCACACATTTCTCCTTCTAGGCGAGAGGAAAAGATGAAAGTGAATCCCTTCCTTCTTTCTCACCACTCCAAGACTTAGATACAAAGTTTACACTTTAGGTAAAAACCATAATTTTGTTTTAAACTTTGCCACCAAAAACTATTTTCTTATAGTCATGTTCACTATCAATCACTAAGGGAGTAAAGTATTCTATTGTGAACAGAGCACCGCAAAACGTTTTACAACTGTGGCAGACATTACCAGGGATCACCAATATTTGGTTCTCCTCTCCCTTTGGAAGAGGGGTTACACATCCCAGCCCCCTTGCAGTTAGGGCCACAGGATTAGTTCTGGCCAATGTGCGGAGCAGAAGTGCAGTACATTCCTTCTAGGCCCAAGCAGAGAAGAGTGAGTATGAGAACCCATGCCCATTCTTCCCCTGCCTTGGCAAGCGAGTGAGGCTGCCTGTCTGCAGTGGGGCACAGTCTCCCACAAACCGGACTGTACATGTCACGTAAGTGGGAAATAAACCCGGTTATTGTAAAGCCAAGTTACACATCAATGAAAACAAGCTGCCATTTCAAAATCAGATTATCAAACAATATTTAAGGATCAATAACTTATTCTTTCTGGGGAAAAAAGCTGAACCAAACTCAACTTTAGTATGAATTTTACACACATTCTGGGAAGACACGCTTCAACATGCCCTGACGTGCCTTCTCAAGGACATGATCTTGATATGCACTAGGATCTGGGACTTTGAAAATTCCACAGAGATTTGTCTTTATAAACATCTTTAAGTTTCATCTTAAATTTGTCAGTCTGCAAGCTTCTCAAGCCCAGGGTGTGAGACTACGCACCCCAGGTGCATCCAGCTGATCCTGAGGTGATGGGCCAGCACTCTGCCTCTCTGTAATGTCCTGCTAGAAAATCTCAAGCTTTTTTATTAATATAAGCAGAAAGAATCGTTTCAAAACAGAACTGCCACTGTCATACTTTGGTGGAGCAGACATTCCCAAAAGATCTAGGAGTGACATGTGATGACTATAAAGGGAATAGAAATGAGTTTGATCCAATGGCAGAAATTCCCAGTGAATGCATTTTAGAAACTTTTCTTCTGAAACAAACAGTTTCAGCACTTGAGTTATTTCTTTGCTTTGTCTACTCAACTGCTCATCACAATGAATTGGTCCATGATCACATTCTGTGCAAGTTTCCTCAAAAAGTGTTTCTAAAAGAGAAGCAAATCTTGCAAATGAAACAGTCTCATGGAAGCACAGTAGCAGTAGATGGATTTATGGTTTTCGGAATGGCAATCAAAAATGATTGTTTTTAAATGGCAATATGTTTCCCAAGTGCCCATTACTTTCAAAGCCCACCTTCGGGGAGGCCACAGAATGATTAGCAGCCATAAATGCTGCCATGTGAAAGCAGCAGAGGACACAGTTACTAGAGCACAATTTTGATTTGGAATCAAAACTGCCCTTGTTCAAGAAAATCCTCACAGAAACTGAAACCAGGGAAACAGTGAAAAGGAAAAATCGCCCATATATGGCAATCAGTTTTGACACGAGGCTCATCAATAGCCCAGTCTTTCCAAGGCACATCATTATCTATCTGATCTGCCAAATCTGATACTTAACAACATTGTCTTCAGAACAGTTGACATAGCCTGGAAAAGTCTATCTTGTAAATCACAAAGATGACAGGTTTCACAGATCTCATCAGTGATAAAAAGAAGGGAGGCATAAAAGAGCAGATGCCAGTATACTTGCTGGCATGATGAACTGAATGAACTATATGTATTTCAAGGAGGAAAAAACCCCTCTACATCCCAATTTTTATTGAGGCCCAGTAAGAAACCACTGACTTAACCTATTTATCTCAGCTCCTAATTAAACCGAGTTTTTGAAAGGTAAAGACAAATGACCAGGGAGATAGCATGCTTTTGTGGTATAAAAAAGTGGTGGGGAAAGCTGAATCAGGTCAGCCGGGCAGGCATGCTGCAGCTTCTTCCACCTACCCTAAATCCACAGAAATAACAAAAAGAAAAGAGATTTTTAAAAAGAAAAGGAATCCACAACTATACTGCAAAATAAGTACATTCTGTGAACTAGAAACTACAAGGAATCCCTGAAAGCAAGAGTGAGTAGCTGGATGGAGGGAAACCACAGCTTGAAATACTCAAGGAGAGGACTTGCTAAATATGAAACTAGGGGCATCCTAAGCTCAGAGGTAGCTGATGCTGGGAGCTGGAAATGCCAAGGGCAACTGACCTTATGGGTTCAACCAGGCTTCTGTGAAAGCAGCCAGTCTGGCCAACCCTTCTACACTTCTCCTACTTGCCAACCTTGGACCAGGCAGAGACAGCATGGTATCTACCCCATGATGTAAGTGTTAAGTGTGGACAGTCTCAAGAAGCATGGCGATGTGCCCAAGGCAAACCAGGGGCACTCACATCTGGAGATCAGCTGGTGGCAAGCTCATCCCACCCTTCCCTGCAATGGCTCTTTAGAAGTGCTTAGAACTTTAGAAGAGCAATCAATATCCTTAGAAAAAATACAAGAAGGGCAATATACTTCCATTTCAAAGTACAGTAATCTTAGAAATTAAAATTGCTATCAATAAAATTAAAAACTCAACTGATGGGCTGAATGGATGGATACAGCTGAAGAGCAACTCGCTGAGCTGGAACAACAGTTATGTAATTCTTCTAGAAAGTAACACAACAGAGAAAAGCTAAGGGCTATATAAAAAAACAGAAACAGAAGGTCAAATATGTCTAGAATAGAGGACTTTTAGAAGAAAAGAGAAAGTGAAAAAAGGAACACTAACAGCAAATATAGAAGTAAATTTCCCAGAATTCAAAAGATATATCTGACTGAACATGATTAACAGAAAAAGACTCACTCCTAAACATATTGTAGTAAAATCTCAGAACACCTAGGATGATAAATATCTAAAAAATAAATAAATACTCAAGCCTGTAATTCCAGCACTTTGGGAGGCTGAGGCGGGTGGATCACCTGAGGTCAGGAGTTCAAGACCAGCCTAGCCAACATGGTAAAACTCCGTCTCTACTAAAAATACAAAACTTAGCCGGGCGTGGTGGTGAGTGCCTGTAATCCCGGCTACTGGGGAGGCTGAGGCAGGAGAATCGCTTGAACCCGGGAGGTGGAGGTTGCAGTGAGCCGAGATCGTGCCACTGCACTCCAGCCTGGGTGACAGAGTAAGACCTTGTCTCGAAAAAAATAAATAAAAATAAAAATAAATAAATAAAAGAGGGGGTAAAGGGATTCTAATTAAAATCCCAATACAGTCAAGGCACTGAGATAAGTACCTGCTCAAATGGTCAAAAAGCGTATAGATGACACCCTTCCTTCCCACCTGACCTTTGAGATCACTCCAGGTAACATCAATACCAACATCAACATCTGTTCACCCACGCATTGGACCTCTACTCCGCTGCTGTTCATTTCCACTCACTTCAGTGAACTATGTAAATACAGTGGTTTAGATCACTCCTTGGACTTTATCAAGATCTGGAAATGTTCCACTACATTCCTCTCTGCTTACAAACCCCAAACCTACCACCCTTACCCTTAAACTGGATTTTTAATCTCAACACTTGCAGTCATTTGACTTCATCCTATTTCCTCATGCCATCAGGTCAGCACTGCTGATTCAACTTCCTTCCCCAATTTGCCTGGATCCCATGAAAACGTCTGCAGATATTTCACTGGGAGTCTCTATTCATTTTTCACATATCCTCGTGCCATGCCTACCAGTGAATTCTCAGCTACAATCAATGTATTTCATCATGACAAGTCTACACTCCTGGGCTGCTGAGCCCACTAAGACATGGCGTTAACAGCGTCAATTGGCTCTACTGCAAATATCTGACCTCTATCCTCACATGGATCCTTGATGGCCTCAAAACTGTCTGGCAAGTCTTTCTTCATCTTTAGTCAGTTACTATGTCCATTCTTCATAGATATTGTCCAAACATCCATCATTCTTTCAAAGTTCCCTAGTTGCCCCAGATCCCCTCACTCCCAATAAAAGACTCAGTACATAATCAGGCTTTTCTTTATTTTGTGAGCTATTTTATTAGTATACAGGGAGGTATTTTATATGTTAAGAAACAGCAGGTTAGAAAAACATTTTCAATGTAAAACAACACCTTCTCCTTTATCATCAAGATTAATTCATCCTTCCAATTGTACTTCATTGTACCAGTTACTCTCTGCCTGAAACTTCCTCCTACCTTGGCTTCATCCCATCACTCTTCTGGTTTTCCTCTTACTCTTTTTTTTTTATTTTTTATTTTTTTGAGACTAAGTCTCACTCTGTCTCCAGGCTGGAGTGCAGTGGCACGATCTCGGCTCACTGAAACCTCCGCCTCCCAGGTTCAAGTGATTCTCCTGCCTCAGCCTCCCGAGTAGCTGGGACTACAGGTGCCCGCCACCACGCCCGGCTAATTTTTGTATTTTTAGTAGAGACACGGTTTCACAATGTTGGCCAGGATGGTCTCGATCTCTTGACCTCATGATCCACCTGCCTCAGCCTCCCAAAGTGCTGGGATGACAGGTGTGAGCTTTCCTCCTACTCTTGATCGCTCTTCTCTTTTCACCATAACATGCTCCCTATGTGATTTCATCCACTCCTAAGGCATCATTTATTACGGTCACATGCTGATGACTCCACATTTACATCCTACAGCCCAGACTCAAATATCCAAGTGTTTATGATACCTTTATCAGATGTGCCCTACATAACTCAACCTCAACATATCAAACCAAACTTGTTAACTTTACCCATTCACCTGCTTCTCTACATTCTCTTTTGGTTTATGGAAATATCATCCACCTAGTTTCTCAAGATAAAAAAAGGAACTTACCATTGACTCTTCCTCATCTTTAACCTTCACACCCAAGTCACCAAGTTCAGGTGATTTTATTCCAAAATGTGCCCCTCATTCTTCATTTCCAATGTTACTACCCATCTCATCTCTCTCACCTGGACTCTACCCCTTATTTTATGCATAACTACACCAGTGAGTGGCAACCTGGGTTGCACATCAGAATCACCTGGGGAACTTTTAAAAATCCTAATGATCAGGGCATACCCCAAACTAATTGTATCAGAGTCTCTGGGGGTGGAACCCAGACACCAGAATTTTCTATAGGTCCCCATGTGATTCCAATATGCAGGCATATTTAAGAATTTTCCAGAATTGAAAACATGAGCCCACAGATTGAAAGTACATACCAAATACCAAGCAAAAAAAAAATAACAAATCTACAACTAGTCAAATCATAATGAAACTGAAAAATGTTAGAGGATAGAGAGAAAATCATGCAAATATCCTAGAGTGAAAAGATAGATTATCTACAAAGGAAAGAAAATTACGGTAATGGCAGACTTATCTGTAACATTAGGTGACAGAAGACAATGAGTTAAAAATCTTCAAAGTGCTGAGGGAGGGAAAAAAAACTATGAACATAGAATTCTACAGCCTGCTAAATTATTCTTCAGAATGAAACAGACCTTTTCAGACACACAAAGCTATGACTCTACTACTCAGACCATCACTGGAAGAATTACCTTACACAGAATATACTTCATTATAAAGGTAAGTGAGCCAATGGGATTACAGAAGTATTTACTGGTATTAACCAAGTCTGACTTCTGCCTGGAAAATACAAGATGTATGAAACATATGCATCATTGAGAGGTCCCAATGGCCTTAAAGAAGGTAAAACAGCTCAGTGCAAATAAATAAATTTTACATTAAAAGTTTTAGCAGGGCTCTGGCTAATTTGAATTGTTTTCTTGCACTTTTGTAGAATTTATCCCCAGTTTTCAACTGCGCAAATTTCCATAACTTGAAATAATAAAAGAAAGCACTGCCAATCTAGCAATGTTAAAAAATGTTTCCCATTTTCTTTCATTGAAAAAAATAGGTTCTATACATTTATATATTTATCAAAATTTCAAAACAATTTTATTTTTTGCTATAATTATCTTATTTTCTAGAGGACCTGAAAATAATTTAAGAACACCAACGATAGTCATTCAATCTCACCGATACCGTATACAGCTGACCCTTGAACAGCATGGTTTTCAACTGCGTGGGCCCACTAATAGTGCAAATCTTCTTCCACCCCTGCAACAGCAAGACCAAGCCCCCCTCCTCCTCCTCAGCCTACTACTCAGCATGAAGATAGCATGAGTGAAGACTTTTAGGATGGTCCACTTCCACTGAATGAAGAGTAAATACATTTTCTTTTCCTTAGCTTACACTATTGTAAGAAAACACTATATAATACATACACCATACACAATATGTGTTAATCCACTGTTTCTTATTGGTAAGGCTTCCCATCAAGAGTAGGCTATTAGTAGTTAAGTTTTGGAGGAGTCAAAAGTTATACATGGATTTTCAACTATGTTGGGGAGTGGTGCCCCTAACTCCTGTTGTTCAAGGGTCAACTATATTTAGTTTCCTTTCATCATTTCTTGGTAACTTCAACCACATATGTTAATTTCATTAGATTAATCCACAGTACCATATTCTAAGACTTACCACAAAGAAGAAAAACAGACTCTTAACCCAGATGATAATTACATATTTAATACGTGTTGCTTTTAACAGCAATTTTTAAAGTAAACACATCATAGACCTTATAACTTATTAAAGATTTTATAGTGCTTACAAAGTTGATTCTAAAAAATATACCTTATTTGTTCTAAATGAATAACATTATCTGGAAGATATAATAATAAATTATAGTAGTATGTTTTCCACCACGATAGTTAAGATTGTGTACACATATTCAATATGAAATCCTCTTAGGATTTTCACACCTTCAGCCTGAAAACATAAAAGCAGATTAAAGTTTGGCATACAAGATCTCAGTCTGATAGTAATTGCTTTAAAACTCAAAGTGTAAAAATATCTACTTGATATTCTAGGAAAGCATGGCCACATGCACAGACACATTCTCTCACTCACTCCAACACACACATGTGTGCACACATACTCACACCCCAGAGTACTCAGAAGATCTTGCCCTTGTGGATCAGACAACTGCCATCAATTTCAAAAACTAATGGAAAAAATTAGCTAAGAATATGTTTAAACCATACTTAAGAGGTGCTGGTTGCCATTAAGATCTTTAACATGCAGAGAATGCTATCTCAATACATTCTTAAACAGACTTGAACTATTCACTAATGGATACACGAATACATAAGAAATTATGTATTCATCCACCCCCAAGGCTGCATGTAAGATGAAAAACCTAGGCATTCCACCAACAATGAGTCATATGACTGAACCCAGCTAAAGCTACAGTGGTTTGCTTCACAGAACCCAATAGAAGACAGAACCCAACAGATTTAGAAACCTCATTGTGATCTGTTTGGAGTTTCCTATATGCTCCATGTGCAAAAGCAATGAGATTCTGTATTGCAGATGACAGCTAATATCACTTTGCACTTTTGTGACACTGCAAGAGGTCACTGTATTTCCAGAACATGTATTTATTCTAATTAAATCCTCTAATGGTCCTTACTTTTAATTATATATACTGTTCCAAATTTAGAACCAAAACAATTTAATGCTGATAACCTCTTCTGCTCATCACATATACTTCCAGTAAAATCTGTCAAAACAGAAAATTACTCTTTGGGCTGTCTCCAGTAACGCAGGTTTGAAACCAGAAGTTCATTTTCACCCTGTATCAAAACACTCCAAACTCTATGAAACAACATTAAATTAGAAACTAACCACAAATTAGGGCACTCATAACTCATACTGCTGTGATTAGAAAAATAAAAAGGCACAACAGTAAGCTAAAGAGAAAATACCAGCTCCCCATATGCTTTTTGTTTGTTTGTTTTTGGCTTTCCTCTTATTTTATTTCACTAAGTCTACAAATTGTTCAAAGCATTCTTATACTCTGCATGACAGGAACAATATCTTGGCACATTAACATTGTGATACAATGTATGGCATGTTTAAAAAATTAATTTAAAAATTTCATCTATTAATCAACACTTTTTAATGTAGTACATATATATCTTACAGTTATTTAAGTCAAATATGTAAAGGTTTGCAACTGATTTACAGATGAAGCAATCACAGATTGCAGTAATATGTGTGTGTGTATATATATATTTATCCATATATACACACACGCCAATCAAGGGGAAAACTGCATCCTGGCAATTTTACAGTCTGAAGTTTTGTTGGTATATCTACCATTTCACATCCTTTTCATCTTGCTTTTCTGTACAAAAGATATTTTTTGCCTTCTTCATTCCTGATGAGATTTTTCTGCGATAACTTTACATTCGTACTGCAAAAATTAAAAGGTTAAAAGGTTAACAGATTAAGACTTCTTTTGAATAGCAACTTCCAAATAAACTGAAAAGCTCTAAAAATGAACATTTTATTACTATGTGCCCATTTATTCCTCAAATAATCCAAGAGTTACATAATTACTATGATTAAATGACAAATGTGACCGGGAAAAAAATAATTCACATTCTGGAAGTGAAAAAGCCACAGCCAAAAGCAAGAGAAAGATGAGATTTCTGCATTACAAGCAAGTAGTGGCAGTATATGATTTAGAATTTAGATCAATCTTTTAATGTCGAAAGGAAGCAAAGCAGGTTTCTTTGAGTATTCAATAAGGCAAATTAGCAAAGAATAGTTCATGAACTTAAGGATAGGGCTGTTGTGGTGAACTCAGATCACTGTATTTTCAAATTGCTATATGATATAAAGGAAAAAATCTGTTACATTAACAAAAGCTTCCAGTCAAAACAACATTTTTAAAGTACAGCTATAAAAGTGTACACCCACAATTCAAAATAAAGGAAACCAACAGGGTAAGATAATTGGTTGGCTATTTTACCAAAAATACAGCAAAGTAAATCACTCAATTCTCCTAACCTGGCTAAAAAGGTAAAAGTGACAGCATTTATTCACAAAACTGCTGTGGCCTCTGAATGTCACTCCCTAACCTTTTCCTTTTCCTTCATAACTAAAATGATCAAACGTCTTGATTTGTTAGAGATGGTCCTAATGTATACCTATTGTAGCAACACACTTAGTAGTAGTGACCTTTTCAACTTTTAAAACTGTCCTTTTCTGATATAGTGGAAACCTGTAGATTAGTTTTTTAAAAACCACTAATATCCCCCATATGGTCAATAAATCATATTGCCCTATCCATAACACATTTTGAGTTTTTCTCTCCAGTGGCTCCTCAACTTTTAAAACACCTGTGATTAAATTCTTCCAAATGATTTATTTCAATGGAAGTGCAAAAAAGCAATCAAAGAATGTTGTCTTCACAAATTGCTTTCCCTTAAAGGACTACCTTTTAGAGAAAACTTGTCATTTGTTCCACATCTTATTCAGAAAAGTGAGCATCAGCTTACCATTGCCAGTTGTCGACCAATGTTTCCCATTGTTATGCCTCCAGCAAAAAATATACATGGTAACCAAGAACGAACATAGAGGAAATCTGGAGATGTATATCTAGAATAACAGACATGTCTTTAATACCCACAGAGGAACTGCAATGACACTTAAGATAATTACAATGAAAATAAACTACTCTGTAGATTAAACTGGCTAACCTCATTTCATAATCTCAATTCTGAAAGCAGTTATCATTTATTTATCTAGCAAACAAGCACCAAAAATTGAAGGACTAATACTTACTGATAAACACCATTATATACTAGCAGTTGAGTGACCACAGTTGCCAAGAAGGCAATTCCTACTCCAAGGCCAAAACCACTTCTAGATCTATCAAAAGTCCACCACAGTCCAATGGATAGTGCAGCCAGTGTGAGAGACAACTGTATGTTGTTATCAAAATCCACTTTCTGAGATCAGTGTTAAGAAGTCATCTTAAAAGTTGTAACCAAATAATATCACCTGTTCATTTTTCTAAATAAGAGATGCCTCTGTTGAGAAGGGAATTAATTGCTTCTACTCAAGTACATTCAGTCTCTTAGTACAATGTATGAAGCTAGGTGGGATTAAAACTGTCTCCAGTATTTACCCAATACGAGATACACAAAATACATTAATCAATAGATCCTACCAACTGTAACCCCTCCAAAACAAAAAACAAAACAAAACAAAAAGAACAGTCTACATACATTCCCAATTATAAGGCTTTACCCATTATTTAAGAAATGCTTTCTTTGCTAAAAATGTAACTGGAAGCCTCAGAACACAAGTATCACTAAAGGAACACACTTTTGCAAAAAAGGAAACCAATATTATTTCTCCAACAGGTTTAGAATTACTTGAGAATCATACAGGAACTTGAAAATAGAAGAGTTGACAGCTATTTAACAGGGTACCACATTCTCTCTATGATTTACTGACAGACACATTTTATAGTAATGCAGTTCAGAAACAAGAGTACCAAGGACACAGTATCCCTTTCTATTATGTCAACTGTTCTAGTTTTAATTTGTTGAGGATAAAGCCTTGAAGTGAACATTATCTTACAACCTGCCAAGCTATTTTGGTGCCTGAGACTACTGGTATAGGACAGTTTGCTCAAATGATATTTTATTTTCATCACCTACTTAAGCATCTATTCACAAATGTATGGCCCTTTTCTACACCAAAATCTCTGGGTAAAATTAAGCTTTACAAATCCAGTTTTCTCATCTCTTTGCTAGAGGATTACACTAAAGGAATTTCAAGTGTCATTAAAAGGGCATTATCTATGTCCCAAAGGCCACATCTTGGCTCTATAACCAGCTACTGGGGAAGGCGGGGGAGGTTTGGGAGAACACGTATCACCAAACTGACCATGCTGCAAGTATAGAGAAATCCAAAAAAGAAATTGCAACGAAGCCATTTCCCACTTCCTTTAACACTCTTTTTCACTATTTCCCTACCCCTACACCAAGCAAGTATCCTAAACACCCAGCTTGCTTATTTCTCAGAATCTCAGGACTATCATGGGCAACTCCCTCAAGGTCCTTCCTTGTTAAGGCTTGATTTAAAAAGAAACCTACAGTTCATATGGGTATGCTTCTGGAAAAGCTTTTCTTATTGTTATGCTGTCATTATACTTAAAGTTCAAAGAAAAGGTTTAGAGCTCTGATTTCCCTATGAAATAAACACTCATGTAAAGAGTGGAATTTGGTATTAAATGAGTTTCATGTTTGCTAACTAAACTTAATTAAAAGTCACAGCGAAGTAAGGAGGCTTCCAGCGTAAATAGATATATCAATCTTAAAATAGTGCCATATGGGCCAGGTGCGGTGGCTCATGCCTGTAATCCCAGCACTTTGAGAGACCGAGGCGGGCGAATCACAAGGTCAGGAGATTGAGACCATCCTGGCTAACATGGTGAAACCCCATCTCTACTAAAAATACAGAAAAATTCACCGGGTGTGGTGGCGGGTGCCTGTAGTCCCAGCTTACTCAGGAGGCTGAGGCAGGAGAATGGCGTGAACCCAGGAGGCGAAGCTTGCAGTGAGCCAAGATTGTGCCACTGCACTCCAGCCTGGGTGACAGAGCAAAACTCCGTCTCAAAAAATAAAAAAATAGTGCCACATGATTTTGTAAAGTCTAAGTAACCTAATATTAGAAATGTATGCTATAAATTTGGTAAACATTTTGGACTTTACTTGAAGGACAACAGGATATCTAAGGTTGCTATATTTAAGTATTTCATTGAGAAAGAGAGTGAACAAAGCAAAGAATTTGAACTTATTAAGTTTTTAGAATTTCAGAAAAGGCTATTTAAATTTCTCTACTTAAAAACAAAAATCAAAGTGGAAGTGTCTAAGAGAGAAAGATCTAATCCACCGGACAGAGAGGAACTGACACAGTTTTGAGGTTCCTGGGTAGGAAAATGAGATGTTTCTAGACTTTAGTCAGGCTGTCTCAGGGCTGTTCTCAGCTCTGCTGCAATGTCGCAGTATAAATGACTTAGTAAATTACCTAACCTCTTTAGCTTCTGTTTGTTTTATTATCTTTACAAAGAAAATGTGGAACTAGGTGATTTCTAAGTTCTCTTCTAGATATAATAGTATATGATTTTAACTTTTTAAGCCCTCCTGACCACTAGATTTTTTATAGAATCTTAAATCTCAAAAAGTTCACCAAAATAAACATGTGGAAATGTCCTCAATACAAATGGAAATTAAAACTAATAATAGCCACTGAGGGACTTCCAAATTCACAGACCTGCAACAGCCAGCACAACTATGCAGAGGAAGGCAGATGTGTTTTCAGAATCTAGGACCCTGCTCTTTTCTATGGTTTCTGCCCCCAAGCTTATCCAAAACACCTCCATACTTTTTGGGAAAGACACAGGGGTCTACCTGACACATGACCCACCCTCTCCCTCCAGCCAGCTAACTCTGCCTGCCCCGAGTCCAGTGCAGACTCATAAGAGCAAACTTTCGGCAGCCTGAGTCACACTTCTTGCTTTTCCAAGTACCCAAGGCTCCTGCCACCTTCATTGTCTAAACCACATCTCCTAGAAAAAGACAGGAATAGCATTTCCCAGCTCCTCTTCTACCAAGGAAAGTCAGAGCGAATGAGGAGGAAGTACAAGAGAGGAAATAAAGAGGATGATAGGAGGAAAACCTTATGAGGGCAAACAATTTTTTCTGGGCAGAGAAGGTAGAAAGGGGAAGGGGAATAGGGGCTACCTGAGACACTGTAACAATACTCATTCACCACTAAATAAAATGTCTGAATCCTCAAACAATAAAACTTTAAAAATATGTACGAGGGAAGAAACTTATTTTTGGCCAAGGCCTAAGTTGGTATTTCTACTCATGCCGTTTACGTGGTCTGTCGGTATTGATTAAAACCAATGCATCTAGCTTTAAAAAAAAAAATAGCTTCTTTAAGTTAAGAAAAACAAAAGACAAAATAGCACCTGAAGCTACCACATGTCCTTATTAGCAATTCTTAACAAAGAAAGAGAGGAAAAAACTCCTCTGAAAATGTACCTGTTCCATTTTTGGATTAACTACACAAAAGTAATTAAGTAACCAAATTTAAGAAAAACAAGTAAAGTTTTCAAATTTGCAAAGTTTCTAAGTGATAGTGAAAAATACACACTGAAATAAAAGGCTATACCCCACTTTATAATTGCACAGCTGCTACACCGATGTTTCAACAATATGGTTGACATTCTTCTTCTGACTAAGTGGGCATATCATAATTTGACAACAGTGAAGTTGTAAGGGGCTGTTTAACCTTTGGTTTGTTGGAAGCCACTTTGTTATTATGCATTTCATTACAGAGTAAAGGATACAGCACTGGCATGATTTATACCAACAAAGACTGCTACACACCGCATTACACTGGACCACTCTCTTTTAAATTTATGTGGTTCTCCTAGATGTCTGTCAATGCAGGGGTATAATAACCCAATCACAGCTGTGGGGAAAAAAGAAAAAAATTAAGTTACCTCCAATGTTGTACTGGCAACACTTAAGCTAAAAGAATCACTACAACCACCACAAGCATTTTAAAGATTCTTAAAAAAAAAAAACAAAAAAAAAAAGTTATTTCACATCAATCACCGATATTTTTTAACTTACCTTCCAAAGGAAATGAAATGAGGATAACACCAATGAAGAAAGTATTGCAAATGATTACAACAACATTCTAAATTATAATCAACAAAATACTCTTCAAATGTATGATTCACAATTTAGCAGACTGGACTAAATGATTCATGCTACTAAATGATTCATGCTACTTTTCTACTACTGATACCTACGAGACCTGAAAAGTATCAAACCAGTTAGCAGTTAAGTAATGTTCTCTCTAAACTCCAAACCATAAAATATTTATTATATGCCACAAATCTAAAGAGAATCTAGAAGTATAAAAGTATACAAGCTCATCATACACACAATGTTCTGAAGGTTCTGGCTGGCCTCTTACGTAGATCAGTCTCGCCCCTACCAGCTTCCCGTTTTAGTCTTCAGCATCTAGCACCTTTTACTGACACTCCTTTCCACTCTAGCCCTTTAATGAGGCTGTAGGTCATATTGTCAAAGCAGGAAAACTCACAACAGAAATCTACAGGTAAGACTCATTCTGCACATAGAAACAATGGAGGAAACAAGGTGTAGAGGTATTTAAAATTTTCAGTTAAATTTTAAGTGCACTGTTAAAAGAGAAGAAGAAATCATCTTAGTACTTCTCTTAGTTTTGGAAAGAACACTTTGAATGTTGTGTCATTAATTATATATAACTGTATATAAAATGTCAATGATTGAGTCCCAAAATATTCTCATCCCTTTCTTATTTCTCAAACCTCAACATTTTATTCATTTAGTGGGAAAGAATTTTAAGTGCTAAATTAGTTATTAAAAAGACTATTTAATGAAAACATTCTAATCTTCCTAAAAACAGGATGATTATGTTGTGCCATTCTGGCAATAAAGACACTACTGTCACATCAGTTGAAAAGCATGTTTAAAATAACCAATACCACTTAAGAGGAATCATGAAATTACAACGCCAAAATCTAAGTGCCTGAGCGACAAGAGGCCCTCCCCCTACCCAGTATTAGCCAGCTGTATCTCACAGGCAATGCATTCACTCTTCGAAGAAAAACAGAAACCAATCAGTATCAAAAATCACAGCCTAGCAGACCAATGGTGCAGCATTTGAAAAAGGCTGTGTGACCACCCTTCTATCTCGAGATGAGATGCTGCAATACTGTATGCATTTTCTAGTCCACAACTCTTTTGAGTTAGGCATGTGCTGAGTATAGATGGCTCACAGAACATCAAGAGATTAAGAACATATCTCGGCAATGCAGAGCTCCAGTAACTATTAGTAAATCTAGAAGTTTCACACTATATTCCTATTTAAAAATCTGCTCCAAAATCCTGAGAAGATTAACTGACAGGATTTTAAAATTTCTATACAAATAAAATGGCAACAAGCATCCCTAACAGTTGAAATGTAATTAAACGAATATCACCTCTTTTTTTCTCAAGGGGTCATAAAACTAACAGCTCATTTGTCACCCCTGTCCCCCCACCATATATATCCTCCCTTTGCCTGTTGCTGAGTAAAGTCAACGAAGAGCAGACATTCCAAGTCAATTTTCCTGAGCAACTGATGCCTAGGTAAAGAATTATTACATAGAGAATACTGACATGTATGTGCAAAGATATAAATAAGTAAAATCGACTATATTTTTATGCATGTGATGTCAGACTTGCAAGTGAGAGACAACTGAGGAGAGAAAGCAAAAACACAAAAAGAAATTTAAACTGCCACACTGCCAACCCTGGGATTTGCCAATAAAAATCAAATCCATTGAGTAGGCATGGTTCTCAGTTGCTCACTGAGAGGGAGAATTCGAAGAAGCTTGTCACTTCCCATGAAATGTCTTCTTTCTTTCCTTTAAATAAAGGCATGGCAGAGTCTGATAGCAATATATACAACACTGTGAGGTTCCACTGTTTGAGAGCTCAACAGAGTATGTCTGGGCCTCTTTTCCTCTTCTTGTACTTTTTTTTTTAAAAAAAACAAGAAAGACTGTTAAAATCATGCCTGTGTAAAATCATATGCAAACACAGTCCTGCTTATAAATCAAATGGTTCTCTGATGCAAAAATCACATTTCTTGTGATACCTTTATTTCCCAGTGACTAGTTACAGTCTACCAAAGCTAAACACTAAAGAAGTTTGTAAAACATCAGTAGTAAGTCATCACTTTTTTGCGGGAGTGTGCTTAAATGCAGGGAGGCACTAAAAGGAACACAGTTAAAGTCAGACATTTTGTAAGAAAACAGGAACTGAATAAATGAAAACACTCCATGAGGTATACTTCGATGCAAAACTATAAGATAATATTTTCCTTCAACAAATACTTAAGCCCTGACAATATGTCTGGTTCTTGGTATTTGCTGGAGATTTAAAAAGGTAAGGCCAGGCGTGGTGGCTCACACCTGTAATCCCAGCACTTTGAGAGGCCGAGGCAGGCGAATCGCGAGGTCAGGAGTTTGAGACCAGCCCGGCCAACATGGTGAAAACCTGTCTCCACTAAAAATACAAAAAAATAGCTGGACGTAGTGGTGGGCGCCTGTAATCCCAGCTACTCAGAAGGCTGAGGCAGGAGAATCGCTTGAAGCTGGGAGGTGGAGGTTGCAGCAAGCCGAGATGGCGCCACTGCACTCCAGCCCAGGTGATGGAGTGAGACTCCGTCTCAAAAAAAAAAAAAAAAAAAAAAAAGGCAAAAGAGTAAGATACGATTCCAATTGCAAAGTGACCACAGAAACAATTAAATACAATCCTGCATTAAGGGCAGCTGACAGGACAGAGGGGTCCCAGGCTTCTCCTTGCCTGTGCTAGGGGAAGGCAAGGTGCTGGGCTGTCAGAAAAGCTTCACAGAAAGAGGTGACCCTTGAGGCAGGAGCATTCAGCAGTAAATGGCGCAGAAATAGTGCTGTCATTAAAGGGAGGTGGCTGAGGACAATCATGGACAACTGGAAACTGCTGGTGTTACGAGGAAGCTGTAAGCTTCAGACACAAAGGGAGCTGCGGGGTCCAGAAAGACTCTGAAGAAGAAAACAGCAGTCAAGGGCCATATTATGAAGACTTTACCCTGCAGACAATGGGCAATCAGGAAAACAATGTCATCACTGTTGTACCAGAGAGAGGCCATCTTCTTAGCAGTGAGGGTACCACACAAGGGGGCTGAGAAAAGGGTGGGTGCAAAACTAGAGGCCGGAAAAGACTAAAGACTCCAAGCACAGCCATTGAGGGATGGACCAAGAAAGAGACAGAGGAAAGATGTAAAACTTGGAAACTGGATGTAGAAAGGGAGAGAAAGCAAGGAATCTTACAAGGCTCTACAGGAATAGGGCAATGGACTGCACAACAAAACAGGAAAGATTTTTCTTTTCTTTTTACATTAGATATTATTTTCATACTTTGGACACAACCAGGCTACTTGTGATTTTTGAGGCAACTTCTCTACTTATTTTATCCACACGAGTTGTCTTTTTCTATTTATTCTTTAGAAAGATTTCTTTGTGGCCCTCAATAATGCTGAAAAGATTTCTAATTCCAATTCTGGTGCATGGCATACATAAGGAAGTTAACTTGTAACATCAGCATTATCAAACTAAAAATATGGAATTAAGAAAAAAAAGTCATCAAAATTAGTTTACCAAAGTTCTCTATTAGTTGTCCCACCAGAACCACCACTAGCAAATTTTCCAGGATTGTGCTATAGAGAAAGGTGGCAAATAACAAGGAGCACTTTCTACACACAGAAGGTGGTGATTCTGGAGCCCCTCCAAAAGGTGGCTGCTCTATCTATGAATGTTAGTTGAACAGGAAAATCAAAGGATGATTATCAGTTTTTCTGACTTAAGATGGTAAGACCCCAGCGAGGTCTTGAAAATCCACGCCAACACATATACACAAAAACATATGCATATTACATACACACACAAACTCAAACACACTATGTTTCTTAAATCATTTACTTCTTTTCCCATGATACTTTCCCTAAAATAATGATGCAGGGGATGGCAGAGCAGAGATTTTGCGAGAATCCATTTTCCATCTCTGGCAACTTGGACAAATCTGATATCTTTCACTCTCATCTACTAAACACCATGACTTAACTAACAAAATTGGTAGCAGAATTGGCTGGAATCTAGATTTCCTAATGTCTCTCTACTTTCTTTTGCCCAAGTACCTTATGGTACAAACTGCTTTCAGAAGAAATACTTAAGCAAGAAATGTAAATGCAAATTCCCCAAATGAGGTTAAGTTCGTAAGTGTGACAAACCTAGTGGCTGGGAATAGGAAGGAAAGTAGTGGCTGAACTGTGGTATTAGCATTTGAAATTTTCCTTCCTAAAATGTAAGTTTATGGCAAAAATGCTGACACTAAAGGGGCAGAAGGACAAGACAGCAGGTGCAGCCCTGTTATTCTTCATAGTGGAGGTACAATGAAACCTCAGTTAAGTTCTCCTGCCCCAGCCCAAATGCACAACACACGCCAGGGAATTCCATCTAGGTCTGGCACCCAGTCTGGAGGCTTGAAAAGTGGCATCCTGAGTAGGGGGGAAAGTGTGAGTAGCTTCCTTTTCCCTTCCCCAGCATGTGACATGTGGACCCAGTCACACCACTCACTGGCTCTGGGACCCTGGGCTCACTGGTTTTCTTTCTTCATCCCAGTGAGTGTCCTCATCTCCCCATAACAGGCACAATGCCAAACATCTCTCTCCCAAAGTTGCTCTACAGAACCCTGGGATTACAGGATGTACCTAGCACATTAGCAGACATTCAATAAACAACAGTTTCCCTTCCCTCTGTTCTATCCTGAAAAGACATGTATGTTCTTCCATGTCCCAAAAAGCTTCTACTGGCAGCCAGACTATACTATAGAAGAAAAGAAACAAAGAACTAGAAAAGTTGTTGAGAAAACGTTTTCTCTTCTGAATTTAAATGAAAGAAAAATGCATGAGGACCAGTACATACAGCAGAGTGATACAATTTAATTTGTTTTTTATTTGGACTATTTTTTGCCTTTTCTCTTGGAGAATGATAACCCTGGGAAACTAAGAATCACTGCCTTCATGACTTCACTTTTAATGTGAACGCTGTAATAGTGAGACATCAGTATATAAACACTGAAGCCTTACTACAACAGTGCCCCTCTAACTGTGCAACAGGATTCTATAATTGTCCAGCAAGTTTCACAAGGCCATTCTAACACTTCCGTAAAGCGCAACCTCACCCTTCAACCTCCCGCCCTTGGATGGAAGCCAAGAAGGACATATATTATGTTGCAAGATATTCATTCATATATGTTAAGTATGAGACACCAAATGGGTATTTAAAAAGCAATTTTCTCCTTCAATCAGGATTATCTTCTACCACATGATTATGGTTTCCTTTTATTACTTTATTATTAAAAACAGTATTAATCTATTGGTCTTGGTCATTAGAAAACACTAAAGTGCTATCCATTGTGGAAGTATGGCAGCAATAAAGTATTGTGAAATGCTCTACTCTATGTATTACACACTGCCCACCACCAAAAAAATATCTAAAGTAACTAATAGGATACTAATTTTAAGCAAAGAGAGTCTACCTTATAGATGTCTTTAAATATTTATTATTCTAAGGTACTTATAAAAACAAGATACCAAGGAAAAAAGCATTTACAAAAATACAACATGAAGCTTTAAACTTTAATTATTCAAGTTTTTATTACTTCAGAAACAAGACTACAGCACACGCATCAAACCCTTAAAACCAAATGGTGGTGCTCATCATCAAAATAACTTAAAATAACACTTAGATGAGATGGGTTGAAGAAAGAACAAAATTAAGGGGTTAAATGCTTCATCCCTAAGGGAAACAGGATTGTTTTTCAGAATTAAATGTTAAAAGCTTACAGGACAGATAGAAATGAGACAGAAGGGAGTACATACGTTATGAGTCCATTTATATTGCATTCTAGAACAGAGATAAATAATTTATGGCAACAGAAAGCAGATCAGTGGTAGCCTGAGGCTGGGGGTGGGGAATGGACTGCAAGAGGACACGAGAGACTCTGGAGGGTGATGGAAATGTTCCACAGCTGGATTGGCAGTGGCCATGTGACTGTACGCATTTGCCTAAACACATCAAGTTGTTCAATTCAAACGGGTCCAGTGTATTATACCTAAATTATATCTCAATAAATATATTTTCTTTTTTAAAAAGGTTTATTGCTCAGACAACGTCCATACTCATTTACCCTATTTCCTTTCTAAGCATTACAGAAACATCCTACACATACCTGAAGCCGTGCCACAGCATGGGGGTACCCACCATGCAGAAGAAAAGATGCTTGCAATCACATCAGGTGGAAAGAGCGTCACATTTCTCTGAATCTGAAGTAAATTTAACACTAATGCAAGAAATACTCCAATAAAAAATAGCACTACTCCTCGAATCATCAAGTTCACACTCTGGCTAGTGACAGATGAAATATATGGGCCACACTTTTTGGGCCCAGGTGACTCTGTCTCTCCTTCTGCCATGGTTTCATAGGTTCAGTAAGCCGTTAAAAAAAAAAAAAAAAAATGGAAAGGCTTCCCAGCTGAAAAGCTCAACTGTCTGTGAATCAAAGACTGACGCTTCAATGGTACCACATCTTGTCCTAAAGTAGGACCTACCAGAAATCCTGCAAGAGATAAGAAAAAAGAAATTAATGTGTATCTAATACATGATTATTGTAATTTTACTGATTTCAATACTAGTTAATTTAAATGGACAAATAAGAAAATGACAAGCTTGTATACTAATTTATTCAAATTACTAACAGTTATTTATTGAATAAGTTTTAAAAGTATTTTTATATGCAAGACGTAATAAAAAATAAAGTACTACCTTTACATTTCCTAGGACAGAAAACATGACCTGAGAGACCTGAAGGTTAGAGTCATAGTAGAAACAGCTTGCTCCATCTCTGAGAAAAGCAGAACAGGTAATCTGACACTTCCACTAGAATCTGGAGGGTAAAACCCTGCTCTCTGTTTCTTCTCCCTAAATCTCTAAGCCTATCAGTTACAATACTGTATTTTATATTTTACAGATAAGCATATTCTGACTGAAGACGCTGTATTTTTTGCAATAAAATGTTACTTGCTTACAAGGACAACCTCCACAGAAGAACAAAATAACCCGCTTTAATGTTTATTATTTGGTTATCTGCACAAAAACATTCTACAAAACCAGACCACCACGCACACACCTACATATACACCAAACACAGAAACCAGACCTGACTCACTCTCCCCAGGGGCACAACTGTATCCCACTCCTGTCTCAACAGTCTGCCCTTGTTGCAATCACAGAAGGGATTGTAAGAAAGCTGGAGGACGAAGCGAAAGAAAGGAGGTGAAGAAAATGAAGAACAATCCAATGGCTAGATTCTAAGGAGTTTTATCCACTTGGTCCCTGACTCCTGAAACCTAAAACTTCGCTACTACAATCAGTCTAGGTACTTGTTCATTCCTCTAACCAAAGTGATCTTTCCTTTTGGGGCTTTCTATGTGCTGTTTTAAGCACCTGACATGTGGTAATTCATTTAATCCTCACAATAACCTTCAGAGGTAAGTGCAATTATTATGTACATTTTATAGGTGATGCAAAAAAGCAAAGAAAGGTTAAGTCACTTGACCTAGTTCACATCTCCAGTAAGAGGCCAAGCTGGGATTCAAAACCATGCAGTCTGACTCCAAAGCCCTCATTCTTACCATGATGTTCAGTCTCCCAAACTGTCACATATTTGATATGTTTTCTATGAATACTAACAGTTTTTAAATGGGAAAAATACTACACAGGTAATTTACTTTTATACCATCCAACAATATATCTTTGGCACTTTCATATATCGGTACAGAAATGATATTTCCTTCAATCCAAAAGCAGTTTATTTTAAAAAGTGTAGCACTTATAATGACTACTTTCTAATTAAAGGTATAGTTGCTTTATGGATTGCAAATGTTTTATGAAGGTCTTATTCACTATTGTATTAATATCACTGTGCCTATGCACCCAGAAAAGTTCCTGCTCAGGAACTTATGTGGGAGCTCCACATAATCATATTTGCTTAATTAAATTGGGTTAACTCTTTCTGAATCAAACCATATAGGGTAAAGTAGGCCTTTCTGAGAGCAAACCTAGCTCCTAATCATCACTTAAAATTTACACATTTCCTCTGAGTTTTCCAGTATCAAACAACCTGTGAATGAATTTTGGAACAAAGCCCTCATGTAAACCGCAGAGAATGGGGCTGAATTACAAATAACTAGTATGAAAATGAGAATATCTGTAAGTTCTAGTAACCTCCACAACCTGTCAGTTCCATGTGATAAACACTTAAGACAACGGGCCTTTTTACCGGGGCTATGCCACATCAAAGCTCTGTGTTCAACATTCAAGAGGAAATTCTGTTCCCAAGCTAGTCCTCACTGACCTACTTAGTCTATAATGTAATTGAACTCTATGGCTTAAAGGACTAAAAAAACTAATCCACAGTATAGCTAATTCATGGGAAAACATACTCTAAATACCAACTGAAAATGCCCTGAAACATCTCCTCCTGACCTGATCCTGCAGACCATTCCTTGCTGTGGAATCCAGGCATATGAGTATGCCATGCACTCTGGTTGCTTTCAGCAAGGTTCAGTAGCTACAGAACTCGCCATCATCATCATCATCATCATCATCTGGTTGCTTTTGGCAAGGTTCAGTAGCTACAGAACTCTCCATCATCATCATCATCATTATCATCTGGTTGCTTTTGGCAAGGTTCAGTAGCTACAGAACTCTCCTTCATCATCATCATCATCATCATCTGGTTGCTTTTGGCAAGGTTCAGTAGCTACAGAACTCTCCTTCATCATCATCATCATCATCATCATCTGGTTGCTTTCAGCAAGGTTCAGTAGCTACAGAACTCTCCTTCATCATCATAATTATCATCATCATCATCATCTGGTTGCTTTTGGCAAGGTTCGGTAGCTACAGAACTCTCCATCATCATCATCATCATCATCTGGTTGCTTTTGGCAAGGTTCAGTAGCTACAGAACTCTCCTCCTCATCATCATCATCTGGTTGCTTTTAGCAAGGTTCAGTAGCTACAGAACTCTCCTCCTCCTCATCATCATCATCATCTGGTTGCTTTTAGCAAGGTTCAGTAGCTACAGAACTCTCCTCCTCCTCCTCCTCCTCATCATCTGGTTGCTTTTAGCAAGGTTCAGTAGCTGCAGAACTCTCCTCCTCCTCCTCATCATCATCATCATCATCATCATCTGGTTGCTTTTGGCAAAGTTCAGTAGCTACAGAACTCTCCTCATCATCATCATCATCTGGTTGCTTTTAGCAAGGTTCAGTAGCTACAGAACTCTCCTCATCATCATCATCATCATCATCTGGTTGCTTTTAGCAAGGTTCAGTAGCTACAGAACTCTCCTCCTCCTCCTCCTCCTCCTCCTCATCATCATCATCTGGTTGCTTTTGGCAACGTTCAGTAGCTACAGAACTCTCCTTCATCATCATCATCATCTGGTTGCTTTTAGCAAGGGTAAGTAGCTACAGAACTCTCCTCCTCATCATCATCATCATCTGGTTGCTTTTAGCAAAGGTAAGTAGCTACAGAACTCTCCTCCTCCTCATCATCATCATCTGGTTGCTTTTAGCAAGGTTCAGTAGCTACAGAACTCTCTTCCTCCTCCTCCTCATCATCATCATCTGGTTACTTTTAGCAAGGTTCAGTAGCTACAGAACTCTCATCATCATCATCATCATCATCATTATTCTTTATAGGGCACCCATTTATGGAAGGCCTACTCCCTGCCAGACATATAGTAACTCTACTCTTCAAAACAAACATAAAGGTAGGCATTATCATCCTCATTTTACAGATGAGGCTACCAAGTCAAAGAGATTCAGCAATTTGCTTATGGTCACATGACATGCAGTATCAAAACTGAAATTTCACTTCAGGTCTGATTCCAAAACCCGTCCTCTTGCCTCTATACCTTGAATTCCATTCCATCTCAACTGCTCAGACTTCTTTTTCGGCAGATGGTTCTATATAAAAGTGTTTGGTTACTGAAAAGATGGTTAGATGTTGAAATACCGTCTCAACTATAATACACTCTCAGATAGTAAGCCAAAACAAGTAGGTGACTATACAATTGCACAAAGACGATGAGAATAAATGTAAAATCACCTTGAAATTTTCTTTAATAGTACTAGATCAAGGTGTAAAAATATGTTTTAAAGTAAAAAGAAAAAATAGCAAACTAACACTCTGTATGAGAACATTAGTTGACTCTTTACTTCCCCAGATCCCAGTAGACACAGCACGTTGCCCTCACGTGCTGCTAACAGCTGCTAGAAGATGGGCATACTTTGAGTAACCCACATTGAGACAGTGTATCATTTGTTTCTGTTTGTGATTTTTCCAAAAGGGAATTAATGGAAAGGGGTATTTTATGTTTAATAGTATTTTTAAAAAGGAAAATAACTTCAGTTTAAAAAAGCTATTTCAGTCATGCTAGCCCCCATCTCACACTGACCAGCATTTGTCAAAGGGCACTGATATTTTAGGCAGGACAATTATTTGCTGTGTGAGACTGTTCTAAGCATTGCAAAACATTTAGCATCCCTGGCTCCCACCCACTAAATGCCCCCTCCCCTATTTGTGATAACCAAAATTGTCCCCACAATGAGAGCCACTGATTGCTACAGACTTCATTCTATTTCAAGACAGCTAGAGACTTTCTGTTTATGTTTTCTACCACAGCTGCTTATTTAACCTTTCCTGGCAGTGCTTGTTTAGTTTTCTACTTCGCCCCAAAAGTTTTCCTTAAAAATAACACATTTGCTTGATGTTTATTTGAATGAGATTCAAAAAGCTAATTTTGTAACTACATCATAATACAATAGTATATAATTACTGGTGACAAAAAATAAAAGCTTTAAGAAACAGCAGGGAACTGGGAAATCATCTATTCCAAGGGGTATGAGACCCCCATGCGAAACAAAACAAAAAAGTTGTATATATACGCATTTTTTTCTGGGATGAAAGTTCCATAATTTATATAAAGTACTCAAAAAAGCCCACGATCCAAACAAAGTAAAGATTCAGTAATCTAACAATTCTCTCACTCTATTAGCAAGGCCAATGACATGCAAAGTGGTCAACTGGATTAACAAGATTAAGACAGTACCATCAGTTCTTATTACCACAAACATGTATCGTGAATGCCAGAAAATGACCAGACTCATCAAAGGGATAGAGGCTTCCACAAAACCATATCACCCCCTACCATGCAACGATGAAATTCCTTTAAAAGCATGTTTATAATATCAGTTGCACACTAGAGGAGTCAGAGGAGTGGGTTATTTTCCAGGGAAAGTAAGCTCCCTTCGTTTACTTTGAAGTTTGTTTTTCTGATTTTGTACTGATACCATTTTCTGAAAACAAAGTGGATCTATATCTTTAAATATTAGTCTTACATTAATGATAAACTTGATGCTCCAAAATTTTTTTTAAAAATCTATATTTGAAAAATTTAGATTACTTGACAAATAATTTGTTGACCAGGGAAAAAGTCTCTGGTATAAAGATACTGTTTAAAGGACAATATGTCAATAGATTCTCGAAAACAATCCTGGTAAATAGGCAGGTGCTGTTAGTTTCCATTTTACAAAATAAAATAGGTTAAGTAACTTTCCAAGATCACAGAACTGTTACCAGGTAGCACCAGGACTAGGCTCACCCACTCTGACCCCATGTCCGGAGTTCTTCCTGCTTCACCACACTGCTTCCATTCACAAACATGGTACAAAACAATTTAAGTGCCACACAAGAAACCGTTTTTAAAATCATGTTGGTAAACTACTATTAATACCAAAATAATGTTTTCAACAATTCACAAAGAAAAACTTTCCACAAGACTTGAAAAATTCTACGCTGAGCCCTGGCCTAAAATTTCTGGAAAGTGCAATACTAAACAAAAAGAAAAAAAGTTGAAATAATTTGCATAGATCAATGATGAATCATCAATACTGGAAAAACATTATTCCAGGTGTATGGCTGCCTATTAATGGATTGATATTATTACTTTTAGGTTAAAAAAGAGTTATAAGTGATTATGAGCTTCGTGAATAAAAATCAAGGTTCATGTTGGCCACTGAAACAACTTAGAGGCAACAAGCATTTGAAAACAAACACACATACAAAATCTTCTAGTAACCTTAAGAACCTGTTGCATTGTAACAACTGCAACACCCCCTAAAACCAAATGACAAGACCATTCCTCTTCCAATGATTAGCAGTAAAAGGAGTATTTTTACTCCCTCAGATAACCCTGTCTCTTCAGGTGCTTAGGTCACGTAAGCTACTAAATAATAAAGTTAAATGACTACCTCACATATTTTTCATCATATGCTCTCTTAATCAGAATAGCATTCTTGAAATAGAATAAGCACTAACATTAGAAAAAAACAGACTTAAATCAATGCAACAGTTTAATTCTCCCTAAATAAAAACACATCTACATGTATCATGGGCTAGAGACGTTAAAAATTTCTAGGAAGAAAAGCAATATTTGCCTTATAAACACTGCAACTCTTTCCTCTCAACATTAAAACCCAAACATAGAAACCAGTAAGTTAGCTGCATTTACAGCCCCTTACAGCTTTTAAATGTCACATCTCAGTGCCTAAAAAAGTTACTCCATCGTTTCGAGATAAGTTTCTGAGAACAAAGAAAACTGTCTTTAAACTACTGAACTGCATTTTATCCTTTCCTTTTCCGTGTGACCATCTGCAAAAGCAACAGTTGTCAGTTAAAGAGAATCAACCTCTTTCCCAAGTGGACATGAGTCACAGCTTGGTCACTGTACAGCAGATGTGAACTGAGAACTACGACATAACACAATGACAAAACACAGTACTGAGCACAAAGTACAGGGAAAGAATGAAAGAGAGAAAACAGGAAGAGCACACGTCTGATTTTTGTTTTCTTTGGGGCCCCCATTAGTAGCATTCCCTTCATCCATCTTCATTCAGTGGTTCACTATCAGGGCCAAACCCAAAAGTTACAAAACACCATCTAGCTACTGTTTGGCTGCTTTTATTTTTTCTGCACCAGGACCGGAGCACGCATTCCCCTGCAGTCCTCAGCTCCACCGCAATACTGATACCAAACAGTTTCAGTGGCCCAGCTGCCAAGCCTAACCATTCCTTTTTAAAGCATTTCTTCATCAATCCTACAAAACAGCAAGTTCTTCATGGTATATTTTCCTAGAGCATCTAGCTAATATCATACTTTAACAACTTTTTCCAACGTTAACTGGACATGGGTCATTATCACTTAAGTGTTAGCGCCATTGCCCGCGCCCACTCCCATAATCCACACTGCTTTCCTTCTCCATATTGCCAATCCCCACTAAGCAACCCTAAAATCTAGTAATTATCATCAAATCCACTTCTAGGCCCTGGCAAGAATTATTTGGCTTTACCGAAACACCTATTCCATAGGTAACCAATTCCAGTCAAAAACGCCAGAGTATTACTCCTCAACCCAATACCCTGTCTCCTTAGTGGATTATAAACTTACTACGACAACCTGTCTTCTTTGGATCCAATCCCCGCCCAAGTCTGAGTCTTCTCTCCCAGGCTACAAGCCCCCAAGTCCTGGCAGCTCTATGCTTGACAGCTCGCTGACCACCTCATCAGACCATTGGGTCGCCCTTCTCGCCGTCCTCCAGCCTTCTTCCCGCTCAGACACTCATCCACTGTCCGGGGAGCCTCGACGCCTCCTATACCCCCTCCCCGATCCCGCAGTCCCCTTCTGGACCTTGCGGACCCCTCTCAGGTAAGCGGAGCCCCTTGCCCTGCAGGCCCATCAGTGGTCCTGGCTCCCCGCACCTGCCACCAGGGTTCCCAGGCTGCAAAAACACAAGTAGTTCTTCTTCCCAAGGGCCACCCTCCTCCTCAGGCCGCTTTCCTCAGCACCACGTCACCCGCGCTTCGCCGGGAGACCCCCAACTCACCCCCGCCTCCGCCATCTTCTGGGACCAGCCCCCGTACCCCCTACCGCCTCTTCCTCCTCCACTCCCACAACTCCGCCCGAGCTCCACTGCGCCTGTGCGGCCAACGAGGCCGCGCGCAGGCGATCGGGGCAGAAGAGCTTCCGGTTCCTGCTGTCAATGAGACGTGGACCTGCGAGCCGGGGCAAAAGGGCTTCCGGTCTGCGGGAAACTGGAGACTAGCGGTGGGCGTGGACCGTCGAGGTGACTGGCGGCTGTCGGATCTGCTGTTGTTTGCTGACCAGGCAGCCGTAGGTAATGACGGATGCCCAGACCCTGTGGGCGGAGTAAAGGAATCATGCACTGATACACGCACACTCAGCGAGGGGCGCGGCCGTCTGCGTGCCCCTCATCTCGTAGCCGAAAGGAGCGCGTTCCGGGGCAGGCCTCCGGGTACTTCCCGCAGAGGACCGGGCTTTATACTCTTTGCTCCTTTTCCTCCCCTAGTAAGTCATAACTTATTTTGGGAGAAGGGCATAGTTATTTGTCTCTCGTCTCCATGCTACAGCACTTTATGTGCTTTTCATTCAAAATCGTTCCTCGAGGACGACCAAGTAATGTGATTTGGGGGACAGTTTTCATAGGAAGGGCTTTATAAGTTTACACCAACATAAAGAAAATTTAAAAACCTTATAACCGCTTATTTTTCAGAAGTATTATTTTTCACTTAATCTAAAACCATACTTTTAGAACATGAAACCAAGCCAAACAGATCTTTGCAGATTGTGCAAGCGAACTTTTTTTTTTGAATGAAAGTGGTGCCATCAATGCAAAAGCAAGCCCATATAAGTGTTGAAAGGTACTCGTCATAAGGAGGAGTTGCTTCCCTATTCTGAATTTTTATTTATTTTTATTTATTTATTTATTTGAGACGGAGTCTCTCTCTGTCACCCAGGCTGGAGTGCACTGGCATGATCTCGGCTCACTGCAACCTCTGCCTCCCGGGTTCAAGTGATTCTTCTGCCTCAGCCTCCCCAGTAGCTGGGACTACAGGTACATGCCACCATGTCTGCCTACTTTTTGTATTTTCAGTAGAGATGGAGTTTCACCATATTGGCCAGGCTGGTCTCAAACTCCTGACCTCGTGATTCGCCCGCCTCGTCCTCCCAAAGTGCTGGGATTACAGGCGTGAGCTGCCCCCTGAATTTGTTTTTTTAAAGCAACTCTTTTTAAAAAGAGAGAAAAAATAATCTCTCTTGAGTGTATTAGTTATTGAGTTATTCCATTTGGAGGTGGCTTAACCCGAAACGTGTATGGATGTGGTAAGATTACAATGGACTTGAATGTTCTAGATGAAATCTGGGCCGAGAGTAATTGCATAATAGTTTTCCAAAGGACTGTCAGATGGTAAACTCCTTTCATTTACTTTGAACTGATAAACGATAAGATGGATTTTTGTTTTTTGACCTTTTTATCTACATTTACTTCTGAAAATTGAAAAAGAATCTGAATTTCCAACAAAATGTTTCTAGGCAAGTATTTGCATGATGCTTCTCTAACATTTCCTATATCTTAGTGTTTTCTCTAATGTTTTCTGTAGCTTTCAAATTTCACTCCTGTAAGTTTTTCCACTACCAGTAAGAAAGATCTGGGCCAATTATACAGAATGGACGATGATTTTTAAAAGAATAGAGAAAGCATTCAGAAAAGAGACAATAATTTGAAAATGTTCTGACATCATGTATTTCCTTAAAGCAATACAAGTCCTCTATGTCCAGTTCATGCCTACTCCAACCGAGCTTTTTTCAGACACTTAGAAATTGCCTTCAAGAAAATCCTTATGGAAAATTGTAACCTAGAGGGGCATTTATTTTCGTTTAAATATGTATTAATTGCAAGTAGTGACAGAACCTAAAAAGCAAAAACCATATAGCACCAGTTCCAAGGTTCCTACATCTAATGCAGTTATTCCTACTGCAATACAAGGAGGAATATAAAATCCCTAGGAGAAATTCAAAGGGCCATCGTCTTCTTTGACCAGATTTGAGGAAAGTTTTCATGGAAGATGTGGTCTTTCAGTGGGCGTTGAGGGTAAATATGCAGATATGGTTAGCCTGTGCATTCTGGTGGAAGCTCAGAGTTGGAAAAACATGAAACAGATTGCAGAGTCTGGCATGTACAAAGAGGTATGGTGAGACATGTGAGTTCTAAACATCAAGCTCATGAATTTGGACTAAATTTTTGTTATGGAAACATGGAAATCCTAAATTAATTGATGCCAGAATATAAATTGGTTAAGAACATCAAGAAATCATAATAACTGAGTTATTTTGAAGTTGGTGTAATGTGGTCAATGGAACGCTGGTGAATGATCCTTGAAACCTGGATTGTATTTTAGCACTAAGACAGTATGTGTGTAATCACTTGCAATAAATTCATTTTTTTAGGCTTTCTTCATCTGTAAAATGAGAGATTGGTTTAGATGATTTCTGAGGTCTTTTTCATAGGTAGAAGTATCAACAATTTGATAATTCTTGACCTCAAGAAAGGTTTTTTCCATTAGCTTTATATGTTGTTTGGTCTCCCAACCAAGAAGATCAAAGATAAGTTAGAAAACAAAAAGCCCTTTACTTAGCTAATACAAACACCCACGAAAGTTTATTGACTTTGTTGGAGTGAGATATTGTAGGAGTCACATTAATTATTGCCTACAGGTTGATGACTAAGCCATTCAGTAAGCCTCTAAGAACCTTGGACTTGGAAACATTACCCAAATTAAAAACATCCAAGATAATTTTTTTACTATTGCAATTTTCCTATTCAGTAGCTAGAACCCCACACACTACAGACCATTCTACTTTTTTGGTTTTGGTTTTTGTTACGGTGTTTTGATGTGAGATATGTTTGAGGGACATAGAAAGTCAAGGAATTTTGCTTTTTTGAAAGATCAGAATGGATTATTTACTAAGCCAGCTATCACCTGAGCACCTGGCAGGTACCAGACACTTGGCACTGGACTTTAGGAGGAAATCAATACAGACAAGCCACATTCCTTTGTGAAGCTACAGTCCTGTGGGGGAAATACAGTAAATGGTGGAATTCATATGTAATTACAAACTGAGACAAGTGCCATGAAGATGGAACATCTCCATATTGTGATGGAGAATAAAGGGGAATACCTGGAGACCATGCGTGAGCTGAAGATTGAGAGGGATCTGCTAAGAGCAGGATGAAGAACAGGTGTGAGGGCACAAAAGCTGAAAAACTTGGTGCATTCTGGGAATTGAAAGAAAGGCAGAGCTGGGGGTAGCAATTGAAAAGAAAATTGCAAATCGAAGTTGTATTTTAACATCATGATTGATGTTAATCACTTTCTGTGTGCCAGGCACTGTGCTAAATTAAGTCTCATTTCACATGCTCAAAACCCATTTGAAATAGATACCAAATAGCAGATGAGAAATTAAGGCTAAAAGCAGTTGATTCTTAACTTTGGCTGCATATTAGGATCACCCATAGATTTATTAAAAGTTCTAGTGCCCGAGCCCCACCTGAGCGTTGAGAATCACTGACTTAGTGTTAATCAGTCCAAGGTCACTTCATAGCTAAGTGGCAGAGAAGGCAGAAATTGAACCTAGATCTATTGGATTCTAAACCCTATGCTCTTCTTAGTCACTCACTAGTGCCCTGTCAACATTCAAAAGCACGTAGTAAGCAGCAGTTACGTGTGGGAACTCTGTTAAACACTGAGACACAACAATGAATAAGACAGATCTCTTGCCATCAATAAATTCACAGCCTGGTAATGCAGAAGTTAGGTCAGCCCACATCTACAGAAGCAAGTCAACTGAGAACTCTCAATGAGATCAGATATATTTTTCCTATTTTAAGCTAGATTGATGTAGGTAGCTGGTGACAGGGAATCTACGTGGGCAGCTAGTGCGATTGTCTGCTGAGAGGTGGTGCAAACTTAACAAAGGCAATGGCAGAGGATACAAAGAATCATCAGGACTTGATGACTGCTAATGTTAGGAGTGAAGAAAAGAAGGTGGAAGATGATTTCAAAGTTTTGAGCCTGAGAGACTGAGTGAAAGTAACATCATTGATCTAGAACAAGAGTACAAGAATTGAATTTCAGGTTGAGTGAGTTTGAAATACTTGTTGAACATTCAGGTAAAAATGTCCAGTAGAGCAGTGGAAATGTGCATCTGGAGTTTGAATCCCCAAATTGGTCTAGAAATGAAGGTCTGGAATTATTGACTTAATAGGAGGTAGTTGAAAACATGCCTTGCATAAAGTGTATGCTGTGTTTGGAATTTTTTAAAAGACAATAGAGATAGGAGAAAGAAAAGAAAAACCCTGACATTGCCATACTTGAATATGTCAATAAAGCTATTTTTTATCTACAGTGGTATTAAACACAATCAATTCGTGATTATCCATGATGAGTTTTTAATACTTTCCAGGCTTTCCTTGGCCACATAGCAAATGTAATAGATGAGACATAGCCAGAGAATGCAAACCAATTTTAAATATTGGCTAAATATTTAAGAATAATGCTATATGATGCATTCAGAAATGTAATAGGAATATCCTAGAACAGTGTTTTCACACAAATAATTTTTATGTACCCCTCATACTGACTTAAATTATTTTGATCATAATATTACTTAAACCTAAAAAAGTTACAATGTTCTAAACATAAAACTAGAGAGAGAATTCTTAGGCTTAAGCTCATGTACATCATAAAAGCAAAATATTTGCAAAATCACTGTGAAGAAAAGCATAAAGTAAGTAAGCTTAAAAGTATAGTAATGTAAAGGACATCTTGAAATTGATGTATAATGTCATCAATATTGAGGTGGATGGTAGGGGGCAGGGGGAGGTTTGCACATCAACAGCTCCAAAAAAGGAGAATAAGGACATTTATCTTTTAGTGGCATAGCACTTTGGAGGCATTTTTGGATAGGTCTGTACAGAAGCAATGACACCTAAAGTCAATAAATTGAATGTATATAAAGTCAAATGGTCCCTGTAAGGCTTGGTATGTATCATCAGGCAACAAATAAACTAAACAAAGCCCAAGCGAGGTCACTATGAATGAGCAAGCAAATGCAAAATACACCTCTAAGACAAAGCTACTGAGGTGTAAAACATCAGAGTGAGAAGACAACTGGAAAGATTACAGACTATAAACTCTTTGTCAGAGGCAATGATAGAGACCCAGAATATAAAAGCGACACTAGCTATTAATTATTACAAGGGCCCATACAATTTGAGGTCAGAAAACATAACAAGGTGTTCTCTAAAAGATTTTTGTCCTGCTAATTCACCGTACTGTTGTTTCATCTCTGGGACACTCCATTCAAACTGAACTCACACATAATGGGGTTTATATAATGTTAGGTCCCTCCCGAAGACAATGTGTGTATTCTTATCTCTAACTGAACTTAAGCTAGACTCATGGTTGTCTAAGAGTGTATATTATTTTTATAAGACACTGATGGAAGTAGCAGAGAATTTCCTCTGACTTGCTAATTATATGTATGTATACATTTATATGCATTGGTTCACAAAAGCAGAGGGTTTCGTTTGATAGCAGATGAAGGACACGATGATCCAATAATTAAACTTACCCAAAAGAAATATGTATAAAGCTAGCTCATGTAACAGACATAAAACACACTGTAGAAGCTCAAGAACTTGAATTTAGATTTGTTCTGGGATTGAGACTTGCCAAAACCAAAAACCATCAAAAGAATTTCCCATCAAAGTAAAGAAATTATGTGAAATGATTTTAAATTTAATCCCCTTGGAATTTGAGAAGCATTACTCTTTTTAAAGGCTAGGAATTAATACTTTGGTAATGATTGGAGAAAACTAAAAGAACTTTAAGAAGCAGATCTTAGATTTATAAAATTAATTTTGGTATTGAGCTATGATAGAACCATCATCAGAAAAGCCATTCCAAACTGAGAAACAGTATGTGTAGCTCATCAATGGCCTGAAGACTCCTGGTGATGTTTAATATTCTCAGAGGATGTATTAGCTACTCTAGCTTCAGTGGATCCCATTTCTCCTTTTAGAGATTGATCCAGTGTCCTCTCCTGGAAATAAGAGCTCAGTTTTATTTGAGGAAGCCTGGGGCATGTGCACTGTTTAGAATAAGGCATATCTGCCTTGCAGGCTGTGCTCTCCACTACCAGCTGCATATTCTTGGACAAGTTATTTCTCTGTTCTTCAATTTCTTCATCATACAAGTGCCTCCTGTTGTAAGGAGTAAGTGTGATAAAGTAGTGGTAAAAGGTCATAGTTTTGCAGATTTATTCTTATTCGCTTTGATATTATCTTTGACAAATGACCTTCCTATGTCTGTTGAATGCCTTCAGTTTGGGAATTCCTCACCTCTTGAGGAAACTGCTTTTATCTTTGCATAGGTCCAGGTACAAGAGAGTTTTTCCTAGGGTTCAAGTCTCTCCAGCTTCTTTATGGCTCCCACACATTGCCACTCAATTCTGTATGCCAGCCTTTCAATTGTTAAATCTGCTTCCAGCTCCATGCCCCCCGAGGATCCTTGTCATGTCTAAATATACCCAATTTCTTTAGTCATTTTCCATATGACTTGTTCTCCATCCCTTAACCATAGTGGTTGCTTTCTTCTGGATATGCTTCAGTCTGTCACTATCCCTTCACAGGACCACTTTCAGAACAAACACCAGAGCTGCACCGTCACATCTTTTGTTCTATATACTTCTTTTAACATAACATCCTATCACAGTAGCATTTTTGTCAGCCACATCCCACTATTAAGTTGTATAGAGCTGTTAAATTTAGACAACTCTTAAATCCTTTCCACGCGCACAAACCATATTATTTCTATCCTGTTCTTTCATTGTTGGGGTAAAACTTTGGGGGCATTTGGATTTTTTTTTTCTATTGGGAGTGAGGGCTAGGTCCTAAACAAAAGGGCTTCCCTGTTGAATTTCTCCTTTTTAAAACATGTCCATAGTTATTACCTATCAAGATACTTTTGGTACAGATTCCAGCATTCAGTATAATAGTGTGCATTGCAACCTGCGTCAGCACGCCATCCTGCCATCAGAACCTTATTCGTAATAAACATTTTCGATAATGCAACACTAAGGACAGGGGCCTGTGGTGGACTCTGGAGGTGTGCCTTTTGGTTAACATAAATCCATTCATCAGAAATCATTATTTGCCTACAGCCATTCTCACTATGTGCCCAGCTCATATTCAGAATCATGTCATTAGAGATTGGTAAATTCGTATAGAAATTCAGGTTAACCACTTCATCTTCACTAACTCATGCTGACTCCTTTGCTGAGGCTTATAAATCATCTCTTTGAGGATTTGTTCTGAAAGATAACCCAGATCTGAAGCCCACCTACCTAGCATTCACAGGATTCACCTCGGTTATTAGAAGACATTTCCCCATTTTCAGGATTCCCTAATTCTCAAGATTCTTCATGATGATTGACAGGAGTTCTGTTTTATCCTAAAGTTCTTTTAGTGTCTGAGAAACGGACCTCATCTAGGTTGTGAGACTTACACACAGCTTCAGTAGCCAGTGCTTACGTATAGATTCCTCACCTACCTTATTTTTTAAAAACCAGTGTTAATGTTGCCCTTCTCTATGTGACAGTTGTTCATCTGGAGAGAAAATAGGAATTAAAGCGGTTAGGGAGTTCTCCTTTCCTCCTGTTATCTGTTAACATTGTGAGTGTCTAGGACTACCAGGCTCCTTTGACCTTGGGAATATTTCTGTGTCACACATAAAAATGCACGCTGTATGGCTCATCACATCAGTCCTGACCCAATTACACTGGTATTGTTTGTAGAGTGCAGTCATGAATGCTTGCACTCCACAGCCTAACCTGTTTCCAGCCTGACCTTAATACTTACTTTCATCTTTCATCCTTACTTCACTCCTTAGACCTGATACTTACCACACTTTGAATTTGTTCTTTGGTCTCCCAGGAGTAAATGCCTCACATCAGCAAATGTGTGCTTTTCTCTGCTCGGACATTCTCACCAGGTGTTTCAGTTATTCATTGCTTTGTATCAAACCAGGTAGCAGCTGTATCACCTCTTAAGTTACACATGGGCACTTCTGCCATACTGTGTTGGCCAACCAGTCACTGAGATTATCCCAGAGAGGAAAAAAGAGGAGATCTGGGCTCCACCTTTCAATGAGAGGAGAGTGAGAACATTTGCGGACAAGTTTTAAAGCCTCCACACTAGGATTAGCAGAGCCCAACAAACAGAGCCTAGGCTCCATGCAGTAAAGATATTTGTTACTTGTTCTCCCTTCCCCATAGAAGTGTAGGCTTCCTTTTACTAACTTAGCATTCTTCATATAGCTCACTTACATTCTGGACATTAGCGTCTAATTCTTACAGGCTTATATTGCTACTTTATCTTTAAATGTGATTACTTGTCTATTTTCTGTTTAAATTCATCACAGAACATCCTCTGAGCCCATATTAGTTTCTTAGGAGCTCCTCCATTGCTTCCACCCCACTGTATTGCCAAAACTTAAACTTTGAAAATATTTAATTTCTTTTCTTAGCACCCCTTTAAATGGATTCTACTAATCCTTTTCTTCTTCTCTCTGTACAATCCACTTTTACACACTAGATATTCGCATCTTGTTAATGCTTGCCATCCCTTTCTTAGGCTGAAGAGGGTATAATGGAGTGGTTAAGAGTCAGACAGACCTGGGTTTTAATTCCTGCTCTCCCTTAATATCTGTTTAATCTTGAGAACATTATTTTACATCTTTGAACTTCAATTAATTTTATGTGATAATTGGAGATTATGAGGAGATTAAATGGCAGTGGTATTGAGGAAATATAAATACATAGTAGGCACTCATTAAATGGTAGCTCTTACCAATATTCATCTCTTATCTTTTTAATTGACAACTGCAATAGTCTCCTCCATTCCGTGCTTCAGTTCCACCTAAAACATACCAAACACCCTGGCAGGTGATTTTGTAATGTCATGTTTTCTTTGTGAGTTGTTGCATATGTTTTTGCCTGGTTTTTGGTTTTTGGTTTGTGTTTTAGACGGAGTCTCGCTCTGTCACCAGGCTGGAGTGCAGTGGTGCAATCCTGGCTCACTGCAACCTCTGACTCCCTGGTTCAAGCGATTCTCCTGCCTCGGCCTCCCAAGTAGCTAGAACTACAGGCACATGATACCACTCTTAGCTAATTTTTGTATTATTAGTAGAGATGGGGTTTCACCATGTTGGCTAGGATGGTCTCGATCTCCTGACCTCATTATCTGCCCACCTTGGCCTCCCAAAGTGCTGGGATTAAAGGCGTGAGCCACTGTGCCTGGCCTTGCCTGGTTTTATCAACAATTTTAGTGAGTTCTACTAGGGTCAGATTCATCCACTCTTTCTTTTCTTTCGTAATCTTTCTAGCCCCTAGCTCAGCTCCGAGCTAAAATGTCTAGAGGTGCATCCTAGATTATATAACTGCCCCCACATTCAACAATTGAGTGTCAGAGCCGAGACTGACTGTTGCCCCAAATTCTCTCTGCAAATAGCTCTAAGACACCTTCCTACAGGGAAGCTAATGTAGAGGAATGTTGCTTGTCTGGAATGATTGCAGTGCTTGCAGGTGTATAATTAGTCACTAGTCAGTGTATAAATATGCTGTAAATTGCTTTATTTGTTAATGTGAAAAGCTCTGCAGAAATACAAGGTATTATAGGAACCAAGGCTGAACATGGGAGATAAGGTATTGTGGGAGAAGAACAAGTGAGTGAGGCATCAGTGTGTGTCACATATCCCTCTGCTGGGATGAAGCTTATAGGTTCTCCCCGCCTCATTTTCTAAGAACACCGACTCCCCTGGGTGAATAATTTAAAGGACAAATTACCACTCTTCTGGGTACCAAAGCCAGCCATAAGCTGAAATTAAATTAAATCATAAAGCCCTACAAGAAACTGAAGGAAGAGTCAGAAATGTAAAACTAAAGGAATCGAGAGCTAAGGATGAAATATGAGAGTCAGTGCGATGTCCTTGCCTTCCTGTGCTGATGAAGTAAAAAACTGAAAACCACCCTGGTACAGACCTAAAGGACCACCATCAAATATCCATTGTTAAGTACTTGGCAGTGGCTATTGCAATGATTTCAATTCCGATGGGGTATTGGAGGGAGGTAGGAGAGAGAACATTAGATCAACTTCAAGTCCTTGTACTTCAGCTAACTAGCTAGGTGACCTTGAGCCAGTTAGTACCCAATCTGGACCTTTGTTTCCTTCATCTCTCGGTTGAAATAAATGTAATCAGAGTTTGTGTTTCTATTTTTTTCCCCATATCAGCTCAGCGATCGTAGTGAGCTAATAAAAACGCATATACAATTTACCAATTAAAAATATAGAAAGCTCATTATCTCTTCTCAGAGCACAAGCCCTATTACCATAATGAAAAGTTCCCCTGTACTCCTTAGTAAGAGACCAGGAGGTAGAAGGGCAACCGTGGAAATGGAAGACCATAATGTTTTCTTCTAAAACACCATGTCCTCATAGTTTCCTCCAGAGGGAAACGAGTATATACCTGGTGGCTTAGAGGGGCGGGAATACCCTGTATCCAGGAGGCAAGCAGTACTTTGAATGCCCAAGATTGGCTTCTGAGAAAGAAACTTGGCATGCTTATACTGCAAATCTAATGATCTAGTCACTCTACATCAATGGAATGAGAGAGAATTATGAAATTGTTAATTTAATCTCTACAAAGCAAGGACTTTGGTAAACAGTTTAGCAGCTGATCTGCTGCCAACGTGGAGTGTAGGTTGGAAACCAAGTAAAAGTTGAAAACGAAGCAGATGTTGTTTTCTAGGATGCTATATCACCGAAAGGCCTGAAACACATCCTAGGTCTAGCATATTAAGCTTGACTCTATCAACATCACAGCTAAGCCTGACCAGCATTTACTACCATGACAGTATCACAAGAACAGCAAAACAAAATTCTAAAATTAAGTGGTTCTTTCTCTTGCTAGAAAGCTGTGCTTGACTTCTTGGTGTACATGGATAAAGGCTGTAATAAAGGAAACATTTTAGAAATACTCGCCTACCTGGTAGTCCACAGATCTTTAGATTTCATTGGCCAGCAAAATCTCAAAGGAAGAGAAAGAGAGAACAAGAGAGACCATCATATGGAAGACAAATTTGATGCCATCACTTCAAAATGAAAACATCTGGCTCACGCCTGTACTCCTAACACTTTGGGAGGCTGAGGCAGGCAGATCACTTGAGGTCAGAGTTCAAAGCATCCTGACCAACATGGTGAAACCCCATCTTTACTAAAAATACAAAAATTAGCTGGGCATGGTGGCAGGCGCCTGTAATCCCAGCTACTTGGGAGGCTGAGGCAGGAGAATTGCTTGAATCCGGGAGGCGGAGGTTGCACTGTCACTCTACTGTCCTCCAGCCTGGGCCACAGAGAGACACCGTCTAAAAAAAGTAATAAGAAGAAAACAACTATTATCTACTACCACTATCATTTATAAAAGGATGTTTTAACACTAAAACAAGGAAGGACACTGTCTCAGAATAAGGGGTAGTCCTTTAAATTGCTTTGATTTAGTTATTGGACATACTGACTACATTGCCCTTTAGTTTTGTTAGTAGTCATGGAGCAGTGAAAACTTCATCCTCAAGCAGAATAGTTCATCTGTGTGCATTTGGAAAGCCCTGCTCTTTGGAAGATCCTCTTAAACCTAGAAAGCCCCCTTCTCCAAAAATCCCAGTCTTAAATTCCCTCAGGGCCCAACTTTGAACCTCATTTTTACTTTGAAGGTTTTCTTGGTTACCTATTGACCACAAGGATCTTTCTACTTTCTGAATTCATGCAGCACCTGTAATTTTAATACATAATCTAGCATTTTTATTTCGTGGGAAAGGTTTTTGAAATGTAGAATATTTTGGAGATAACAGTTTAATTTTTAAGTAAACATTTAAAAGCTTTATTACCAACTGATAGAGCCACAAATTAGACATTTCTTTAAAAAAATTCTAATTTAAGAAGGAAAAAAAGTATAGAATTTTAGAACAGAGATGAATCTTCCATTATCCAAAATTCATCCAAAGTTGGCTGAGGTCTTTTATGGTTGACAGTATAGAATCCAATATATTTTGATTGGTAGACTAGACTTACATTAAGAAAGGATCATTAGCCTTTGGATTTTAATGTTGTCTCTTCTCTCCATCTAGATAAGTAAGCATCAGAACAACTCTTCTACTTCCTGTTTCAAATGCTCCAATATTCTCATATAGCTAGAATAACAGAATCCTATGTAACAGAAATTGATCTTAGAGACTATCTAGTCTATATCCTTAACAGATGGAATATCTGTAGCCCAGGTATAGTGAAGTGACTTGCCCCAAATCCCAAATCGATCAGAATTAGAGTTGGGATTTCTAATCTCTGAGCTTGCAGGTATTTTAAGTATACTAGTCTTATATCTCCATATCTCTAGATATACAGTACATTGCACACCATGGTCCCTAAACAAGATTTAAAAGACAAGTTTTCCCCATCCCCTAGGCTATCCTTTTCACTCTTGTCTATTTCCTCTTTCCTTCCTTGGCACCTATTACCTCTGACCTCTCCCCACCCCACCCTACTTCCAAACCCATTAAAATCTAGGTTCTTAGGAAAGGCTATGAGAAACTCATCTACACAGCGTAAATTCCTCATAATTGTTCATGGAGTGATTGCTGTGTGCCAGACATTTTTCTGGGTTGGCTGAATGTGGGACTTCTCCTAGAGTACTAGCAATTTTACAAGGTAGGAAGAAATAAGCCAACAAATTGAATCTTCATTCAAGGCACAAGGGAGACTTCTTATTTCTTTGAAATTACCACATATCAGCAATCATTTTACTTCTAAAATCAGCCAAATTCTTCAGAGTTGGAAGCCTGCCCTCCTTTTGTCCCTCCACTACAATTACCACAAGACTTAGATATTTAGAAATATTTACAAATTCATGTTGACAACGTAACAGACCCTTTTTCATTTTCCTAATTGGGAACTAGTCTTTTCTCCCTTAACAAAAACCAAAGTGTTAACACTTAAATGCAGGTTTGGCATATTTTAAATATTTTTAGATGTTATTCTCAAAACCATGTAGACCCAATCCTAGAAATGAGGGCTCCTATCTCTGGAACAAATTTACTACATGATCTTCTCCAATTCTCTAAACTTGTCTGGCCACAAGTTTTCACATTTGTGAAACAGAAAAATTGTTCTTAATGGAGACTGAGGTATTGGAGGGTTGGGACCACACCTTTTAATCTTCCGTATGTTACCACATAGAGCCTCGTCTCGGGCTCTGCCCACGCAGATGCTCAGGAAATGCTTGCTAACTGAAGATTTTTATGATCACTGATAGAAAGACAGCATAAATGCAAAACACGATTTTTCCCTTGCCCCGAGTTACCCAGGAGCATCATTCTCATTCAGAGATGACCACATTTCAGAAAGTGGGTCTCATAAAACATACAATTTAATGAAGCCATCTGGGAAGATGATCATCATATAAATGCAAGATATTGATATTATCTGGCTACTTGGGGGAAACACCGTCTAAATGAAGGCGCAACTCAGCTGCATAATTCAAATCTAGTATTGATGTACAAGGTCTTTGGATAATGGACTTTGCAGATTGACATTTCTCACAGATCTGAGGCTACTTTTCTCCCCTCCTTTGCAATTTTACTATATTTGCAGTAAGATTTTATTTTACTTTTTGGAAACATCTTTTTTTTCAGTAGGAATCTATCAGTGTCAACTGGGAGTCTTGAAACAGAGATTTTACATCTGTCTTTATTGATGTTTTTAAGCTTCTCTTTTTTTGAAGCAAGAAGTGTTGCAAATAACTAACATAGGCATTTCTTTGCTGCTCCAATAATTATATGGGATGTTGTTCAGTTATTCAGCTTCCCAATTGATTCAGCTGCTTTCTTTTCTTTCATATTCTAGCAAGAAGGCGTGCTCTACTTCTGATATTATCTGGAAGACTGTTCTAAATGAAGCCACCGGGTAATCTGTTCTCCTCTCTTAACAAATGTTACCTCCTTTCTCTGAGAGATAATTGCTAAAACAATACCAAGTTCAGGCATGCCAGCAGTCACACAATGATAACAGCCAGCAGGCTTTGGCACTGTATCTTTTATGTAGTCTGAGAAAGGGACGGAGAATTCCCTCTACAATTAGGACTCTGTCTCACTATCTCCACTGAAGAAATTACCATTGGCATTGAGGCAACAGCTGCCCCCACTGTGTAAACCAAAGTTCTTCTGGGGTCCTCACAGTCTGTCCAGGAAATAATGGGATCCAGTATTTGTGCTTGCCCCTCCTGAAACACTGAGCCTATTTGGCCCTGGCTGTCCCCAACCACCCCCTCACCACACACTCACCAAATAATATGTGAGCACAGTCCATCACCACACTCTTCCTAGAGGTTGGTGGAGCTCGTGGACATTGTCTGAGCATGTGTGTCATGGGTTTGCTCACCCCAGGAGCCACACATGGTGTTCAAACATGGTGTCCCTTTAGAGAATATGTATGGCAGGGGTTAGAGGTGCAGAGGCAGAGGGATTGTTTCACATGCTGTGTCTGGCTGATGACTGAGGTGGGTGGGATACATAGGGAGCTGGCAATATATTCTTGATCTTTAATTCTTTTCATACTCACTAGAGAAATTCCTTTTCCCACTGCTTATCTTCTTGCATCCCTAAATCACAGGCTAGAGGTAAGTGTGTCCAGAGCTGAGGGACAAGACACTTGCATGCTTTATATCCCAAGGGAGAGTTTGCATGCTCAAAAGCAGGGTAAGAAGAAATTCCTGGCCCTCTTTCTCCTTGGCCTCAGCCAGGCACTGTCACTGCTCATCCCTGATGGGAAAGGAATATTCAGAATTTCAGTCTAATAAGGCTGTTGAGACGTCTAGAGTCTTAGAAGTCACATTAGCAGGTACATTCAGTGAGCGCCATGGGCCAGATATGGTGCTAGGTACAGAGCAGTGACATCACCAAGATGGTTCAGTAGGAGATATTAGCCTTCCTCTCCCCACACACACAAAACAAATGCAGGTGACCATTGCACAATGCAGGGTTAAGGGCACCAGCCCCCCGCATAGTCAAAAATCCACGCATAACTTTTGATTCTCTCAAAACTTAACTACTATTACAATAGCTTACTGTTGACCAGAAGCCTTACTTATAACATAAACAGTTGTTTAGCCCATATTTTATATACGTATTATATATTTTATTCTTACAATAAAGTAAACTAGAGAAAAAAAATGATATTAATTGCAAAGAAGAGAAAATATATTTACTATTGATTAAGTGGAAGTGGATCATTATAAAGGACTTCACCCTCCTCATCCTACATTGTTGAGGCTGAGAAGAGGAGGAAGAAAAGGGCTTGGTCTTACTGTGTCGGGAGTGTCAGAGGCAGAGGAAAATCTGCATGTAAGTGGACCGGCATAGTTCAAACCTGTGTCATTCCAGGGTCAACTGTGTAGAGGGCTCAAGGGCCTATTAAAAAATCTGCAGCTATGCAGGGGAGTAAAAAATGGCAAATATCTACACAGTAAGGTGCTACACATGGGTTATAGTAAGGAAAGAAGTCCAGTTTGTGCCTTCGAAGAGTTCTCAGCCTGGTAGGGGACTCATAGCAGATTTTGTATATACATCTGTTAATATTCTCAGCGTTAATCTTAATTTTAAGAGTCTCCAAAGTTTTTCTTTTTCATGTTGCAAAACATGAAACTAAAATTGCAAAGGTAGTGACAAAAATAGTCTAAATACTCCTAGGGATTGGAACTCTAACATAGAAATAGCAAGTAGAGAGATAATTCCATCCAAATAGCTGACTGTATCATATCAACGACTAAGATGTTGAGAAAAACAGATTTGCGGCAAATAAAAGACATATATACTAGAGAAAACCTTTCCATTTCTCATGAAACATTAGATAATTATGGAAACCCAACATTATTTAATTATTTATTTTTTGAGATGGAGTTTCACTCTGTCGCCCAGGCTGTTGTGCAATGGTGTGATCTCAGCTCACTGCAACCTCCGCCTCCTGGGTTCAAGTGCTTCTCTTGCCTCAGTCTCCCGAGTAGCTGGGATTACAGGCATGTGCCACCACGCCTGGCTAATTTTTGTATTTTTGGTAGAGACAGGGTTTCGCCATGTTGGTCAGGCTGATCATGAACTCCTGACCTCCAGTGATCTACCTGCCTCAGCCTCTCAAAGTGCCAGGATTACAGGTGTGAGCCACCACACCTGGCCCAAACATTTATTTTTAAAAGGTATCTTTATATATAGAGATTGGTCATTCAGATAACCACTTTTTTGTAGCTGATTTCTACTCAGAGCTAGGTTGCCACAGTAGGAAGGCAAAGAAATCTAAGACAATCTCTTCCTTGGGTCACAATATTAGTGAGAAGATGAAGTTTTGCATGTGGAAAAATTAAAGAGATATTGATTCACACGTAAAATGCTTTTAAAATCTTTTGCCTGATATCTAAAGATTCTTTTGAGGAAAAAGATGTACAACCATAACCAAGAAGTTAAAAATTGGACTTAGGGATTTTTGTAGTTAATTGGGGGACAGAGGGATACACATAGTGACAAAAGACATAGCTGATGAAGTGCTATTCTTACAAACATAAAGCAAAATCGTTTCTAACCATTTTTTCCCCAAGTGATTTTCTGTAAGCATCAAAAGTATTGATGATACTTACAATGATATAGGGATTCATAATTCATCATTAAAATGTTAGGGAAATGTTGAGCCAAAAATGGAGTTGTTTCAAAAAAAAAGGAATTAGAATTTTTTTTAAATTTTCTCTTTATAGCAAAACATTCAGACTGTATGGCAAAGAATAGAGAGAAAAACAAGTCACTCATAATCCTGCCACACAGAGATAATCATTAGCATTTTGGTGTATGCTCTTCCAAACATTTTTCTATGTATGTATACACAAATATTAACATACACTTTTTAATACAAAAATGGAACCACACCAGGCATACTGCTATTTACTGCATTTTCAACTTAATATAGCATTTTGCATATCAATAATACAGATTTAGGGGTGGGTACAGTGGCTCACACTTGTAATCCCAGCACTTTGGGAAGCCAAGGTGGGAGGATCACTTGAGGTCAGGAGTTCGAGACAATCCTGGGCAAAATAATGAGACCCCCACTTCTACAAAGAATTTAAAAATTAGCTGGGCATGGTGGTGTGCGCCTGTAGTCACAGCTACTTAGAGGCTGAGGAGTGAGGCTCACTTAAGCCCTAGCGTTTGAGGCCACAGTGAACTATGATTGTGCCACTTTCCTCCAGCTTGAGTGACAGAGTAAGACCCTGTCTCTAAAATTATAATAATGATAATCATATATACTTAAATTGGTTTGAGCTGAAGAGTGTTCTCAAAACTCCATGTCCACCTAAAACTTCAGCATGCAATCACTTCATAGATGAATAATGAATACTGATGGTCTACAAGTTTTTTGATCATGCGCTCCATTAGTTAAAAAAAATACACTATGCACCGTCAATAGGTATATTTATTTATGTTATAAACACGTACTATTTTGCTATATGCACATTATAAAACAATCTCAAAAATAGATGTTTCATAAAGATAAGATAAAAGTTTTAAAGTTTTGGCATTTTTTCCCCAGTCTAGTGGATCTTCTTGAACACCCCCCACCCTAGGGTTCACATAAAGCACTTTAAAGATCCCTGGTGCTACAGTATTCTCAATTACAAGGTGTTATAGGAATGGAATGGGTTCAAGAATGTTCTGATCATCCGAATGTGCGTGGAACCAACCAGCAAAATATTTCTGGAGGATGCAAGGATCTGTTTGGCACAGGTTGCTTGTTGTTTCGCACTTGCTCATTTTTCCAGATTCTGTTCTACAGTTATCCCTGCAGGAAACTTCTCCTGGCATTTCAGGTAGAACTGACAACTGTCTCTTTTGGATTGTCCTATCCCTATGCAGATATCCACGTAACGTTTATAACAGTTGATTACATTTGTTGGTTTCTGTGTCTCTCTCCCCATCTGGATTATCAGCTTCTCCAAGGCAGGGATCATGTCGTCTCCTTCATTAATTTGCCAGTGCTTGTTATCTAGTAGGTCCTTAATAAATACTAGGCGAACAAGTCGACAGAACTAGAGAACAATGCAGTGCATAAAAATTAGGATGTCCCGAAAGCATACAGAAGAAGGAAAAGAAAATTCTATGAGATGCTACCTAGAGCCTCTTCGACATATGATTATGTTTAATTAGATTATAATGTCTGACTTGTTTGCGGCAAATTTCACAGAATCTCCCAGTGAGTTCTCCAGATGCTTCAATGAAATTCATGGTTGCTTTGCTCCTCTGCACAGCTCTTTCTCCGCTCTACAGATGAGGGGAGTTAGCCCTGGATTGGGATATTTATGTACTTGCTAATCATACATTTGTTTTCCCTCTAAGCTTAGTCCTGCCTGCCAAGAATAGCTCAAGATGACAATCATTTTCATGTTTTCAGTCAAACAAAGGCTCCAGACAGATATGAAAAAAGGAAACAAAGCCAGAAGTTTAACATCAACAAGAAGGAAAAAAGAAGAAAATAAGTTTAAATACTCTGCTCTCCATTTTTTGCTATCATATGTCAGCATTTTAGTACTCCTATTCACCCACAATTGCTTGGCACATTGGGGATGAGGAGTGGATAGACTTTTAAAGTAGCTACAATAAATAAGAAGGCTCAATTCTACCCTTTGCTTATATCCCTCAAGAGTCACTGGAGTTTTTAAATCCCTCTCATTCCCTCACCTCTGTGTGTGCCCCTGTGCATGTGTGTCTCTGTGCATGTGTGTTTCATGTTAACTTGAAGCCATGACTAGTAACTGTTACCAATATTTATTTCCACATCTGCTTCCCTGAATTGTTGTTTTCCAAATTAAGTTCTATGAGATGTTCATAGACACTCCACGGAAAAGGGTTCTGTGGTCAAATGTTGGGAAAAGTTACAGTTGTACAAGTTAAAAAGATGTCTTTGCAAAAGGATTTCTCATGCCCTTTAATGTAGCAGTGTACCTTGTCAATCTTCAAGAGGAAGCATGGTTTGCACCAAAGAACCCTCTTTCCTGGGATCATCTGGGCAAACTAGTATTCTATTGATATACTTTGAGAAATGCTGCCAATTTGACTTAAGGGTTTGGCTTAAACTGGGAGCTCTTGTCATCAGAGACACAGACATTCAGAATTACCTCGATCACTTGGATTGGTGACCAAGCTCCTGACAATATGGAGAAAACATCACAAAGAAACACTCCCAAATACTCATAAAACTTTAAGTCATCCCTCCTGTGGGCTGGCATCTCTATATTCTGGAGCCGGAAATGCCAATGCTGCAGAAAGAGATAGGCTAGAAAAACAGCCAGGTGGAAAGGCAAAAGGACCTAACCAGGGCACCATGGTTATAGGAAAATACAGCTCATGACCTGACTTACACACATAATTTCTGGGCAGTTGTCTAACAGAAGTGGAATGCCCTTCCTTCTTGGGTGGCTTTCATGGAGAGGCCTACTTTTTCCATTTTTACTCCAGCTAATCGCTACATGGAGCCTTCCTAGAACATGTAGCTTTTGATTACACTGTGCTCCCATCAACAATGTCTCCTCTTTACGCTAATTCCTACATAGTCTTCAATCCCCTGCTACTGCATGAAGACTTTCCTTTCCACCCACTGTAACATGTCCTCATTTTCCTGAATACTCATAGTATTTAAGATGGATACCAGAGTTCAGGAAGTATGGTCCTCTGGCCAAATTCAGCCTACCACCTATTTTTATAAATACAATTTTATTAGAACACAACCATGCCCATTCATGTACATACTATCTGTGGCAGCTTTCTTGTGACAATGGCAGAATTGAGTAGCTAAGACAGAACATACAACATGCAAGCAAACATATTTACTATCTGTCATTTACAAAGAAAACTTGCTGAACTCTGGTCTATACCATTTCTCTAATAATCACATGCAGCCTTGCTTCTTGTTGATACTTATACTTCGGTGTTTCCACAGGTCTTCTCAATGAGTTTCAAGCCCACTAAGAGCAGGGCTATGATTAGTACTTTTTGAGTCCTTTGTAGTATCTAGCACAGAATAGGTTATCAATAAGCTAGCTAATTGATTTTTTAAAGCACAATTAACCCAAAATTCCCTGCAAAAGAATGCTTATTCCTGGTGCCAACAAGGAGAAAGTAAAATATGTCATGTTGTTTTCATACCACTTCAGTCTAGTGGTTTGAGATGGGAAGTGTACACAAGCTGTTTATGTTGGTTAGCTTCAAATTTTCTCTGAAAATAAGATAAACCTCAAAGGGGTGGCAACTTACAACCACACATCACTTAACCATGGGGATATGTTCTGAGAAACACATCATTAGGCAATTTCATCATTGTGTGACCATCATAGAGTGTACATACACAAACCTAGATGACACAGCCTCCTACACACCTAGGCTGTATGGGATAGCCTATTGCTCCGGGGCTGTAAACCTGTATAGTGTGTTACTGTACTGAATACTGTAAGCAATCGTAGCACAATGGTAACTATTTGTGTACCTAAGCATATCGAAACATAGAAAAGGTACAGCAAGAATACAGTGCAAAAGATTTAAAGTGGCACACCTCTGTAGGGCACTTACCATGAATGGAGTTTGCAGGACTGGAAGCTGCTATGAGTGAGTAAGAGTGCGTGGTGAGTGAATGAGAAGGCCTATGGCATTACCGTACATACTGTAGACTTCATAAACATTGTACACTGAAGCTTCATTAAATTTATTTTGTTTAATTCTTCGATAGTATGTTAACTTTAGTTTACTGTAACTTTTAAACTTTCTGAACTTCTTTTTAAGCTTTTTGACTCTTTTGTGATAACACTTAGCTTTAAAGAGTATAGATGTACAAGAAATTGTATATCCTTATTCTATAAGCTTTTTTCTATTCTTAAATATTTTTTAACTTTTTTAATTTGTTTGTTAAGATCTAAGACACAAACACACACACCAACCTAGGCTTACACAAGGTCAGGGTCCTAAATATCACTGTCTTCCACCTCCACATCTTGTCCCACTAGAAGGTCTTTAGGGACAGTAACATGCGTGGAGCTGTCATCTCCTAGGATAACAATGCCTTCTTCTGGAATAACCTATCTGAGGCTGTTTTACAGTTAACTTTTTAAAATATAAGTTGAAGAGTACACTCTAAAATGACAAAAATACAGTAAAGCAGTAACACGTTCATTTATTATCATTATGAAGTATTATGTACGGAACATAACTGTATGTTATTGTATGTGCTGTACTTGTATACAACTGGAAGTGCAGTAGGTTTGTTTACACCAGCATCAACACAAACATGTGAGTAATGCATTGTGCCACAACATTAAGATGCCTATGACACCACAAAGCCATAGGAATTTTTCAGCTCCATTATATTACGGGGCCACCATTGTGTGTACGTCCCATCACTGACCAAAATGTTGTTATGCGACACATGACTGTATTTCTCCATGGTAGCTGGGGAAACATTATCTTTTTTTACACAAATTATATAACCTTAGTACTCTTTCCATAAACTATACAGTACACTGATTCCAACTGCCCCAAAGCATTTACAATCCCCTCTCTCGCCACACACAAGACTGAAGCTCTCCATGTATACTAGCAGACAGAAGGTGGACTGGCAAAAATTGATCGATACAGTTTTCTGATGGCCATCACGCCAATCTTCCTAATGGCCACTTGGAATCCCGGTCCAGCTCCGTGCATCTGGTGGAATGAGTAGCCTGGCTGAGACCTATCATCCCAGGCAAGACTGCTCTCCAGCTGCCTGTCGTCTTAATGCTGGAGGATGCTTACATAAATAAACCTCCAATGGATCAGACTGGAAGGGACAAGAAGCTCTTTGCAAGGCCTTATTATCTATTCTTTAGACCTCTCCCATGAACATTTGTCAGGGCAAATGAAAATCCTAAGCTAAAAGTGCCGAAAGAAGTCTCTTTTCAAAAAGTCAACCAGGAAATCCCCCTCTTTATTAGTGGCTTTTATATGCTCAAGGTGGGGTTAAATCCACCACTGAAAATGTCTATTTAGTTTGTTCAGTGCCAAGGAGCAGGACTGAAAGTTGTGTGTGTGGTTGACACATGCATATGTGCATTTTCATGGCTCCGAGCAGTTGTATGTGCTGGGCTGGATTATTAATTGGTGTAAAGCCACCTAAAATTTGTTCTATCCACAAATACAATTGCCTCAAAAGAGGAAAGACAAGATTCTCACAACTCTCCTGCCGCAGGTCACCAGCTCCAGCACTTCCGTCAGAGTGACTCATCTTTGTTTCCGAATAAATGGGAGCATTGCTTGGGGTTAGATGTGATGGGATCCTATCCTGGCCTGCCCCTGTTCATGGCCCAAGCAAAAAGATTATGATTTTATTTTCTATTGTGAAATTACAGAAATAGATATATGTAGATCTGTAGAAAGTACGCTTTTATAGTACTAACAATTTTCTGTAGTTACAATTTTCATGGTGTCTACTGGTTGAGAGATGATAGGACTTATTCATGGAATTTACACTCTGGTGGTTTGATAAATATATAACGTGTTGAAAAGGAGTTTCGTGGAAAAGTAAACGTTATTCATCAGGGTTTTAGTTTCTCTTATATTTGCTTTCAGCTGAGAATATTGTAAGTTGTTCGTTTGATTTTTATTTATTTTTTTTGTTTATTTGGCTTTTTTCTAGATCCTTTACCTAATCTAATCCAAATAAGAACAGCACTTAACAACTCTAAATATGGCATAGGGGGAATTATGTATATCCTTTTCTTTATATTATCTTTTGTTTCACATACTGAGGGCTGTGGAAGGCAACATGTGGTGAGGTGCTATTTTATAGCATGGTTAATGCTTATCAGTAATTTTTTCCCTCTGACCTTCTGCCTCAGACAATTAATTTTCTTGAACTGCTCACACACTGGCAGAACATGGAGGGGGGATAATGTTAGTACTAGTGAATATAATCTTGGAAGAAAAGCTGTGCAATTATTCAAAGACCTAATCTTATCTCTTGTTTCATTTTTATATCACAAGTCTACATTTAAAAGTATTAGATATCCTGTTCTGCTGTCCCACACCTTCAAACCTCAGTAAATAAATGCTGTTAAGTGCCACCAGGAGTGAAAGAGCTTGTAATGAGAAGTGTGAGGAGATATGTGCTCCATTCATCATTCTGTTCAGGCCAATATTGAGGCTCTTGTTATCAGCAGGATTCGTGGCGATGTCATCACGGCTGGCATAAATCTTCTGTCAGTGTGGGTCGGACTGATGCCCTATTAAAACCCTGCCTTCACCTAATCACAGAATGACCTTTCGATGTCTTTAATTAACCTCTGACCTGAACCATGCCAATGTCTTGTTGGTAGGTAAATCTATGGCATGACATTTGCTTATGACACTACATTTGTCTTGCTTTAATCATCATACCTTTCAGATTATGGCTTGAATGAAATACAGTTGGGATCCCTCTTAATAGTTGGATTAATTTTTAAAAGGTTAGAACATAATATTTTCCTCTGAGCTCCCAGTGATATCTTTGCAGACATTTTCCCCTAGGGAGTTAGGGTTCTCCATTAAAGTAAATTCAGGTGAGCCTTCAATTTCACCAATAACAAAATCTTTTCTACCCAAGTTATTTTTTTTTTAATGACCTGGGAGTGGGAAGCATTCTAGGTCCTATGGATGACCAGAGGACAAAAGTTTTAAAACATAGTGTAGCCTCACTTGTCCGAGACAATACAATGTAGCAGTGGCATGGAAATAAACGAAATAGAAATAGAGACGGGGGGAAGGGAGAGAGAAAGAGAAGACTTTTATTTCACTTGGGGAGTGTGCTTTTCTACCCTGGAATATGTGTGCCTCAGGTCCTGAGACTTCTTTGGATAATAAAATATCATTCATATCTCATTCTTCCACCAAGAGGAACCTTGTTTGTAAACTCCTGTCTGAATTAGTAAATATTGCAAATGTAAAATATTTATAATGAAGTATACTTTTCCTACATACAAATGTAGTTATAAATTGATTGAAATGGCTACTAATTCACTCAAATTGAGTAGGTTGTTCAAAATAGCAAGTCGTGAGTGGCCTACAAATCATAACATATGAATAAAATAAAAGTTTTGAGCTACCTAAGATTTATCCAATTTTATACTCAATCCGAAGTCCCATGAAGAGCTTAGACCAGATAATCTCTCAGGTCTTTTTCAGTTGTAAAAGTCTATGATTCAGTGTCTCAATATTACAAATTCTGGGTTTATTGAGTCTGAATTCAGAAAGTTTTCCTGCCTTTAAAATACAATTCAAAAGTTATACTGTAAAGACTTCAAGAGCTGGGAAGTTTTCAAGCATCTCACCTGACTTTGCCCTGTTCCCTGCCTCTTTCTCCTACTTGAGCCTTTGTTGACTCACCTGTAAAATGAGGATAGTAATACCTACCACTAGAATCGCTGTGAAGATTAGAGAATACATATATTCCACATGTTAAACAGTGTCTGGTGTGTAGTAATGCCCAGTCCATTGAGGATGCTGATGCATCTATTAGTATCTGCTGCACTTGCCAATAGATGTTACCTTTTAGGCCTAACTTAATCTCTCTTCTTCTAAAATTATACAATGTAATGGTTAATAACTTTGGAGTCACTCCTGGGTTCAAATAACCGCTGTATCACACCAATTTATGGGCTGTATGATCATGAGCAATTTAGTTAAGCTTCCAATGTCACAATTTCTCATCTACAAAATGGGAAAATAATTGTGCCTAATTAATAGACCTATTAAATAAGATAATGCATGAAAAATACCATGTCTGATTTTGCTCAAGAGCTTATCCCCATTGCCTAGTATAGTATCTGGCATAGAGCAAGCACTCAACAAATATTAATGAAGATTTAACTGTTTTATATAATTATTTTATTATTTAATTGTATATTAGTATTACATAGATATTACCATCATCATCATTATAATCATCATCAGTAAACTTGTACTATTGATATCTCACAGCTTCCTTGGTGTAGAAGTGGTAGTCACATATTTAGACAAAAGTAGATTTTAACATTAAATGTACATGGACCCAAAGAGGGGAACTACAATAGACACAGGGGTTTACTTGTGGGTGAAGAGTGGGAGGAGGGTGAGGATGAAAGAAAAACCTATAAGGTACTATGTTCACTACCTGGGTGATGAAATCGTTTGTAGACCAAACCCCAGTGGCATGTAATTTACTCATGTAACAAACCTGCACCATGTAGCCCCCAACCCTAAAATAAAAGTTGGAAGAAAAAAAAGTGGGTTTTGGTTAGGTCCTAGGCTGAAGTAGGAAAGTAATGTTTACTAATGATATCATCTATTCTGTTTAAATATTCATTTATTTAGGAAGACTTGACTGAGCCAGGCTCAGGGGATGTGCCAGGCTCTGGGGATACTATGAAAGCTAAAAGATACACAATCCCAGCTGTCATGGAGCAAAGAGTTTACGAGAGAGAGACTGATGCTAATCAAAGAAGGACACTAACAAATGAACCATTGTATAGCTTTGCCAAGGACCATGAAGGAGAGAGACACAGTTCTGTGAAGGGGCTTTGATGTAGGGAGGTAAGTTGAAGTCTGAAGCAAAGGATGGAAAGGCCTGACCACATGGGGGCTTGTATGACATGTTTTGAAATGTATTTAATAGGGAGTAGGGGATTGTATCATGATGAAGTGTGTGTTTCCAAGAGCTTACCCTGATTACAATATGGAAGGTGAATCAGAACAAGACAAGGAGTTGTAGGGAGATGTTAATGTCAATGATTTTGTACTACAGAAAATCCCAAGGAGGTGGTCTCCATGGTAATTCTGTCTTTGAATCTCAGCAGAAAGTTAGGTTGATGCGTTGTTCATAGACACCAAAAAGATAAAGGGGAAGAGACCACTCCCCATGCCCAAATATACAAACTTTTCTTTTCACTATTAGTATCAATACTGAGGACAAGAGATACCACATAGGTCTCTGAATTTACTATTCTTCTCTGCCAATTTTACTGTGTCCACAAGAGAATAAAGCTATCCATATTTCCTGTTTTATATTATGGGCAGTCACATGCCCTCTAATTGGAGGATTGCATGCCAAGCCAATGGCCTGGCCTCATAAAACCTCACTAGCTATTATACTGATGGGGCCAGACTATGATGCAGAGTTGTGAAACTTCTCTCTAAACCTTAGGTCCAAAAAGGACAGAAAAAAATAAATCATTTCTAGCTAGAGAGCTCTCATGGCAACCAACTTCTTAAAGGAGTAAGGCAATGAGTTTATTCATATTTCATCCTGCAAATATTTATTCAACTCTTATTATGTGCCAGCCACCTCTTGCTATATCATGACATCTACTATATCATGTGATTTAAGGGGGAGGGCTACCATTTATGAACTCACTGTATACTTTGTATAGGTTATCTGATTTGTTCATCAAGACAACTTCACAAAATAGAAATTATGACCTCCACTTTAGGAAAGTTAGGATTTAAACCTAGATCTATTGACCACAAAACCCTTCCCCTTCCATTACACCATGTTGTTTACCAGAAAGGAGTCCCTTTTCAGAGATAACTCCCCAAGGAGGCCAGAAACTCTGCCATTAGTGAGTTTCCTTTGTGCCAAGATTCATCCTGTCTCCAGTACCCTCTTTTTAAAAACCACAGTAGGATTTCTCAACCTCAGCACTACTGGCATTTAGGACTGGGTAATTTTTTTGTTGTGGGGGCCATCCTGTACCTTATAGGATATTTAACAACACTGACCTTTACCCACTAGATGTCAGTAGCACCCCAGTTGTGATGACTAAAAATGTCTCTGGACATTGCCAAATCTCCCTGGGGGAAGACAAAGCAGAGGAGGAGAAGGTAGTGTGAACGGCCAAGAAAGCAGAGTTGCAAGAAAGAAATGATTGGCAAAGTCAGCTGTTGCTGAGAAATTGTGTAAGATACAGACAGGAGCAAAATGATATTTGAGTTTGGTGATGAAGAGATCCTTGGTGACCTCAAGTAGGGCAGTGTCAGAGGGCTGGTAGGGGCAGGAGCCTGAGGGTGGGGAACATGTGGAAAGCATAGGAGGAGGGTCAGCGGGGAGTGACTCTCCTTTCAATAAGCTTGAGAATACTATAGAAGTGAGGCTGTGCCAGCTGTGGGCCCAGGACTCAAGCTTCTCGTTTCTGAATCTTGGAATACTCTCTCTGGGGTCCTGAGCAGCCATATGAGACGTTCAAAAAGCCTGAGACCACCATACGGTGATCACGGTCTCAAATGAACCCAACATTTCACCTGTGCCTGCCAGGCAGCAGACGTGCAGCTGAAGCTGTCTTGGAGCCTCTAGACCAGCCCATCCACCTGCTGAATACCAGTGAGTGACCTACGTCAAAGCTACTAGAAGTGGAATTGCCAGCTGAGCCCTGCCTAAATTTCTGAGCCACACAATCGTGAGATACTATAAAGTGGTAGGTTTTATAGCAGTGTGTTACCCAGCAGTATGGACCTGGAACAGACTACAGCACTAGTCCTGCTTTCCCTCTCCCAGTCAATACAAAGATAGGGATGACCTCTGCTCTGAGAGTAGCTCCTAAGCATGTGTTTTGTGTCATGGTGATGGTCAAGCCCTCAGACTCTAGAGTCATACAGACCCAAGGTCAATTCTTACCCTCTCTACTTCGTGGCTTTGTAAAATAGGGATTTTTACAGGTTCCATTCAGAGAGATGTTGAGAAAGATTGAGTGAGATGCATTTATGTAAAGCACTTACGCAGTGCCTGCCACAATAAATGCTTGCTAAATGTTAGCTTTCATTTAAACCATGAGTTTTTCTCTCAATGGACGGCAAATCGTCACATTCTGTGTAAAATGAGTCTGACTTCACAAAAGTTTGCGCTAACTTCATCTCTCCCCACTATAGGGACTAATGAGGCCTTCTCCTCTCACCTGCTCCTTCACAAGCACAAGTCCATTCCTTTCGTTCTTTTTGTGGCTTCCAACCTCCTGTTCTGACTATTCGACCTACAAACCTTTAACCACACACATACACACACACACATACACACATACACAAATGCACACACACACACACACACACACACGGAACAAGAGAATGCTTCTAAACCACAAGTTCTCCTGTGGGAAATGTGTGTATTAAAGGATTGAGTTCTGAATGCCCTGTTAGCAACCACAAGCATTTTGATTCTAGTCTGCATGACTTGTGAATCACTCCTGTTTGAAATAACTAGAAAAATAAAGAAATTAGGCATTGGGAGCAGAAATAAAGACTAAAGTATAAGGCAAAGGAGGAGTAGATGTTTTTCAATGAAGCATGAGACACTCTGAAGGAAGTTGAAAAAAGAACAAGATGCCTGATTCTTCCAGGAAGCAAAGAGCTAAGCTGTGTATTAATAGGGCCACAGGCAGAGCTGAAGCTGTAATCCTGGCTCCTAGACAGATATTTCAAATAAACCAAATTAGTCATGAAAGCATCCCAAGGCCTTTTCCAACTTACACGCCTTAACTAGTCTGTGTTTCTAGACCACAGGGGACCCAGGGTCTTGGTTGTGGGAGTTAATATTTCTGATTTCAAACACGAACAAACACAGAACATTTAGGAAGAGGAAAGAGACAGAGAGAAAATGCCTCCTCCTGTTCCTATTATCTGAAAAAAAAAGTTTACAAACATTACACTGATCTTCTCTGGGAGACAATTCCTGTTAAGTTCCTAATAAGCAATGGATACTAAGATAAAAATAATTATACAGCATCCATCATAACTGAGTGGGTGAAATGTCACCAGAAATTTATTTCGTATGCTCTCTTTATTGTTTTATGTTCAGAAACATAAAAATATAAGATGAGTAGCAACCTCTGAGCCTTAACTCCAATTTTCATGTCAGAAGTTCCTTATCTTCCATGGACTTTTCAATAAGAGGGCTAAGGGTAAATACTGGGGTGTGTGGAGGTGGCAATGAAGAAGATGGTGATACTCAGAAGGGATGGGCTTAACAGAGTGGTAGCTGTTAGCCACGCACTCCGCTAGGGTCCTTTTGATGCCATGGGAATGGGAGAACTTTGTAGAAACAAATTGATTTGATGCCTCTTGAGTCAAAGAGCTTAAGATGTGTCTGCCTTGCTGAGAACTATTCCCTGTGACCACAGGGCACAGGGCCATGGACCAACTGTGCTTCATGTCTGTAGAGGTTCCTTTGAGCATTAAAGTGGCTCCCCATTTAGTCCCATTTAGACTTCCTTTCCCACAATCAGGGCTTTTCTTGGCAGGGGTTGAGCATGAGTGGGGAATGGGAAAGAGAGGAGCCAGATCTCACGTTCATAAAGGGCTTGGAATTTAGACTTTTGACATTTTCTCTAAATGCAGTTATGTGATCACTATAATTTTGGAGTATCAAAATATTAATTTATTAAATGTAAACATTTAAAATCCACCACACATTTGCACCCCTGTTTTGGCATCTTTTCTATTTTTAATATATCTGGACCCTCAAAAATGAAAGTGGCCTGGGTTCTTTCCATCTCTGGGAAACACTGCCCAACCCAGCGATCATCTACAGCACTTTCCCAAAAATATTGAAACTCCTGACACAAAAGGAGTTAGATGAGGAGCTGAAAAATGGGAATAAGTGAATATGCAGTGGGTCTGTGCAGGTCCGGAGGAAAATACTAAAATCCATTCCATTAAGCCCCACTAGAAGGTACATCCCTTGAGAGCTGGGGCTCCATCTTTCATCTCCATAGTTCTAATTTATCGTGCAGTCCTAGAACACAGTAGGAGCTCAATGCATGTGTGTCAAATGGGTGAATGAATGAATTAACAACACTAGCCTGGACAGATGATTCTTTATGCAATATATGATACTGTCAAATTCAACTGCCTGCAAGGGAATCATTTGTCTATGGAGTAGGCAAATTTTCAATATGAAGCTGACTTCAAGCCATTGCTCAGACCAAGTGCCCAACTAAAGGAACATAAATGATTCTTAATATCCGACAAGGAAAGTGTAAGTGGGAGAGGGGATCTGCAGCTGGAAAAAGCAAAGCATATTCCAAAACCAAAGAGAAAATTCCTTTTGGATTGTCAATTATTTGGGATTACCTGGGCCTGGGTCACAGACCATTGGTGTGGATAATCAAGAATTGACTGCACATGTGGATGTCAAGCCTGCTTGGACTCGGGTATTCCCCAGTGGCCTGATCACAGCCTCTACTACTCCCCATCTCACAGAGCCCAGGGTAGGAATTGGAGGCGTAAACCCACAACAAGACTGCAGGGCAGAAGCCTTCCAATACACTCAAAGATTAGAGTTTCCCCCATTGCTGCAGGAATGAACTGGGGTTTGTCATGAACTTGGCACAGAACAAAGGTTAGCACGAATAGGGGGGTCATGAAAAAAAGAATCAGTGGTTGTCTGTGCCAGTTGGATTTCCCTTGTTACTACAACCTCAGAATTGTCTGTCTTAATACATTACATATATTAAAAGTAGGGACCACTATGAACAAAGTTGAAGGGTAGGAATTCCTGTGGTGGGCACTGCTGCCCTTGTCTTCGCCTGTCTGTCCCCATAACTTGGCCTCCACCCTTGGCCCATGATTCACTCCAGGTCTTCCCTGGACAGCGTCTTCGGAGGATGATCCACATTCTCAGCCTCTCGTCCGGCTCCATAACCAATTTCCCGTTCCATACTCTGTTCTGACAGAGGCCTGCCCTCAGCTCTCGAAGGTCAAATCTAGGATAATTTGACAAATTAATTTGATCTTTCAGATTAATGTGTTAATGGGTATTCTTTCTAACAAGAATTTTCAAGAGAGTTGCCCTATTTGTGTCAACCCCCCTAATGGAGTGGCTCAGAAGGAAGCCATCACAAGGCCCGGTCAGATGTGGTCAGCCAGAGGGAGAATATTTTGGGATCTATGATCTGAGGCTCTCAAGACACTGTTGGCTTCCTATGGCTGGATCTGTCTGGGAGAAGTGTATGAGGAATTTTCTGCACTGAGGGACAAATCTAGATTGTCACTTGATAGATTTCCACCCGAGTGGGCTCCTGGGGGCATTTTATAGATTATTCGAGTTTCCTGAGAGTATGTAAACAAACACAAAGGGAGTCAATTTGAGAAAATATAAATACAGACAAAGGAATCCACCAGAAATGGGAGATTCTGCAGCCCATTCTAGTGAGGGAGGGCAGAGGATGCACACAAACTGAAATTCTGCCCCACAGTTGAGCTTTCTAAAGGAGGCCTTAGCCTCACCAGAATTAGTGGGATAATTTATAGCTTAACATTTCCTTTTAATGTGGATAGCATTTTCCTCATTTATAGTTAATTAGGTTAAGCATGCATGGGGAGCAAGGGAAAAAGGCTTTTAGTGATGCTCTAAATGATTAGTAATTTGAATAAAGTAAAGAACCTCTAGAAGACGGAGCACTGGCATGCATTAAACAGGCTTCTCTTCTAAGTGCTAGAATCGGCCCACTAATTTTGAAGATACTGTGGCAATTAAAGCACTAAAGATAAAAAGACACAGAACGTGCTAAATATTTTGAACAGGTTTTAAACCATATGTATGTGTGATATTAAGTGATATCAAAATAAATGGCTGAAGATTGCAGATGTTGTATATTTGGAATCCTGGGAACCCCGGTGTTGAGCTTTGGTCCTGAATCACACCAACCTGCTAGGGCCCAGGGATAAACTAGTGATAATGGACAAGAGACATCATGTTTTGAGCTCAGCTCCCATTTCTCTGGCCAACATCTCACTCGGCACTTTTCCTTTATCAGCCTCCTGGTGAGGGATACCGGGAGATTTTGAGTGGAAAGAGCATAGGCTTTGGGCTTTGGAGCCAAGCAAGCTGAAATTTGGATCTCTGCTTCCATTTCCTGGCCATGTGAGCTTCAGCAAATAGCTTAGCAGACTGAGACCTCAGTTCGTTCCCCTTTAAAGTGGCTAAACTAGCACAGAGCCCACACCCAGTGTCAGCAGGAGGTTGCAATAGGGACAAACAGGGCCTGGTGCATAGTTGTCGAGGAACAAGTTTCAGTTCCCTTCCTTCTAACGATCAAACCAGAAAGGTGGTGGATTTGCAAGATCTGCTTCCCCTATGCACACTTGCATAGGCCCATGAAAGTAGTCAATAAAAAGATGCTTCTACCTATCTCTTGGACGCATGTGTGCTTGTGCACACACACCCACCCCCCTTCTTCACCACCTTGACTGGCTTTAACCTTTGCCCACTTTCCCCATTTTCCCCGGAAAGGACGCTTCCATGACAGCGAGGTCTGGAGAAGACAGCGCCGTTTAGAAACAGTGTGTAGATCCCAGTGGGGAGGGTCATTGCCTTCCGGATTCCTAGCCACCCCACCCGCTCCAGGCAGCTGGCCTGATGAGGAGCAGGTCATTTCTTTTTTCCGTTGTTTTAATTTAATTCTAATTGAATGTAAGGCTGGAGATGCCTTCGATGGGCTCTTTTTTTGGGTTAAATTTCCTTGGGGAGTGTACCCTAAGACCTCTCTCTTTGTGATAACTTATTCTGGCCAGCAGAGCCAGGGTCTATTTATTACATCTCCCGACCACCCCCCTCCACAACCCTAGCAGGAGGGGCCCCTCTGCAGTTGCTGATGACTAGAGAATTACTCAAGTGTGAACTGTTTCACTGTCTGTCACTTTGCTCATTAGGCAAGTGAGAAAATGTATCTATGGCTCCGTCTCACGGTCCTCATTAGCTTAGAGGCACATTTTTACTTCCCTTATTTGTTTTTAAGATGAATGCATAAGAAACAGTATTCAGTTTGTGTTCCTCAGTATAATTTTAAGAAGCAAAAGCCTGGATAATCTTATTATCTTCCCAATAATTGTGTTGTTCAGATGGTAGGGAAAGGGTAATTGCCTCTACTGCATTTCCAGCCAGGGTGGAGGGGTGTAACTGTTTTAGCTGTAGTAAGGATTCAAGTCCTCAGCACTGGGGGAAGATCATGGTGTTTTCAGAAAGGTAGCAAACAGATACCCCCAATAAGAACAATCAGTGAGCCTGTACTCTGAGAATGTCATTTTGTTTTCTTCTAATACTCTAGTTTCTGTAGGTCAAAAATATAGTATTATTATTACTACCTTTGTGTTAAATGTAATTCTATGTCTACCTAGAGGTTTGGCAAAAGGTTAGTCATTTTTTGATGGGGGCAGGGGTGGAGGATGGTGATTGGAGAGGAATGTGTGGAATATATTTAAGATTTGGTTTTTATGGAGCATTTGTTACAGGTATTTATGGTTGTTTATCATCTCTAGATTTATTTACTGAGATGATAAAACAGAGCTGAGATCACCCAGTATCATTCAAGAGTTTGACATTCTGGTTGCCTTCCTGATAGAAATGTGTCAGCCTATTTCTTGTTTGTTGCACCTGATTTGGGGTGTTTAGGATCCATTTTTGTTCAGCCACTTAAATGTTGTTCCAAATTTATTAGCATCTGTTTGGATTCCCAGCCACGGATGCCCTGTGGCTGATAATTTAAGTGCAGAATGTCTGTCTCACAGGGCTAAAGGAAGAAAAAGGCCAGTTCTTTTCTTCACCTTAAAACTTCTAACACATATGGAGCATGTTAGGCTTGGCATTAGCTGCTTGCATTAGTTCACACGTAGGTCTGCAAAATAGAACAAACAGATGAACTGGACTGGTAAATAGAGTATATTTCTGTTTATTTGCATTTTCAGATTTGAGTCTTAAATCTAAGAAGTGCAGAGAAAGCAGCATTCTCCTATTTGTTTTAAAAGCTTGATTCTTTCAGTAATAATGTCAGTCGAAGTGACTGAATTTTCATCTCCCTCAACCATTTTCTTCATTCAGAGAAATAAGAATGCACATCATCCATTCAAGGGAAATATAATGCATTATTATAATATGCCTTGGCCTAAGTAGCTAATCACTTTTTATTAACACTTTTTGGCCCAGGGAGTTGGGATTTCTCCAAGCTGACTGTCAGGGTAGGGATTCTGGGAGTCTATATTAGTAATTAGCATTGCAAGATCTTGACTCCTGGGGTGATTCAAATTAATACAAAATAAAAGTGCAAATTTCCAAATAGCGTTGAAAGCCATATCTATTATTAAATTTATGTTATTAAAGCCCTTTCCAGCCAGTATGACAGGAGTCCAAAGCAAAAGATTTCCTTAAATATCTACACGACTCGTCTTGGATTCTTTAAAATTAAATTAAAAAGCATACAATGAAAGATCAAAAGAAATTTCTGTACAATTGAGTTACGCCTTGGCAGTAAAGTTTTCCACCAAACCAAATCCATACAAAGCAATATTCGTTTCATGGTCACAGTTGCTTTTGGACTTTCCTTGATACATTTGGCAGCTATCTTGAGAGCATCCAAAGAACCGCTGGCAACATCAATCACTCATTTCATAAGCAGGCGCTAAGAGGCGACAGGAGGGCGCTTGGCGCAATACCATGTCTCCACCACGGAGCCCCTCCCAGGCAGGGAAAAAGAGAAATGGTGCAGCATAGAGACATTATGGAGCACTCGGCTTCGAATAAGGTTCTGCTAATGTGGAAATAACCTGCTTTCTCTAACCATGTCTTTAGCAGACTAAGTGGTTAATTGTTATTGATCAGCTCTGCCCACTGTTCCAATATCAGTCATTATTGAAAATAATCTCAGTATCCTTCATTAAGCATGCATCTGTTTCCATGGGAATGCATTTTAAACACAGAGAGCTACTTGAGTGTTATTGGTTTCACTGGTAGCGCCGGCACCGAGGGCTGTGGTTGCCCAATCTGTCATAGTTAATCAACTCTCATCTCTTAACACTGGCTGCAGTTATCAATGAGGTAAGGATTAATATTCTGGGCGAAGCAGATGATAAATCATTTGTATATAATTAGTGTACAGCAAGGTTACAGCTGACATGAATTTTTATCTTAATTATGAGAGAAATTTGTTCCATTAATTTAATTTAGTTTGCATGAGTGGCTAGACACCTAACAAAGTTAATCTTACACCTGTCATTACAACATTAAGTAGAAAGCCTCGTGTCGAGGCGCTAGTCTCAGATCCTCCCGCAGATGAGGATAATGTTGTTCATCTTGATGTGAAAATAGATGATTGTAGACAGAAGATGTAAAGTCGACTCTTTTTAAAGTTGTCCCAGGGAATTTATGGGAGAATATTGAAGTGGCTCAACTCAAGTTGCTGTGCTTTGGATGCCACAGTCCCCTTGTGAAATTACCTCTCTCCTGCCTTGCAAATCAGGTGGAAGACACTAGATACAAGAAGAGATAGGTTGTTTTTTAAATGTATATATGCTAACTTCAGAGCTTTTGGCCAAATAAAGCTTTGCCTCATGACAAGCTATTGCATTTGTATCAAATGCAATGAATTAAGAAACTTGTGCTAGTTCGAGTTGTCTATTCTAAGTGCTTCATGTTTATAATCGACTAGCAGAATTCCTATAACTCGATCTACTGTACAAATGGTAATTATGCAGACATCCCAAAGGCTTCAGAGTACTGCATAAACCTAAACCCTGTACTAATTATCCAAGTAATCACTGTGTCTGATCAATCATATTTGATTGATAGATTAGATGGGGCTGTTTATGCAGTAGAATGTGATGTTCTTTATTTTCCTAAAGATTAGCTACATATTTGAGATTTTAAAAAGGAAGAAAAGACTTGCTGACTTGGCTTATTTAAAATGGTTTCCTTTATAGACTTACCTTTGTGATAATTGTTTTCCCTTGATGTCTGGCCTGGTGTAGGCAGAAATCTTTAAATGAAAAGGGGTAGGAAGTCACAAAGTTACAATACAAAATCCTTGAAAACAAGACAACCAAGGAACAACTCCAGAATGTGGAAACAGAACTAGAAATGGCATCATGGAAGAGGCCCTTTCTGAAACTGTGCATTTGAAATATAAGCTCTGGCTTCCAAAGGAATGGGCCTTTGCATTTAGGAGACCCCAAATAAGCCTGCAGCTGAAATGCTAATTGCACAGTAACTCAGATTAATGTATTGTAATATTAGTCCACAATTATCACTTGGAGATAGGGTCAAGAAGTGTATAGTTGGTTATTCACAAGAAATGACTGATTTAAAAACAAAGAGCTCTAATGGAATTCAATAGTGCTTTTCAGTCATTCTGCTTGGCATCTCTATTACCTGAGATGATTCACAGTCCATTATGGGAGCTTCCATGCTAATAGAATGTCTATCTTCTGTAATACAGACACATCACAGCACTAACTGGGAATCTGTCACAATGAATTTCATCTAGATTTCACTTCATCTCTTCATGGACTGTAAAATTTGCTCTTGTACAATGCCTAAATTTACTGTGGGTAATTGAGAGAGATCTATAGATGCAGCAGCACTCGGTTAAAAGCAGTTTTCCAAAGATCTATTGTAAATTGTGCAGCTTTGCCTCAGCTGGGGAAAGATTATGGTGAGCTGAATCTTGCCTTTACTAATGAGATGTTGTTGTGAGTTCAAAAAAGAGAGGGGGGAGATGCCTTAGTGAATTCTGCCACATGGAAAAAGGAAAACAAGGAAGGGGCCCATCTTTCATTCCGAGGAAAGCTTTGCAAAAGGGACAAAAATAAATTTGGACCCAGGCTTCATTACCTTCCATGGGAAGTATAAATAGGGGCTACGAGAGACATAATATTTTCCAAATCTGCCTGCATTCACTTGGCAGAAAAAGAATGTCTCACGCGTGACCCAGCCTTCCAGTAACTTACATTTGCCTCCTCGTGTGGCTGCAGGTAGAACAAATTCCATCTCTCATTTGCTGCACCTTCTGTTTCACAGATTGTTAATCCTAACTAAAATATTTGGTATTAAACTATCTGCATGAATTGTTGATAAAGAATTAAGATAACATTTGAGCTATTAAATATAATGTGTGCTCATATTTTTTCAATGGATACTTCGGTTACTGCTCATAAAGTATACACGCTAACCTTTTTTTTTTCCTTCAAACCGTTCCCCTTTCTTTATTTTACTTATTCCCATCAAAAGCTAAACAGAATCACTGGGTGCCCTTAACAATTGTAGGGCTTAATATTTGTTAGCCAATTAGAATTGTGATATATTCTACAGCTTTTTTCCTAAGCCAGGAACTGAATAATAGCATCATGCTTCACTGGCGGTGAAGTGAGCTGAGCCTTTACATTAGGAGAAAATCAGAATGGTATGACTGCAGTTCATTACTGAAATAGGTAACTGATGAACTGAAAAGACAAAGGGCATTGTTAAATGAAATGTCATTATTAGAGGTGCTCGTGTTTAACAAATGTACTGTAAGTTAATTCAGTAGTGTTTTCTATAAAGTTCTCCACTGAATGTTCACTGCTCATTTTTACTGTCTCTGCATACCTAACATCTCCTTAAAAATATCTTCAAGGAGACAATGTCAACTCCCAGTCATGGGGAATATTTCAACCAAGGTCAGAACCCTCTTCTAGGCTCAGGTGTTTGCGCCACTTTCACTGAAGACCCTAGCCAGGTGCAATTGTGTTTACGTTCCTAGATTTACATGCAATAAACTAGGATGTTAATAATGCCGCGGGGGGTGGTGCAGGGAGGATAAACACAATCACTTTGCAGGAGACTTGGGAAAATGTTTTCAGCTTAAAGAGGAGAAAAGGCAATGAAACCCCTTTGGCATCTGTGCAAAACTGTTTGCTTGACTCTGGAGGTGATAAAAATAATTTATGGAGCTCTACATTTTTAGCAAGAGGAAATGACCTCAGCTTTTGGCAATCTGACGCAGTTAGTGAAGCCTCTCTCTACTACTTTTATGGATTTCCTTGAGCTACATATTCTGTGACCTGTATTTCAGATTTATTGGCAGATACATAAGCCACATTAAGTAATATAAAATGCAGTGAATGCATCAAACAACTCAGCAGGGACCCACTGACAGCCGGCGAGAGGCTGCCTCTTCAAAGAAGTCACTCTAAGTCGGATACCTGTTTATGCATTTGTCGAACCAGGCTCTGAATTTTTGTTTTAAATAAAGACATTAGTTCAAAACAAAAGCCTCTCCAGCCAAACCCATAACATATTGGGTGGCAGGAAGAGGGTGTACAGCCAACTTTAAAATCTAATCAAACGCTCAGGATTTTGAGTGTGAACATGCTTTGCTTCCAGTTTGGGGGGAAGCACGACTTCTGAGGAGGAGAGAAGGGGTCCCCAGCATATTGTGTTTGATTCTCAACAAGACAATAGAGTAGCATTTTGATGAGGGAGATGCAGACTGACCAATAACGTCTTTGGGGAAATTCTTACTGCCTTGATAAAGAGAAGGTAAGTACCAATGAGGAAATGAGTATTGCACAGTGCTATGTGCTAACCACTTGAAACAGAACTGGGAGAATTTGTGTAAGACCTATACCACCATCCTTGATGCCATCAAAGGCAGGGTCCCAATGTGTCAAAGCAGAAAGAGAATGAGTATGGCAGTCAAGAGACCCAATTCCTAGCTGGGGCAGCTGTGTCACCTTGGGCAACTGCCACCCTCTCCCTTGAGGTCATGATGGGGCTCCTGGCATCCCTTCCAGCACAGAAATCCTTTGATTCCTTAAACAATGATGTCCAAATGATTGATGTTAGAGAAATGAGATCACAGGATGCTGGGGACACCTGAACCAGCCATGAATTACTTGAGAAGATTCAGGCCCTGGCATTAAGCCAAGCAGAAAAATGATGGACATGTGGTTTCATGGGGAACTTCTATTTCACCTTCTTGTGACTGTTATATTTTACTGTTAACCGTTCCCTTTTAAAGAATGCCTTGTGGGACTCAGATGAAGGTACACTCCCTCCAAAAAATGTTTTGGGTAAATTCCACCCTACTATGGTCTGTCCAGTCTCTGAAAATTGACAGCCCTTTGTTTGCACCACTTCATACTGTCCATGTGAACAATTAAACAGCGTGGTTAAGGGCTCAGGTTCCAGAGTCAGATGGCCCAAGTTTAAGTCCTGATTCTGCCACTATTAGCTGTGTGACCTTGGGCAAGACTCCTAACCTCTCTGAGGTTTTTCTATTCTGTGAAATTGGGATGACAACAATACTTTTGTTGACTGGATGATTGTGATGATGATATGAGATCTAATTTGTAAAGCATTAACACAAATATGTCACAGAGTAAAATTCTCCATCTATATTAGATATTATTATTATTGTGTTTCATGCATGTCCATTTTGTCTTTTCTTCATAAGAGCGTAATTGATTAAAGACAGAGTCACAGCACCACATGTTATTTGTGTTCCCTACAGTGTTGGGCTCACAGTATGTTTTTAGAAAATATGTAACTGAGGGGTAAAGTCCTGCTACGGTGGAGAAAGGAGAATGAGGCATAATAGCAAAAGAACAGAAATATCTTCTCTCCTGTTGCATAAAGAGCAGTTTTAACAATGGTTACCATTATTAAGCTTTCACCTTTTGCTGGGCACTTTACACAAGTTATTTCTAATCACTATTCTGCCAGATATGTATTATTATCCCTGTTTTACAGAAATAAAAGTTGAAGTTCAGGGAAGGTAAGAAATATTGCACATGACTGAAGTGAAAGGATGGGATTCAAACCCAGGTCCGTCAACTGCCAACGTCCACTTCTACCCACATTTAGCCTTTCCACCCACAGCATCCTGTCAATCAGACAGATGCTCCTTCTCTGAACAGGCAACATAGCTATCTCCTGCTGGCAAATGATAAGAAATTAGAGATGGGATTGCCAGATGAGCCTTTCATGCTGAGTCACATAGAGCAAGACATATCACAGGCAGTGGCAAAAGCTGAAAGTTGAGAGTCAGTCTTCAAAAATGTACAGTATGAAAAGAAATGCAGATCATAGTCATTTTGGGCTCACACCTTAGCAACTACCATCACCTAGGTTCCACTTGAAGCCAAACAATTGTGGCTTAAAGGTGCTGAATAATTAAGACATTGAATATAAGTATTAAATAACAATATGATGCTTTAGGACCCGGAAATGACAGCCATGCCTTACACTTGCAAAGCTCCTCTATCTCCCTCAAATGTTCACTCGTGTTAAGTGAGGGGTAATAAGATGGAGGAATTCACATTGGCAAGGTGGGGACATGGTCTGAGGAGAAAGATGGGATTAAGAGAGGTAGCCAGGATCAGCCGTAAACTCCCAGTTGGAAGTTTCAGTACAGGTGGTGGCTTGGATTGGGGCCAGCCGAGAAATATGTGGTCCACACAGAACATGTTGGGGTCCGTATTGTCTGGAAGGACATGGTATTATGAATGTCTTTGTCTGATTGGAAATATCTAGGCTCTCCAAACAACCATTTCCAGATCTCAATATTGTCTGACTTCCAGAAATGTTTCATCCTAGACTTGAGTTATTCACATTGTTTCCCCAAATGCCAAGTAGAAATGCTTGGGATGATAAAATAGAAAGCACAGAATACATTTGCCTTGGGTGCACATTCTTAAAGCACTTCACCTCAAAGCCATCCAGAGCTCTGCTAGCTAATAAGAGGGTTGAGGCAAGAACAACCTCTAATAATTCAAAACTAAAATTAGACATTCACTTGAAAAATTCAGGTAACCGAAACAAAAATGAGGGAAGCTTTGTTTATTTAAATTATGAGATAATTGCCACAATTCTCCAATTCCCCTCACTAGGGTAGACTTGGCTTGAGTGTATCAGCATCCATGGTGACTCATCTAGTAAGTAAACTACATTAGCTCTGCTACCAGCAGAAAGGAAAGGGAAAGGTCTTGAAAGATATCTGTTGTGGCTTCCTTCCAGAGCAAGGGATTTCATTATATCCTGAAGACATGAGACAGTTCAAAGAGATTTGAAATACGGAATGAGAAGGCGGAGGAGGAGAAGTTTGGGATTATACACTTGCTTTTTAGTTTTGATTTTATATATGAGAATCAGACGCTACAGACAGAGACTCTAGGGGGAGACTTTATTCTTCTGGTCCAGGGTTTTGTTTTGGTTCGTTCTGTGGTTAATATCTTTCCAAAAAGTTCCCCCCACATGGGTAGCCCTTCAGTTTACTCCCATGTACATAATTTCAAATAAGTATGACAGAAAATCCTTTAAAAACCACACATACATGATTTTCTATTCCATGGCTGAAATGAAACTTGATGGAAAAAAAAAAGCATGATGGTGCCTGTTTATTAAATCCAGACAATGCAGAATGATAATAGGAATCATCCCGAAAGAGGCACCGCAATATTTTTGTAACAACAGAATAATAACTTGCTTTGCCTCTGTCTACTTTTAAAACCATTTTATGATTACAAGCATGTAAGCTATTCTAATTATTACTCTAAATAATTAATCATTTCCTTTACAATCACTTATTAATTAGCTGTCATAACATTGTTGTGAGTTAGGTGGAAGACAAGGATTCAATATTCAGTTATTAACACCTAATTAAAATGTTCATTGTTTTCCATATGTTGTTTATAGCTTTGCTTCCTCGCACTTGAAGACAGAATTTCTCTGAGAACAGTGTCCTCTATTTGCTTAGCTACATCGCCATCTGTTGTTGAGAAGTAGAAAATGTCCTTCTCTGCTTTTTCACTTAATAGCTTAATCCTTACCTCAGTTTTTATTTGGAATTAAAAAAGATTGATCCACAATATTCTCCCCCTAAAATATTTTTCTTAACTTCATTTGTTCTGCTGCTGACTACATAAAGTATTCTGCTAATGCCAATGGCATCATTTAAGTAGTAAATTAAGTGAGCCTATTAATGAAACTACAGTGAAAAATTCAAACTACTCCAATAAACTTTTCCAACATAGGAAAAGTATAGAAGAGGGGAGTTTGCTATCAAGTTTGGTTTACAGAAAGTCACCATCGAGGGAAATTTAAGATCTAATAATCCACCAGCCTAGGCAACATGGCGAAAGCCTGTCTCTACTAAAAATACAAAAAAAAAAAAAAAAAAAGCCAGGCATGGTGGTGCATGCCCGTAGTCCCAGCTACTCAGGGGGCTGAGTTGGGAGAATCACCTGAGCCCCGAGGTTGAGACTTCAGCGAGCCATGATCATGCCATTGCACTCCAGCCTGGGCAACAGGAGTGAGACCCACCCTGCCCCATCTCAAAAACAAACAAACAAAAAAAAAGATTGACTATTTCAAATCATATGTCTTATACCAACTCATTTTTATAATAAAAGCTTATGTTTATTGAGCAACTACTGAATGCTAAGCACTGTTCATTCTTGCAACAGTCCAATAATGGAGACATTGCTGTGTTTGTGCCCACTTTACAAATAGAGAAACAGAATCACCAGGAGGTAAAGTCATTTGCTGATTCAGGGGGAGGCTAAATAATTTGTGGGGCTTAGTGCAAAATCAAAATGTGGAGCCTTTTGTTCCAAAAGCAGGGAAAGAAGTGCCATTAAAGGTACGAAAATATAAAGCTTTTTCCTTTCTTTCTAAGTCTCTCTCTCAACTTGTTATGATGTTTTAATTTGCTATTTAATGTTATTTTAATAAAAAATTTAATGTTGTCATTGTATGAATTTTACCATTCATTTTTATATTGTGCAATGTGTTTTCAATGCAAATAGAAGAGCATGTAACTCATATACAGAATAATCAAAATTTCACAATTCGTTATTTTGTCGCTCATGTGTGTGTATTTCAGTCTCTCCAGAATGGTAGAAAGGCTGCACAAAACCAACTCAACTATTTTCATCTCACTTGATATATGCACAATTTACCAACACTGCTCACCTTGGGCTTATTGGTGAGTAGGGAATTACAATTCTCTTTCCTTCTATGTCATCATTTTCAGTACAAGTAGTTGGCCAACACAGAGAAGTAGCATAAGAGAGCATATGGTAGGCTTTCCTGTAATTCATGTTTCTTGGAATGCCTTGGCCTTCTTTCTGCATTCAAAGCAAGTTCTGGCCCAAGCGAAAAGTCAGTGGTAGATATGCAGATATGCCAATATGCCACGCTCACCTTTTCCTCTTTAAGTCTCACTGAACTCCCATATATTGTGGGTCCACCAGAATTCTGTGTTCACAAGGTGTTGTGTACTCTGTAAGGAAATAAGGTAGCAAGGAACAGCAGATACTCCATTATTATTATTGAGCTTAACATATTGTGCTTATCTTCCCTACTCTCATGTATGCTCCAATGTCTGTCAGAATTCACTTGCAAAACATAAGTTCAAACATAAAATTGTTGAGAATTTCAAGACAGTGACAGCAGAGCATTAAAATAAGCGTGAGGCGCTCTGAGCCTGGGGCTCTGTGAGACTACGCCCACTGAGCAGACCCTGAGATGATGGACACACACAGAATGACACATCTGTTTCCAGAGTTCACACTTCTAACCACTGTGCTCTGCTGCCCCTCAGATTATGCCCAGAGGCACCTTCAAAAGCTTCTGCTTTATGTGTCCATTATTCATAGAATTAAAGAAAGATGATGGTGGACAGAGGGCCTTAGAATTCCAACCTTCCTATTTTACAGACAAAAGACAAGAAACCCAAAGAACCAGATGACAGCCCTGATGTCCTGAATCTAGACCTCCTCAAATTGTCAAAATGAATGTATTATCTCCTTCCCCTTTCCATCCCTTCCACAACCCACCTTTCCTTTGGTGCCCCACTTCTTTGCTGCTCTGTAGTAATCCTGTTCAGTCCCCATGGTTCTGGGGATGTGGACTCTCACCCTCTGCACTCAGGCCCAGAGGAGGACACAGAAGGCAGGCAGGCTTAGCAAAGCCGTGTCCTCCACAGGAACCTGGTTACATCTGTGGGGAAAGAGACACCCTTTTCCTCTGGGATGATGAGACATGAGGACCAAGACATCATAGAGCACTGGACTTGTCACCAGGTAGAGAGGGACTGCCTGAGAATGAGGCCAATGTGGAGAAAAGCAGAGCTGAGAGACACAGACAAAAACAAACCCTTCAAGGAGTACAGATTTTGAGCATCTCAGTTGAGTCCTGAGTTACATAAATGAGTTAACAACCTCTCCCTTTGTTTCTTAGCAAAATTTGAATCAGGTTTCTGTTACTCGACTGTTTTCATCTTACTTGATGTGTGCACATTCTACCAACATTGCTCACTTTATTGATGAGTAAGGAATTACAATTCTCTTTACTTCTATGTCATCATTTTCAATATAAGTAGTTGGCCAATACAGAGAAGTAACATAAGACAACATATAGTAGGCTTTCCTGTCATTCACGTTTCTTGGGCTGCCTCGGCCTTCTTTCTGCGTGCAAAGCAAATTTATGTTTCTGTTTCTGAAATCAGGTTTCTATTACTTGAGACAAAGGGTCCTGATTGATACATGTTTGTGAATCATTCTGTAAACATGACCATTAAAACTATAGTGAGAATGCAAATAGATCCAAAGATTAAGCTATAGGGAATTTCATTTAAGGAGAGTGAAAAGGAAGAGAAGCCAGCAAAGGAAACTGAGGGAGTGATCGGGGGTTCCAGGAGACCTGGCACAGGAGACAGCGTCCACCAGGTAGGAGCAGAAGACAGGGGTGTGGGTGTGGGCAAGGCCAGATATGCAGAAAGTTCAAGCAAAGTGATGGTTGGAAAGAATCTACTGACCTGGAAATTAGGAGGTGGAGAATCACACCAGGAGTTTGTTGGGAACAAAGCCAAGGGGCTGTGGGTTAAAGAACGAGTAGAAAAAAAAGTCTTGTGTTTAACACTGCTGAAAAAAATCATAAATGACACAAACAAGTGGTAACACATCCTATGCTCATGGATGGGTAGAATCAATATTGTGAAAATAACCATACTGCCAAAAGCAATCTACAAATTCAAGACAATCCCCATCAACATACCATCACCATTCATTACAGGTTTAGAAAAATCAATTCTAAAATTCATATGGAAGCAAAAAAAGAGCCTGCACAGCCAAAGCAAGACTAAGCAAAAAGAACAAATCTGGGGGCATCACACTACCTGATTTCAAACTATGTTCTAAGTCTATAGTCAATAAAACAGCATGGTACTGGTATAAAAATAGGCACATAAACCAATGGAACAGAATAAAGAACCCAGAAAAGAACCCGAATACTTACAGCCAACTGATCTTCAACAAAGCAAACAAAAACATAAAGTGGGGAAAGGACACATTTTTCAACAAATGGTGCTGGGATAGTTGGCTAGCTATATGTAGAATGAATCTGGATCCTCTTCTCTTGCCGTATACAAAAATCAACTGAAGGTGGATTAAGGACTTTAAGATCTGAAACTATAAAAATTCTAGAAGATTATATTGGAAAACCTTCTAGACATTGGCTTGGGCAAAGATTTCATGACCAAGAACCCAAAGGCAAATGCGATAAAAACAAAAATAAATAGCTATTTAATTAAACTAAAGAGCTTTTGCACAGCAAAAGGAACAGTCAGCAGAGTAAACAGATAACCCACAGAGTGGGAGAAAATCTTCACAATCTATACATCTGATAAAAGACTACTATCCAAAATCTACAACGAACTCGAACAAATCAGTAAGAAAAGAAAAAAAAATCTCATCAAAAAGTGGGGTAAGGACATGAATAGACAATTCTCAAAAGAAGATATACAAATGGCCAACAAACATATGAAACAATGCTCAACATCGTTAATGATCAGGGAAGTACAAATCAAAACCACAATGAGTTACTACTTTATTCCTTCAAGAATGGCCATAATCAAAAAATCAAAAAACAGTAGATGTTGGCATGGATGCAGTGATCAGGGAACACTTCTACACTGCTGGTGGGAATGTAAACTAGTAAAGCCACTGTGGAAAATAGTGTGGAGATTCCTTAAACAACTAAAAGAAGAACTGCCATTTGATCCTGCAATCCCACCACTGGGTATCTACCCAGAGGAAAAGAAGTCATTATACAAAAAAGATACTTGCACACACATGTTTATAGGTGCACAATTCGCAATTGCAAAATTGTGGAACCAATCCAAATGCCCATCAATCACCAAGTGGATAAGTAAACTGTGGTGTGTGTATATATATATATATATATATATATATGTGTGTGTGTGTGTGTGTGTATATGTGTGTGTATATATATGTGTGTATATATATGTGTGTATATATATGTGTGTGTATATATGTATGTGTGTATATATATATGTGTGTGTATATATACATATATACAATGCAATACTACTCAGCCATAAAAAGGATGAATTAATGGCATTTGCAGCGACCTGGATGAGGTTGGAGATTATTATTTTAAGTGAAGTAACTCAGGAAAGGAAAACCACACATTGTATGTTCTCACTGATATGTGGGAGCTAAGCTATGAGGATGCAAAGGCATAACAATGATACAATGGACTCTGGGGACTTGGAGGGGAGGTTGGGAGGGGGGCAAGGGATAAAAGACTACAAATAGGGTGAGTGTATACTGCTCAGGTGATGCGTGCACCAAAATCTCACAAATCACCACTAAAGAACTTACTCATGTAGCCAAACACCACCTATACCCCAATAACTTATAGAAAAAAAATATATTTTTAAGTCTTGTGTTTAAAATGGTAGGTTGGGTGTACGCATTGACTTCCTTCTGAGACACAACTGAAGTGTGAGGAAAATAATTAAAAATATATATATATCTTTAACCTGCAAGGACAGTAAGAACAAGCGAAAAGACCACAGTGGATAAAAATTAGCAACAGGAAGTGAAAAATGTCAACAAATTTCTAGAAGTGGAAAAAAAGATGGAGAACTGGTGTCTGGCATTGTAGAGGAGAGAATGTAGAGACACCTTGGAGCCCAGTGGGGGTAATGGCAGAGAGCGATTCACCGCTTAGAACTCTGACAACTTCAGGGCTGAGGCACAGGTAGCTTGGAGAGCAGGAGTTAAGACTCAGGCAAAGCTGAAAACAGGGAGGTAGTCTGAAAGCCTCTGTTAGAGCCACTGGACCCATCCCTGCTCAATCCCATCCTTTACAGTTGAATCACCAACCCCCTGATTCTCACAAGTAACCAGAGAATTGTTCTCTGGAGACCCTGAGAGGGCCAGGATCCCAACTCTGGAACATGTGTCAGAGTAGAGGCAATGGTTGAGGCTCTGTGCCCCAAACTGAAGATTAGTAGAGGTCCACGTACGCATGGCCAGAGCCCCATCCTGTCTCCCGTCTTTGACCAGGGCACCAGGAGCCTGCTGTGTGCTCCCCACGCAAGACATTGAAAGAGCTTCTCTGCAGAAACGATGCCCCTGTGGTGGTTGGTACAGTGGCGACTTAGCTAAATGGGAACTATGTTTAGCAGAATCCCCTTCCCTGGGTGGTTCTGCTTGGGCTGACAAGACGATCTGTGTGAAGTTTGGCAAGCAGAAAAGGGAAGCTGCCTCTGACATGTTCTGAATGTGGGTGTAGCATGCTAGGTGCCACCACAGCCCGCAAACATTGTCACTGGTGGCTAGCTCACTCTGGTGTTATAGCGGGGCTGCCAGACCCACAGCTCCATTGCCCCCACAGACTTCCTTCCAGGTGGGGCATGGCACAGCTTTGCTGGGAAATGCTCTGGCTTCCTTGGCAGGTCACCTGCATCACTGAGGTGGAGGTGGTGGTGGCGAGAACACCCCTAACTACTAACTAGGTGTTTGAGTACCACAAACTAAGTGGCTTAAACAGCAGGAACAGAGCCTTCTGGGATGCTAGAAATGTTCCACGGCTTGATCAGGGTGGTAGCTCCTCAGATTTATCCACAAGTAAAAGTTTTTCAAGATTAGGCACTTTGTAGAGAATATGTTATACTTCAATACAATGTTCACCGATGTTCTACATAGCATTAATCATTTGCAGTGAGTGCTATCAAGAAAAGTTACAGTGTTCCATAAGAGGGCCTGGTCTGAGATGTGGGATCTGAGAGAACACCAGAGAGGTTGATCACAGGAGGTGACCGGGGGGCCGTGGTGTGAAACAGGCATGGGCCAGAGAGGGCGCCTACTTGTAGCCCATGATAAAGACATTGCACTCATCTCTGAGACCTATGGAGGGGCTTCCAAGCAGGAGACATGTCATAGATTACTCTGAAAAGAACGAATGTTCAAGTACTTTTTTTACTAGCTGAGTTAGCAACTGAGTGTGTCTCTGTAGCAATACTTTATTTTCCAATTTACATTTAGCGTATGCACTCATTTCATATAGACCACGATATGCTTTGGATTTGTGTCCCCACCCAAACCGCATGTCAAATTGTAATCGCCAGTGTTGGAGGTGGGACCTGGCAGGAGGCGATTAGATCCTGGGGGCAGATTTCCCCCTTTGGTTCTGTTCCCCTGATACAGTCCTCATGAAATCTGGTTGTTTAAAAGTGTGTGGCACCTCCCCACTCCCCACTCTCTCTCTTCCTCCTGTTCTGGCCATTTGAAGATGTGCCTGCCTCCCCTTTGTCTTCTGCCATGATTGTACGTTTCCTGAAGGCTCCCCAGCCATGCTTCCTCTACCGCCTGCAGAACCGTGAGCCAATGAAACCTCTTTTGTTTACAAATTACCCAGTTTTAGGTATTTCTTCATCGCAGTGCAAGAATAAACTTAAACCATGACTTCTCTCTTCACTTTTCCTGTCTCTTCTGTTCAAGACAACAGTACCACTGAGTCAGTGTCTGACATACACACAGGATAGTGCCCATATACCTCCCCCAGACATAACTCTAAGCATGGACAACATCTAGACCAAGACTCTTTCGCAGAACCAGCCAGCTTGATCTTCCAGTGGACCATTGCTCAGACAGTGGTCCATGAGGCATTGATTAGAAACTGCAGTAAAATATGCTTGGGAAATATTTGTTCAGACGAAGTTACACAGTTTTCCTATTGCAGGACTTTTCATAGAGTTTCCTATGTTAATGTGCACTGTGATTCTCTAAGAGGGGAAATTACATGCAACATTCCCAAATATATTTGAACCATGGGACCCTTTTGTGAGGTGAACGGTATTAGCAAGTCAAGATACTATGTTCATCTGAAGAGTTACAACACAGGGCATAGGTAATCCCTACTAGTTAGTGATTTGTGGCATTATGTCACACAGTAACCTCCTTTATCTTAATTAATTTTTAGAATAAATATAAAGAAATGACAGAAAGCTGAGGTTGTTCTTTTACTTTTGTTTTTCAGGAATGCTTGTTTCTTCCACCACCATTACCTGCTCACTTTCTTCACCTGTCTTTGAAACCTCATTCATCTTCATTGGCTATTGATTACTTTCTTCTCTGGTGATTTTAAGTAGCTAAAAAACCTTCCACTGACTCCTCATATTATGTGAAAGAAATTGTATTTTTTTAACCCCTTTCAGAAATTACCATAAAACTACTGAGAGTCAGATCACCATTCTAACTATCACCATTGACACGTAAAATAGTGTTTTTCATATCTTAAGTCCAAAACCATGTTATCTGTTGTAGATAATTTCAGTGGAATAGACTGCAAAGAATCCTAGAAATGTTAATTCTACTACATCTGACATAGGGAGAATTTTTGGTATTCAACTCAAGCTTTGCATTTTCTTTGCAATTTTCAACATGCACAGCCTCACACTCTCTTTCAAAGGCTCTGGTATTACCCAGAAGCAATTACGAAGAAAAACGAAATTACCTTTCGTCATTCTATCTATTCAGCGCCTTGGAAATGCAGACTGACAATGAACTGACAATTATTTGCAATCCACTTTCAGTTAATTTCACCATAAATTGAGCCTGAGGACTGCTGACAAATAAAATATATTATTCATCTGAAAACATTCTCTTTGGGTCTCCAGATCTCCAATCTATTTCGTTAGTGATCATGATCAAACTAAGTTGGGAATTGATTTATGCAATAGTTATCCCTCCACAATAATTAATTAGGAAAATAATGCTTTGGTGGAGCTTTGAAAAGGAGTGATTTCTAAGGCTCTTTGATAAAATAGAAAACTTTAAAAATAATTATGAGGCAGTGTTCCTAAGGGAGTAGATATTCACTGCCTTTCCTATTTCCAGAATACACTAGACTTAACTCACAGTCAGGGATAGCTCCTTGAATCTCAATTCAGTTCATCTAACAGTTTTTTGATAGTGTACTACATGCCTGGCACTGTGTGCTAAGTCCGTGAAGGTAATAGAAAGGGAGCTTCTTCAGTGAGTGTACATGGGCAGGTAGCCATATACGGTATTAACTGTTCTAATAAATGCTATAATAGACATACTTGCAAAGTATTTTTGCAGTCATAGCAGCTCCAGGGATTAATTCTGCTTAAATCACTGGGGAATGCTTCATGGGAGAAAGTGACATGAGACTTGGTCTTTCAATTGGGCGAGATTAATGGCTGTGGGCTTGAGAGAATGCAATCGCAATTCTAGGTGGAGAAAATATACAAACTATTGCAAAGAGCTGGGCAAGTTCCAAGTGGGTGTGAGGAGATGTAAGAAGCCTGGGTTGGCTGTGAGAGGTTAGGAGAGGAAGGTATGTTGGGATCAGATTGTGAAGGAGAGATGTAAAGTGCACAGACAATTTTTAATAAATAGGGTTTTAAGCCAGAAAGCTGTGTTGTTCAGGTGATATATCTGGTTGCAGTGCCATAGGGGGTGAGGGAATTACTGGAAGATATTGCAATTGCCCTCGTGAGAGGCAACAAAAAATTATGGGAGAGGAAAATAGGGATGCAGCAAGGAGGAACAGAACTCGGGAATCATTTAGTTTATCCCCTTAAGAGAAGCCACGGCACATTGAGGTCAAGGAGTTATAAGGATCTTGTGGGCGTTGAAGTCATGGAAGTTGTGAGCAAACGATGGTGAGGAAAAGACACAATGAATCAAGTGCTAAAGCCTTGAAAGAAGTTGGAGGTGTCTAGGAAGCCGACAGATGAGGATAATGTTTGTTCACTCTTTGGTTCATGTACTCATTCAAAGGCCTGTAATTCAGAACCTACTGCGCTGGGCACTGGGGAGGCAAACACCAATAAGACACATGAAGTCAACAGCATTGATCAAAGAGGGAATGTATTATCTTCAAGCAGGGAAAGGTTTAAAAGTTAGTTAACAGACCTCAAAAGTGGAAAGTCATGAAATTCAGGATAATACATACAGGTCAACAAGAACTTGCAAAGAAATGGGAAAAGATGCTGCTCCGACTCAAGCTTCATGTCACTTTTCCAGGCAGGAAGACAAGAATGGACAATGGCAAACAATATGTATGTTAATCTTACTCCCTTTGAAGGATTTTTCCTCAAAGTCATCCACTTACATTTTATTTTTCAGAATGGGTCACATGTCTATTCCTAGTCTGCATGAAAGCATGGGAAATGTAGACTTTAACTGAGCATATTTTTGTGCCTAAGAAGTTCTTCTAGAAAAAAGGCAAGAAAGAATGGACATGGCCTAGACAACTAGCAACTACACTTTTATGGTAAAGAGTTCAATTCACCAAGAAGAGCTAATTTTCCTAAATATATATACACCCAATACAGGAGCACCCAGATTCACAAAGCAAGTTTTTAGAGACCCACAAAGAGACTTAGACTCCCACTCAATAATAGTGGGGGATTTTAACATCCTACTGAGAACATTAGACAGGTGATCGAGATAGAAAATTAACAAAGATATTCAGGACCTGAACTCACCTCTGGATCAAGTGGACCTGATATATATCTACAGAACTCTCCACCTCAAAACAACAGAATATACATTCTTCTTATCGCCACATGACACTTACTCTAAAATTGATCACATAATTATGTAAAAAGCTCCTCAGCAAATTCAAAAGAATAGAAATCATAACAGTCTCCCAGATCACAGAGCAATCAAATTAGAACTCAAGATAAAGAAACTCATTCAAAACCACACAACTACATGGAAATTGAACAACCTGTTCCTGAATGACTCCTGGGCAAATAATAAAATTAAGACAGAAATCAAGACGTTCTAATGAGAATACATGGCGACAGGAGGGGAACAACACACACTGGGGACTGTTGGAGGGGTGAGGGGAGGGAGAACATCAGGATAAATAGCTAATGCATGAAGGGCTTAATACCTAGCTGATGGGTTAATAGGTGCAGTAAACCACCATGGCACATGTTTACCTATGTAACAAACCTGCACATCCTACACATGTATCCTAGAACTTTAAATTAGATTAAATTAAATTAAGAAATCAAGAAGATATTTGAAACTAATGAGAATAAAGAGACAACATACCAGGATCTCTGGGATGCAGCTAAAGTGGTGTTAAGAGGAAAATTTATAGCCCTGAAATGTCTACATCAAAAAGCTAGAAAGACTCAAGTCAACAACCTAACATCACAAGAACTAGAGAACTAAGAGCAAACAAATCTCAAAGCTAGCAGAAGACAAGAAATAACCAAGATCAGAGGGGAACTGAAGGAGATAGAGACGTGAAAAAACCTTTCAGAAAATCAACAAATCCAGGAGCCTGTTTTTTTGCCAAAAATTAATAAAAGAGCTAGACTGCTAGCTAGACTAATAAAGAAGAAAAGAGAGAAGAATCAAATAGACACAATCAGAAATGATAAGGGGGATATCACCAGGGACCCCACAGAAATGCATATTTAAATATATTTTTGGCCAGGCATGGTGGCTTATGCCTATAATCCCAGCATCCTGGGAGGCCAAAACAGGAGGATCACTTCAGACCAGGAGTTCAAGACTGGCCCAGGCAACAGAGTGAGATCATGGTTCTACAAAAAATAAAAATAAAAATTTGCCAATTGTGGTTGTGCACACCTGTAGTCCTAGATATTCAGGAGGCAGAGGCAGGAGGATCACTTGAACCCAGAAATTTGAGGTTACAATGACCTACGATTGCACTACTGCACTCCAGCCTGGGAAACAAGAGTGAGAAGCTGTCTCAAAAATAAATAAAATAAATAAATACATTTTTACTATATCCTTCTCGTTGATTAAAGGCTTCCTAGAGTATAAGTTCTGGTTTAAAAATAATTTTTCTAGAACTTTGAAGCATTGCTCAATTTTGTTCCAACTTCCAGTGTTACTCTTAAGAAATCATGCCACTCTGATTCTCATTTCTTTGTTAGGTGATGTGATCATTCTCTCTGTAAAAATCTTAGTTTCTTCTCTTTATCTCTAATGTTCTGAAATGTCTGTGCCTTTGTGTAGATCATTTTTCCATTTCTTATGCATGGCATTGGGAGGATGTTTTCAATCATGACACTGCTTTATTATTTCTGTGAAAATCCTCTCCCCTACTGTTTTATACTAGGATATCTGACCTCCTGGACATTTTCTTCATTCTATTTCCAACTCTTCTGCTGAATTTTTAAATTTCAGCTATCATTTTTTAATTTCCAAGAGCCCCTTCTTTTTTCTCTAATTGTTACTGATGTGGTTTGGCTGTGTCCCCACCCAAATCTCATCTTGAATTGTAGTTCCTATAATCTCCACATGTTGTGGGAGGGACCCAGTGGGAGGTAATTGAATCATGGGGGTGGTTACCTCTGTGCTGTTCTCATGATAGTGAGTGAGTTCTTGCAAGTTCTTGCAAGATAGTTTTATAAGGGGCTTTCCCCCCCACTTCACTCTGCAATTCTCCTTGCTGCTGCCATATGAAGAAGAATGTGTTTGCTTCCCCTTCTGCCATGATTGTAAGATTCCTGAGGCCTCCCCAGCCCTCTGGAACTGTGAGTCAATTAAACCTCTTTCCTTTATAAATTACCCAGTCTTGGGTATTTCTTCATAGCAGCATGAGAATGAACTAATACAATTACTAACTATAATTAATAATTATCTTTAATTATAGTATAACAAGCTTTTAAGTGAGGTTTTTCATAAATTTGGAGTTGTGTCTGAGGCTCAAAGCCTAGAATGCCATGTATGCCCGTATTCCAAAAGAAGATGCTAGACATTCATGAAGGACTAACATACCATGCATTTACGGTAAAATAAGTCTTGTGCCCATAGCCCACCTCCCAACTTTAGTCCATGTCTGAAGAAAGAAAAATCCATAAAAAGGCTAGAGACTCTTTAGAGTGAGTTAGGATTTTTTTTTTCGAAGAGCGTCATATGTGGGCATATGAACATTTAAAGTAGAAGTTTCTCTCCACCTCTTGGGTCAAGCAAGGGGAGGCTTCATGGTGCACACTCAAGACACTCAGTTACTTGCCAGGAGTGGAGACCAACATCTCAGTCCCCAGTCAGCTGCTGCTGAGCTGCAGAAATGTGTAGACTTGTTCTGTGCTTCTACTTGAGCAGAGAGTGGGGAAAGAGTATTCTTGGGAGATCTAGACCCATGTCCTCTGGATTTAGGGGGTCAGATGGATGGTAGGGCAGAAGGATTAGTGCCTTCCAGTCACCTGAGGCTGCCTGGAGATGCTTGTGTAGAACAAAGAAGGGACTGCAGTGGGAACGGTCTGAACTTTCGTCATTGAAATGGACAGAGATTCATGAGTTTTTCCAAGAACTAAATAAGAAACCAGGAAAGTAATAATGAGCTTGAGTTTCCACCCAAGAGTTCTGGCTCAACAGAATGAGCTTGCATCAAGAGTACTTGGGAAGAGAATTAGGGGAAATCATGAAAGCTCAGCTGCATGGGGTTTCACCAAGTGAAGTATGGAGAGAACAGTGTGAAGTCAAAAGTCCCACGGGAGACTGAGCAACAAATAACTATGCAAAAGCACCCCCAGCAGAAACGGTCAGCATTGGGGCACCTGCCACACAGAGGTACCAATGTCAGGTACAACTGCCCAATAATATAGGACTGTCTTTTTCTCTTCTAATCCCTGCTCCCCTTGGGCATAATACTAAGGGGGGCATAGAAGCATCAGTTGGTGAATAGAGAAAGAAGGGTTATGATGGAAACAAGAAGAATAGACCATGAACCCCCACTTCCATCCGGCAGAATTCAGGATCAGACCCAAGCTAGAAAGTGGGAGAAGATGTAAATTAGATAAAAGATGGAAGATTATATTAGAGTGTACTTTTCAATACCCCAAAATGAGACTATTCTAACCTCCAAAAGTGCCCAGAAAAGCCTTAGACTGCACAAGATATTATCCTAGCATGGAAGAAAGGAAATCTGACAGAGAAAATTTAAAGATGACCAGGTTGTTTCCTGCCTGTTATTTATTAAGTACAATCCATTTAAGAAAGTGGTTATAATAGCACTTTTGTTTCCTTTTCCATTCTCTGTGTCCTTGTAGAATCATACTTTTGCCATCATTTCAGTGGGATTTCAGGCAAGAGAAAATATGGACACATGTGCTCAGTCCCTTTTTAAACAACGAGTCAATGCAACTGCCTTTCTTTCTTTCTTTTTCTTTCTTTCTTTTTTCTTTCTCTCTCTCTCTTTCCTTCCTTCCCTCCCTCTTTCTTTCTTTCTTTCTTTCTTTCTTTCTTTCTTTCTTTCTTTCTTTCTTTCTTTCTTTCTTTCTTTCTTTCTTTCCTTCTTTCTTTCTTTCCTTCTTCCTTTCTTACTTTGTTTTTGGCCCAAAAGCTCCTTCTCCAGGAAACACTAAGTTGACCTACTGATATTTGAGTGAAAAATCCATAGCTAACAGGATAGTCCAAATTCCCACTTCAAATATTGGGCATATTCCACTTACATAAGTTCACTTAAGAGAAAAGTTTTAGCCAAGCATGGTGGTGCACACCTATGGTCCCAGCTACTCAGGAACCTGGGAGATCGAGGCTGCAGTGAGACATGATTGAGCCACTGCACTCCAATGTGACTGACAGAGTGAGATCCGATCTCAATATAAAAAAAGAAAGTAAACAAAGAAGAAAATAAGAAAGAAAAACTATAACTGTGGTCCATTATCTTGTAGCTAACCATCTGATTTCTCCGAAAGAATAATCATTGACTGTCACATCTGCCACCTAGTGGCCACTCTGATGCACACATTATGCTAATACTTAGCCTACACCTTTTCATCCTTCACCCCTGCATCCTTCATTCATTCATTCACCCATCCATCTGTCCAGCCATCCATCCAGCCATCCACCCATTATCCCTTCATCCATCCTTCCACCCATCACTCATATTCATTCACCCATCCATCCATCATCACTTCGTCCATCTGTCTACACATACATGCATGGTGCACTTACTTGGGTTAGGCTCCAGGCATGCAGATAAACAGAATACATGAGCCCTTGTCCTTCCTCAAGAAAGTGACAATATAGTGGGGGAGAAAAACATGTATTTTTCTTTCTTTCAGGGAGGATTCTAAAAGCTAAGGCTCCAATATCCAAGTTTGTGTTTCAAGATTTAAAAAAAAATCTCAACTGGCTTCTTCCCTGGAATTTAATGAGATACTTAAGTCTTTGCCATATTAAACGGGAAAAAAGCCAAAAAACAAACAAACTTTTCATAAATCATGCTACCCCTAACCATTTTCTTATTTCTTTCCTTTTATTCACAGCCAAGTTTCTTCAAAGCAGACTCTATACCCTCTGAAACCCTTTCCTTGCCTCTAACTTATTTTTGTGGTTCTGTTTCTTTATTTTATTTTTAATATATTTTATTGTAAAATAATTAAGAATATTCAGAAAATAAGCATAATATAATTACCTATGTATTCATCACCCACTTTTTATCACTGACATTGTCTTTTTTTTTAAGATCTTCTTGCCCTAAGAAATAAAATATCACAGATGGTGATTTTCTCAGTTCCTCCTTTCTGCTCCCTTCCTGCTCCCTCCTCTTCTGTTTCTGCAGAGAAAAGCAAGGTCATGATCATAACTCTCATGCATGTGCTCACATTTTTGCTACCCATTTATGTATCCATAGCAGTGGATAGTATTTTGAATGTTTGTAAATTTGGCAAATCATTATGAATGCTGCTTTTTTTTAAAACTCAACTTCCTATTTATATTTTTTCATGTTTATCCATATTCAATACAAACTCTACTTCATTTTCACAACTGTATATTATTCCACCATATGAAGTTATCACAAATGATATATCTATTCTTCTTTTGATGACTATTTAGGTCATATTCATTATTTTTCTATTTCAAACAATGCTTGCCATGAACACTCTCATGGGCATCTTGTCCACATGTGCAGTTTTTAAGTAGAAGACCCCCGTCTTACCCCCAGGACTTCTCTACATTAAGGATATTCAATAGCAGGCGGGTGCCAGGGCTCACGCCTGTAGTCCCAGCACTTTGGGAGGCCGAGGCAGGTGGATCACCTGAGATCAGGAGTTTGAGACCAGCCTGGCCAACATGACGAAACCCCATCTCTACTAAAAATACAAAAATTAGCCAGGTGTGTTGGCAGGGGCCTGTAATCCCAGCTACTCAGGAGGCTGAAGCAGAGAGAATTGCTTGAACCCAGGAGGCGGAGGTTGCAGTGAGCCAAGATCGCACCACGGCACCCCAGCCTGGGCGGAAGAGCGAGACTCAGTCCTGAAAAAGAAAAAAGAAAAGGATATTCAATGGCCCATGACACCTTCCACTAGCAACAAGAAATGTGCCAGTTCTTGCACTAAATGTTGTCCTTTGTCCACACAACCTGGGAACAGAGGTGAGTCACCTAATCACCTAAGTTGATTCCACCGTGTAATAAGAACATTTCTGAAGATTCAGAACCACAGCAAGACTATTTTTTTCCTCTCCACTGCTAAACAAAAACTATAGGAGGCCATTGTTTTGGACTAAACTCCGACACTAGGCTCCAGTAGACCAGACTAAAAATTAGAATGCAATCACCAATGCTCACCAAATGGAAACTGAGTTGTTATCTAGCCTTCCAAGAAATCAGGAGAGAAAGAGATAACAACCTAATGTTCCAAATAGGCCAGTTTCAATCTTCAGTCAGCATGCTAATAAAGTTCCCTCTGTTTTAACCCTACAACAAAGAGTAACACGTAGTAACCCAATGTTAAATAATTAGCTATCTTTCTATTGTTCTGTTTCCCTGTCCCCACCTTACAAAGAAAGTAACTTTGAAATGATCAATCCACTTTTTGCTTTTTGTTTCTGCTTTATTTGGCCCGCTTTTTTGGCTATAAAGCCAACCACCTCTGTTCAGCTCATTGGAACTCTTATTCTATTTTATGGAATGAAGTATTGTCCAATTCTAGAATCACAATAAAGCCAATTGACTTCTTTCAACTCAATGTGTTTACATTTGTCTTTTGACATATCTGGTGACCACGAAGGTACCTGAAGGAGACTGCTGATGACCTGAGACCCCATGAGGAACACAGAAAAGGTACTACTCACCTCTTTGAGCATGGGGCGGTGGGAGGGGTGTCCTCTGTCTTCCTCAAGGAGCCCAAGGAGCCCTAAGCATAAGTCCGTCTCAGATCTGAGCTCTGCTCGCTTTTGCATTTGGTGCCCTGATCTCTTTGCCTTTTGGGGGGTACCAAAGGTTAGTTTCCACTGTGAGAGGGCATTTGACCATGGGATAGCAATGGTTAGTTTGTGCTATTAGAGGACACATGGTCTTTTGGTCTACAGTGACTGACAAGCCATTGGCAAAAAAATGGCAGTTTTTAAGGTAACTGATGGCAGTAAGTGGTTTTTACTGAAAGGCCTCTTTATTTCTTCTCTTCATGCAGGCCAAGATGTCAGGGTCAAAGCCATCTCAGCTCCAAGAGACCCAAGATGCAATGTAAAAATGGGATCCTAATTTCCAAAGTTCCAAGTACTCTGCTTTCCAGCTATACCTTCCTTTTTATGTATGGGAATTATGAGTCTGGAAGCTGCAAATTTTACAACAGTGGCAAAATAACACTAAAAAAAATCAGAATTATAGCGGCCATTGCATAGAATGTTCCTGATGAACAACGCCACACTTAAAAAAATTTCTTTATTTCATTTTTTTTTTTTTTTGTTACGAAGTCTTGCTATGTTGCCCAGGTTGAGCTCAAATTCCTGGGCTGAAGCCATCCTCCCACCTTGGCCTCCCGAGTAGCTGGGACTACAGGCAAGAGCCACTGCACCTGGCTCAACATTGAGTTAGCAGCAGTGAATCTGTACAAGTCTGCAGCAACTCAATTCTTGCCTCCTTAAAAGAAACAATTCATCCGAGCATAATGCACAGTGTGAAAGTATATTTTAAAAGTTTTAGAGCAGAAATGAAAGGAAGTAAAGTATATTTGGAAAAGGGCCAAGCATGCAACTTGGGAGATTCAAGCGCCTCCCCTTGACTTGGGGTTTATATGTCGGTATGATTCCAGGGTTTGCGTTTCTTCTCCCCGATTCTTCCCTTGGGGTGGGCTGTCCGCATGCGCAGTGGCCTGCCAGGACTTGGGAGGGGCCACATGTACAGTGTGTTTACTGAAATTGTTCACAGGCTCATTTGAGGCATTTTTCCCTTAGCAGTCACGTATTCCTAGAAGAAGGTCGTATACCAATTAAACTGCCATCTTGTCTCTTAGCGTGCATGCTTGGGCCCACTCACCCAGTTCCTGAGATCTTATTGGGAAGTGGCTGCTCATCAGCTTCAGGTGTTTTCTATCTACTGAGAGTTGGCATTTTCCCTGGCAACAGCTGTGACCAATTATAACTTTAGAGAGACAGTTTAACAACTGCCTGACCATCACCTGATAGTCGCCTGACGTTCCTGGTAGAGGGGGGCCTCTTCTGCCCTGCTCATATCTGACAACTACCTACTCTAACAATTATACTTTAAGATTGATCCTTTCCCTTCCATGAGCAGCAATCACTTTCCTGATCTTCTCATTTCTTGTCCTGAGAACTTGGCTTGACTTTCCATCTGTCAGGGGTACATGGGTTGTTGGGCCTGTGTATACAGGTGGCCAATCAAAAGGCTAGGAGCCTCAAGAATATGGCTAGACAGAAATGGAGCTGCATCCCATTTGCAGCTAGCAAAATATGGCCAGACAGAAATGTGGGTTGAACCTTATTTGCGGCTAGACTGATTGTGATACAGGAGAGATAAAGAAATTATTTAGGCAGATAGTGATGGCAAAGAGTCCTTGGCAGAACTTCCCTTCTAACAAAAAGCAGCCCTAGAAATCATGTCTTTTCTAACAAAGAGCAGCCTGAGAAATAGGGATGCAAAACATAAAAAAGGAAGCTGGAAGCTTGCACGGAGGAATGCCAGCAACTGCACCAACAGAAAAGGGCTACCTGGGAACGGGCATGTCTGCCATGGAAGCTCCATCTTCCCTTTTTTGTTAGCACATGCACAGTAAGAATGAAATGGGCAACATGGAGAAGCTCAGGCAGAGAATCCACCTGCAAATAAAAGACTGGGGTGGGGGCTGCCAGAGATTCACACCCTATGCAGATGGCACACCTGGTCCTAACTGATTTTTTTTGTCCTATGTAGATCAGACATTGCCTCCCTCTTAAGTCATCTATAAAAACCACTGCATTTCACCACAAATCGGCAACCCATTTTTCCCAGACACCTCTCTGTAGCAGAGAGCTATTCTCTTTCTTTTGCCTGTTAAATTTCCACTCTTAACCTTACTCTTTGTGTGTCTGCATCCTTGCTCTCCATGGCCAAGAGAAAACGGACCTCAGATGTCACCCCAGACAATGAGGCCACTTCAATTGTTGCAGCTCTCAAGGCATTATTTAAATCTCTGGGGTTTTTGGCTGTTTTTTGGGAGTGGTTCATGAAGAGCTGATCTACAGGGCTCCCAAATTAGGCCCACCCAGGGATGCCTTCAATAGGCATAAGCTTCTAAAAGTACTTCAGAAAAAATTTATTGCATCTTTTGAATGGCTTTTTACAAAATACCAAATAAAAAGCTTAAGTGATTGATAAGAAAATTAAATCTACTGACCTTTTTGTTTAGCCCTGTTCATTGAAGAACTCCATCCTAAAGTCAGTAATCTAATTAAGAAACAAGCTAAATTGAAAAGACTGCCCGTTGAACTAACTTGGTCTCCAAAATATAACTTTCTGCATTTAGCTAGCTATTTTGAAATTCCTTGTAAAAATAAATTTACATCTATAAACGAAATCTGCATTTCTAAAGGTATCTTCCTTTCTGTACCTAAACAATAGGGAAGACATTGGCTTAAAGCTTACATAACAAATTTTACTCTTGTGTAAGGTAATTTTCCTCACCATCTTGTCTTAACCGAGTCTTTTACCTATGCCCTTCTTTATCTTAGCAAATAATGGCATTTAGACCTAAGTTCTATAAATTTTCCACCTTGTTTCACACAAATGTCATGCTTTTGGAAATGCAAATTTAAGGTCACCTACCTAACAATTGTTTAGAGCAAGGAGTAAGCAATCATAAGATTGATAGTCTAAAGTGGAGAGAGAGAGATCTTGAAAACTAGAAAATGCAGAATATTTATTTATTTTTGAAACAGGGTCTCACTCTCTTACCCAGGCTGGAGTACAGTGGCACAATCATAGCTCACCGTAACCTTGAACTTCCAGGCTCAAGCAAGTCTCTCACTTCAGCCTCTGCAGTAGCTGGGACTACAGGAGCACACCACCATGCCCAGGTAATTTTATTTTTTTGTAGAGAAGGGGCCTCACTTTGTTGCCCAGGCTGGCTTTGAACTCCTGGCCTCAAGTGATCCTCCCACCTGAGCCTCCAAAAGGGCTGAGATTATAGGTACGAAAAAATTAATAAATCTCAGGACCCCAAAATCACTAAGCCAAAGAGAAAAGTCAGCCTGGGAACTGCAAAGAGCAAACCTGCCTCCCATTCTATTCCTAAATAGGATGGCTACAAAGATAAAAACCTACATACCTCCCTCACAATTTGTCCACAAAATAATTCCTTGTGGACAAAGGACAGACAGAACTCAAAGTCATCCCTCTGCTCCCAGGAGACAAATGCACAGCTGATTGCTTCCTTTGATTCAGTGGAAGGCTAATCAGAAACCCAAAATAATGCAACCATTTGTTCTTTGTCTACCTGTGACCTGGAAGCCCCCTCCCCACTTTGAGTTGTCCCACCTTTCCAGACTGAACCAATGTACATCTTACATATATTGATTGATGTCTCATGTCGCCCTAAAATGTATAAAACCAAGCTGCGCCCCGACCACCTTGGACACCTGTTGTTAGGACCTTCTGAAGCTGTATCATGGGTGCATCCTTAACTTTGGCAAAATAAACTTCCTAAATTGATTGAGACTTGTCTTAGATACTCTGGTTTACACAGGCATGAGCCACCATGACTGGCTAGAAGAATCTTTAAAAGCTGTAAGATCTGCTTCTCTCTGTGTGTCCATATGTCTATATGTATTACATGTATGTGATATTTCTCTACTAAAATATATGAAAAAAAGCTCTAATTTGCTTGAAGAAAACCTAAGCAGTTAGATCAAATATTTTAATGCCTTTTAGTTCATGTGATCTGCGTAAATCTTTGGTAAATAGGACTAGTTTATTACTATTGTTGTTTAAATAAAAACAACTGTGTCTTGTGATCAGGAAAATACCCATGCATTTAACTTTAGAGTTCATGCTTAGCATTTGCGTGCTATAAAAATGGTTAACACGGGCCGGGCCTGGTGGCTCATGCCTGTAATCCCAGCACTTTGGGAGGCCGAGGCAGGCGGAACACGAAGTCAGGAGATCGAGACCATCCTGGCTAACACGGTGAAACCCTGTCTCTACTAAAAGTACAAAAAATTAGCCGGGCGTGGTGGCGGGCACCTGTAGTCCCGGCTACTCGAGAGGCTGAGGCAGGAGAATGGCGTGAACCCGGGAGGCGGAGCTTGCAGTGAGCGGAGACAGCACCACTGCACTCCAGCCTGGGTGACAGAGCGAGACTCCGTCTCAAAAAACAAAACAAAACAAAACAAAACAAAAAAGGTTAACACAGAAATAACTTAAATGATGGCTAGCCTTGTTTAATGGGCACTTCAAGAATTATTGTTAAGAATGAGTAGACTAGGTGAATATAGACAGGATAAAAGTTTATAAATAAAATTTTCATGGTTTCAAAAATCTTTGTAGGTAACTTAAAGTTGTGTTATAATTAATAGATTCTCATGAAATGTCTGAATCATTTCTAAGTATGATAAAATGCTGAAACATTAATTGCTGCACGTAAGTTTAAGTTTGTTTTTGGCTTCTTGAATTGTACAAAAAGACAAAATGCATTTAGGTCTGTTAGTAAATGTGTTCTATTCCACATTGAAAAATTGTACTTTAGCCAGATAAAACAGATGGCACATGCATGTAGTTCCAGCTACTCAGGAGGTTGAGGCAGGAGGATCACTTGAGCCCAGCTTGTGTAACAGAGACCCCATCTCTAAAAGAAAAAGAAAAAAAGAAAATTTGTACCTTCAGGAAGCACATATTTCTAGGAATTATGAAATGGTCCTAGTCTACAGAATTGGTTTGCAACTGCTAAGAATTAAAAAGTATAATTAGTATACATAATTAAAACTACTAGAAATAAAGGGAACAATTCAATATGCTAAGCAGGAAAGTGAGAGTGTTTTTGTTGAGAAAAATTATAAGGAAGGCATAAAGGTATGCTTTTTTCCCTTTGGGAAAAAAGTAATTTTGTCTAATTTTGATATTATTTAAAGGTTCTTTCAAAATATGGACTTAGGAACTAAAAAGAAGCAAGGAAAGAGGGAACCTGTAAGCAGGAGAAAGAGAGATTTTGTGTTTTATCAAGATAATTTCCTATGCTTCATACTGTCTTTATTAGGTCTCTGATTACTTAAGAAAATTGAGTTAAAGGGTTTTTTCCTACAAATATGCAATTTTTTTTTTCCCAGACAGGGTCTGGTCCTGTTGACCAGGCTGGAGTGTAGTGGCATGATCTCCGCTCACTGCAACTTCTGCCTCCCGGGCTCAAGCCCTCCTCCTACCTCAGCCTTCCAAGCAGCTGGGTCTACAGGAGCATGCTGCCGTGCCTGGCTAATTTGTTGTTGTTGTTGTTGTATTTTTCGTAGAGACAGGGCGTATTAGTTCATTTCCACGCTGCTAATAAAGACATACCCGAGACTGGGCAATTTACAAAAGAAAGAGGTTTATTGGACTTACAATTCCACGTGTCTGGGAAGTCCTCACAATCATGGCTGAAGGTGAAAGGCACATCTCACATGGCAGGAGACAAGAGAAGAGAGCTTGTGCAGGGAAAGTACCCTTTTTAAAACCATCAGATCTCATGAGACTTATTTGCTAGCATGAGAACAGCACAGGAAAGACCTGCCCCATGATTCAATTACCTCCCACCGTGTCCCTCTCATAAACACATGGGAATTCAAGATGAGATTTGGGTGAGGACACAGCCAAACCATATCACGGGGTTTTGCCATGTTGCCAAGACTGATCTCAAACTCCTAGACTTGAGCGATCATCCTGCCTAGGCCTCCCAAATTGCTGGGATTACAGGTGTGAGCCACTTCCCCCAGCCTTGCAACTTCTCTTAATTAAAACTCTGGTTAAAGGAATAATTATTGTTTCATAGTGGCCTGTGATCCTACTTTCGATCAAGTGTTTTGAAAGTTTATTTTCGACAAACTTCCTAAAACCAAATTATAAAATTAAGTCCTTTTGACCTTGACCCAGCTGTTGGACAGCCCAGAGAGCCCCTGGAAATGCAAAAGAGAGATATTAAACAGATTAAACAGCTTATTTGATTCCTTAAATTACATGAGAAACTTTGTCAAATAAGAAATGGAATTTAACCTTCTTCGAGTTATATTTGTATGTCTTTAAGGAGGTTCATAATAAGGATAGAAAGAACCCTGGCAAGTACACGTTTCTCATAACTTTAAGGTTTTTTTTTTTTTTTTTTTTTTTTTTTAATACCATTGGACTGGGTAAGAATTTCTAGAACTCTAATGAAGAGACTGATGGGTTTGTGAAACTGCTAACCAAGATCAAACAGAACAAAAATTTATTACATGAGACTGAATGAACTGACAAGAAAGAATAATGGGGCTTAATGGCGTTTTAAAAAGGGAGTATTTCTGATTCTTTTAATGTTTCATTATCCCGATTTAAGGGAACTTTTTTTCTTTCTTTCTTTCTTTTTTTGTGAGACGGAGTCTCGCCCTGTCGTCCAGGCTGGAGTGCAGTGGCGCTGTCTCGGCTCACTGCAAGCTCCGCCTCCCGGGTTCACGCCATTCTCCTGCCTCAGCCTCCCGAGTAGCTGGGACTACAGGCGCCCACCACCACGCCTGGCTGATTTTTTGTACTTTTAGTAGAGACAGGGTTTCACCGTGTTAGCCAGGATGGTCTCGATCTCCTGACCTCGTGATCCACCCGCCTCGGCCTCCCAAAGTGCTGGGATTACAGGCGTGAGCCACCGCACCCAGCAAGGGAACTTTTTTTCTTTTAAGCTAACTATAACTTATAGCAATTTGCTAACGCATACTTTTGTAAGCAAAAATTGAAACATTTGCTTTTGTTCCCTAACTGATCCCTCCAAAACTCAGGAAATAATTCACGGGTATCCTTATTTTTGTTTATGATGATATGGTTATTTGCATAAATTCAACAAGAATCTGTTCTCCTTAACATGATACAACTGAAAACATTGACTATATTATCAAAGCTTTGACTGGAATGTCATATTTGAAAACATGCATAGAGAGTCTGGCTTTAAGGGCAAAGTCTGATGTCTGCATTGGTTTGACTTCCTAGCATCGAGAGGTTTTAAAAAATCCAGTCTAGGCCGGGCGCGGTGGCTCACGCCTGTAATCCCAGCACTTTGGGAGGCCGAGGCGGGCGGATCACGAGGTCAGGAGATCGAGACCATCCTGGCTAACACGGTGAAACCTCGTCTCTACAAAAAATGCAAAAAAAAAAAAAAAAAAAAAAAATTAGCCAGGCGTGGTGACGGGCGCCTGTAGTCCCAGCTACTCGGGAGGCTGAGGCAAGAGAATGGCATGAACCCAGGAGGCGGAGCTTGCAGTGAGCCAAGATCACGCCACTGCCCTCCAGCCTGGGGTACAGAGCGAGACTTCGTCTCAAAAAAAAAAAAAAAAAAAAAAAAAAAAAAAAGTCCAGCCTAAGATTTCTTGTCAAAATTATCATCAAGCAAATTTGAAAGGAGCCTATATGGTTATTCTTGCTGTACTTATACAAATAATTAGGCCAAGTTTGAGACTAAACTTATTTTAGAAACAAATCGGTGTTACTGTGATTATTTTTAGTAGAAGTGGGGATGACAATAGAGAGAAAAATTAGGTTTCAGAAGAAAACCATAGTACACTTGTTGTTAGATCATAGCCCTGTTCATTGTTTTCAAGTTTTTGTTATTTATTTAGGATTGGATCTTAAATTCCTCTAGTTTACTTCAATATCTTGCTACAACTCTCCAAACAAGAACAAAAACTGCTAAGCTGGACAATTTGACATAAGTTTCAGGGATAAAGTCTCATGCCTGATGTGTAGATCACATGGAGAGCTCACCAGAATGCCCAATGCCACAACCCAAGGAGGGAATCATGGGAACCCTGGTTTATAGTCAGTGGGCCAGAAGCTGAGGTCAAAATCTGAGTTTGTAATTGGCATGTGAAATGGGGTCAGGCTCCTAGGACTGAGCCCTCACCTATCCTGAGCTCTCAACCCAACTTTACCTGGCTGTCTCCAAGTAAGTAGGATCAGAATAACAGGACACCTAGCTGGTGTTTGCTGCAGAGTTGCTTCGTTGGCATGTGGAGAAAACCCCCCACACATCTGGTGTCAG